>NC_080185.1:3659093-4016338 GCF_950295315.1 Erinaceus europaeus
ATCTTAGGGGATCTCTAAGATCTGGATAAGGGCCCCTCATGTCTAAAACCCAGCCCTGCACTGGAACCAGTATCTCTGGAAGCTGAAAGTCTTGAGAAATCAGTCGCTGCAGTTCTAGAGGTTTCTAGAAATGTCCAGCACATAATAGGCACTCAAGACATACTGAACAAAGAGATGTTGATCTAGATCAGAATGGGAGACGGGTCTCTTTCCCCAGTCACTGCAGCCTGCACAGGCAGCGTCTTGGCAGCCCTGAGTGAGGCTAAAGGTGCTGTCCACTCAGCTCCATCAATTTTACATCATGGAAAAAAAAACAGATAAGGATAAACTCAATACCATCACAGTTGTTGTGTGATGTTGAGCAAGTCGCTCTCCTGAGCTGAGCCTTAGTGCCCGTTAGAAAACTGAGGTTTTCATCAGAGTCTAATTGACTGAGCACCTTTCCAGCAGCTTCCCTGTGCTCCACTCTGGCCCCCCAGCAGCCCATCCCCAGATCACAACCCCATCTCTTGGTTATCGAATCAAACTGATTAGTAGTTGCTATGTTTTTTTTTAATCATCACTTGCCATAACTGCTCATAGCCCACTTTTTCAAATGAAACAGAACACTGGAGTTTCCCCAGTATTACAACATTTTCCAGGTGAACTCTCTTGCCAGCCCCTCGTAAGTTGTTTTTTTTTTTAAGATGGAGACACAGAGAGAGACCACAGCACCAAAGCATCCTTCAGTGTAACAGGGACCGGGCTCCAACCTGGGTCTCACACAGCTCTCAGAAGAATCTGATGAACATTACATTAAGGACAGGTAGGAGATTACCTCTGGCACTGCAGGGCCCCCAGCTCCGGGTCTGAAGGACCCCAGTCTATACCCCCATATGTTCTTGGCATGAGTGCCAATGGCTTGGTCTTATAGAAGGGCTGTAGGGGTCTGAGTACCCATATCCCAGCTAATCAAGGGAAGTCTCAGGATCTAAACCATGAAGTACAAGGGAGAACCAGTAGCAGGCAAGGGAACAAGAAAGACCTCCCTTTGTAGAGACGAAATAGCACAGCTTAGGGGAAAAGAAAGACTAGAACTACTTGGGCTCCTTGTAATAGTGCATCACCTGGACCTTGGAGGATCTCTCGCCAGTTGACACTTTCCCTTGGCCTGAGACCAGACTCTGTTCCTCCCTCAGCTCCCTTCTTCTCCCATAGTCCTGGTCTTACTATATGGGTCACCCTACTTGGTCCCTCAAAGCCCAGGGTATCTTTCACTTTTGTACCTAATATCGTCACCTGCTGCCACAGATTAACAGGGACTGTTCATTCGGCCTGTGGAACCTCAGGAGATGTTAGGACACCACTGCTTGTTGTTCTGTGTCTTAATCTATTCAGCTTCCTGCAATTCCTCAAATATTGGACTGCCAATGAGTTCCCTGTCTTCTCCTTTCACAATAGATGAGCTCCAGTTAACATGGGTCACTTGTCTCCTGGAGACTAGTGGACATCCCCAAATTTAATGGCCTATGACAATGACTATGAAGCCATGGCCCCATGAAGGAGGTCACACTGTCATCATGATGCCTCATCCAGATAATAACCCAGAAAATCCTAATTATGTCACTTGCCTGTGATACCCTACTGCACCTAAAACAAATTCTGGCTCTAACCTGGGACCTCTGAATCCTGGTCAGTCTCCCATAACTGTTGAATGGGAGAATACATTTGTAAAGCATGTGTCTTGTGACGAACTCGTGTCCTAAATATATAAAGAAAGAACAGTGCTCAATAGCAAATCAGAATGAGCTTTAAAAATGGACGAAAGATCTGAACACAAACTTTCCTCAAAATGGTGTATGATGACTAAAGGGTAGGTGAAAAGTTGTTCTGCATTGTAAGCCATCAAGGAAATGAAGATCAAAACTACAATGAGAAGAGATCTCATAGGTGGAACTTAAGAACAAAAAGCAATAAGGGAAAACAAGGTGAAACGTAGACTGGGTGTGATATAAAGCAAAGGACTCTGGGGAAGGAAGGGGGGGGGACAGGCTAAAGGGACATTGGGGTCCTGGTGTCTCCCTTAGACACCAATCAAGGGGAGCTGAGAAAGTGGACACCTGTGTGTTAAAGACTGTACTGTAAACCACTAGCTTCCCAATAAAATTAATAAGAAAAAAACCACTACAGTGAGATAAAACCTTGGACCAGTTAAGAGTGAAAAAGACAAGAGGTGACCAGTGTGGAGAAGGAAGTGGGAAAATGGGAACTTAAAACACTGCTGGTGAAATGTAAGTTGGTGTAGCCACTGTGGAAAGTAGTATGGGATTTTCTTAACTAAATAAAAGAGAAGGAATATCTATATGTGAACCAGCAATCCAACTTGTGGGTATGTATCTGAAGGAGATGGAGTCATGGTCTTCAAGAGCCACCTGTACTCCCATATTGATTGTGGCATTACTCAAAATAGACAATAAGCATGTGGAGCAGCCTAAGTTTCTGCCTCTGGATGAATGGTGACATCTGTGTTTGTGTAATTCTACTCTGTAATGTTTGCACAATGACAGTCTCATAACAAAGTGCTCCTCAGAATATTCCCCATCAATGCTTCCATGATGTTTGACTGTACAGACAATGGAATATTAATTCAGTCACAGCGAGAGTAAAATCTTGACCTTCGCAAAAATGTGGGTGGAGTTTGTTGGCATCGTAGTAAGTGAAATAAGTCGGAAAGACGAAATCGTGTGATCTCATTCACATGGAATCTAAACAAAAACACACTCATGAGACAGCAGCTTTCGAGTTTCCAGAGGTAAGGTAGGGGTGAAGAAGTGAGAGGCATGAGGCGTGACAGGTACGGACATCCAGTCATAAAATAGAATCTTAGGTATGTTACAGCATGGTGACTGCAGGTAGTAACAATATTGGGGGCGGGTGCTGGTTGTGGGCACACATTATAATGTGCAAGGTCCTGGGTTCAAAGCCCCGGTCCCCACCTGTGGAGGGGAAGTTTCATGTGTGGTGAAGCTGCTGTGGGAGTGTCTTTGTCTCTCCCCCTTCCCTGCTGATTTCTCTCTGTCCCTATCCAATAAAGATAATAAAGATTAAAAAACACTTGCAAATTCAAAAGGTACTAAACCTGGATCTTAAAGGCTCTCAGGGAAAACTTTTGAGAACTATACAAGAAGATGAATATTAACTCCACTTAACCTCTCCCCATCCCTAGCCATTCTGTGATCATTCCCGTGGGGCAAGGATGTAGATGGAACACAGCAGGGATGACTTGTCCCTGATCCATGATGCCAAGGACCTGAATCAAGTGGAGTGACATATCTGATTGAGCATTTTGGGGAATGGAGAACCAACCCACTTGAAAGTCCGTGTGGAGATGTGGAGACATGTTTCACCAGGAATCATGTTGGGTCCTGCGCTGAGAAGAGAAAGGAGATTCTGGGGAGAGGGGAAGCAGTGGGTGGGGTCTTCCACTCATATCTGGCAGCAGATCAGTAGCTGGGAGTCTGCATGTATGTTTGAAAGCTACCACATGGTCTTTGTTCCAATGCCTGCCCCAAATGGCATCTCTAACCTAGTACTTTCTGTCCCATCAACTTTAAGTTGTTCAAAACAGGCCTATGCACCCTGCAGCCAACACGAACCTTCCCTTGGTTATCCTGAATTGATACTCAAGACAAATACCCAGGAGGGCTTCATGTTCCCTCTTCTCTCATCCCCACGCCCAGCACATCTGGTGTCTTGTCCACACAGCCTTGAACTAAACTAACCTGCCCACTCTTCTGCACTTTTACTTCGAGCACCCTAGCCCAAGCCTCCAGCGTGATTTTTCACCTGGATCACTGTAGAGCTAGGCTTTTAAAAGTTATTTATGATGGGGGGGGGCATGTCAGAGCCTCAGTCTGGTACATGCAATGCTGGGGACTGAGTTCAAGACCTCACACCTGCCAAGTCAGCACACTATCCATTGTGCCACCTCCTGGGCCACCAGTCCTAGCCTTTCAAATTGTAAACCAGAGTGTGTCACGGGCCTTTTTTTTACTGCACCTCTAATCAAATCCAAAATCTAAACCTGGACTCAAAAATCCCGCTTAGCTTCCTGTCACGCAATGTCTTGCTTTCCTTGAAGAAACCAGACAAATCCACTGCAAACCAAATATAATAGTCACATCTCCCGAGTCCATAGACTTCAAAGCAAATTGAAGAAGAAAAAATGAAGAGGACCATGGGAGTTTTCATTAAATTTCCCTAGTCCGTTATTCTCAGCTTTAAAATATTAATTTAAGGGACTCGGGCGGTAGCGCAGCGGGTTAAGCGCAGGTGGTGCAAAGCACAAGGACCGGCAGAAGGATCCCGGTTCGAACCCCGGCTCCCCACCTGCAGGGGAGTCGCTTCACAGGCGGTGAAGCAGGTCTGCGGGTGTCTATCTTTCTCTCCTCCTCTCTGTCTTCCCCTCCTCTCTCCATTTCTCTCTGTCCTATCCAACAACGACAACAACAATAATAACTACAACAATAAAACAACAAGGGCAGCAAAAGGGAATAAATAAATAAAATAAAATATTAAAAAAATTAATTTAAAACACAATTTATAAGTTTTTTTTTTTTTAAGTCATGTCTCAAGTCCTCTGCAACCTGCTTCCTCTGTCTGGAATATTCCTTCATTTCCTGCCTTGATCTGACTGGCTCCCAGCCACCACTTCATTGAACTTTGATACTCACGTCACCAGTGGCTTGTCCTGAAGGACAAAGTAATGGTAGTTGATCTCCACTGCACTCTGCATTGCTCTCACAACCCCATGGTCAACCAGGTTTCACTGCAATTCTGGACCATTCCTGTGAGAAAGAGCTGTCCCTTCAGCCCTACTATGGAGGTCAGAGTCACAGACCAAACTTAGCAGATACTTTCTGAGTGGGACTTCAAAGTATGATTCAGAACTCATCAAATGGAGAGGAGAAAGGCATTCAAGATAATACACTAAGAGCCAGAAGTGAAAGAGACCACTTTAAGATCCATGGCCAAATGCACTTATCTACCTGTCCAGACATATTCTGCCTATTGAGATGGATGCTGAATTAATGACTCTGGACCTAAGAGGTTGAGAACTAGGCCACATCCCACCATCTCTCTTAACTTGAGACCCCAGGAAGTTAGAAGCCAAAGGTCAGAAATATGAGAGTGTAAGTAAGCTTTCAGGGACAGTCACTTGCTGGCCCCAAGTACTAATTACATCAACTTTCTACAGATCAGAGCCTTAGGGTTTCCTTTCCTTGTAGCTGCTTTCCGGCCTCGGTGCACAAAGAGCACATTTGTGTGCACAGCTCCAGACCCATGGCCTTTTCTCACGTCAACAGAGGGTCAAAGTAAGGGGACAGAAGTCCATGAAGGACAATGATAGCACAGGCACACTGGGTGTTCGGTGGTGGATCCAATGAGTTTTATACAAGCATGCAAGAGTGCAGATATACTCCAAAAATATATATACCACTGTGAGCCAATGGCAAATCAATCAATTCGATTTTTAAAAATTATTGCCAGGGTTATCATTGGGGCTTGGTGCCTGCACCACAAATCCACCACTCCCAGTGGCTTTTTTTTAAATAGAGACAGAAATTCAGAGGTGTGAGGAAGAGAGACAGAGAGACACCTACAGCACTGCGTCACCACTCATGAAGTTTCCCTCCTGCAGGTGGTGAGCGTGGGACTTGAACTGGGTCCTTGTACATGGTAATGTATGTGCTCAACCAAGTATGCCATTGCCTGACCCCTCTATCAATTTCATTTTAAAATAATAATGACGAATACAACTGGAAGTGATTATGCATAGTGAAGCAAGGGAAATAAAAACTACTGGATGGTTTTGCTTCTATGGGGAATGTAGGGAATTTAAACACACGAATCTTTAGAAGAAAAACAGGAGCCAGGTGGTGGCACACCTGGTTGAGCACACATGTTATAATGCACAAGGACGCAGGTTCAAGCCCCTGGTCCCCACCTGCAGGGGGAAAGCTTTGCAAGTGAAGCAGGGCTGCAGGTGTCTCTCTCTTTCTCTCTCCTCTATCTCCCTCTACCCTCTTGATTTCTGACTGTCTCTATCCAATAAATAAAGGTAATAAAAAATAAAGAAATAAAAAGAAAAACAAACCAAACTGTCTCTGAGACTTTGTGAGAACTATTATGGTTACCATTGGTTGGGCAGAGCTGCAGAAGCTTGGTGGTAGGTGTGATGGAAACTATGTCCCGTAATCTTATACTCTTGTAAAACACAGTTAAATCACTAATAAAAATTAAAAAAAAATAATGGTACAAAGGTTGTGACACCGGCCACTCCAGCTTTTTTATGTTTTGTTTGCTTTTTACCACCAGGCTTCCCTGTGGCTATATATATATATTTACAAGACACAGATAAAGGGAAACCACACCACTTGTGAAGTTTTCTCTTGCAGTTTAGAATGGGGCCTTGAACCCAGGGCCCTGTGCATGGTAACATGTAAACTCTACCAGGTAAGCTTGTTGTGGTGGTGGTCTGGTGTCGGGCTGCACCGCGGAGAAGAGAGTGGACGTCCAGAGCAAAGGGGTACACAAATCTTTATTATAGGATAGGGGGGTTGGTTCAGACCACGTGGAGCCAGCCGGCAATGGCCATCCCCACTACCTGACCATGGGGGGAGAGCAGGGAGCGAGATCTCAGAGAGGGAGAGCTGAGAGCCCAGAGAGAGGGGGGGGGGTGAGGGGGCTTTTTATTGGGCGACAACCAGGGGTGACGTGTAGGGCCAGGATTGGTTGAAGGGGGCACTTCTAGGATTTTGCGGGGCGTAGTAAAACCTGGGGGCGGAGACTGCATCAGAATAACTCCTCAGCAACATAAGCTGCCACCTGGCCCAGGTTATTCAGATATTTTTATGACTGAATTTCTTTTTTTATCATTTTATTGGAGGGTGAGTAATGATTTACAGTAGAGTTGTTGGCACACAGGTACCATTCCTCATCTCCCATGATAAGTGTCTGCAAAATACTCATCCCCAACTTGAGTGCCACTCCACCATCAAGCAGCAGGACCCCAAACTCCCCCAGTCCCTTCCCTGCCCTCCATCCTCAGAGTCCTTTGTTTTGATGCAATATACCAAACCTTAGCCATGTCTTACTTTGTTTCTTCCCTTTCAGTTCTTCTTTCTTAAATTCCATCTATGAGTGAGGTCATCCAGTACTCAGGCTTTACTTTCTGCCTTATCTCACCAAGATGAAGTGAAGACGATGACTTTGTCATTCTTGATAGTTGAATAGTATTCCACTGTGTATATATATATATACCACAACTTTCTCAGGCACTCATCTGTCATTGGACACCTAGGTGTCTTCCAGGTTTTGGCTATTACAAATTTTGGTTCTATGAACATACGTGTTCATAGATCTCTTTGGATGTATGGGTGCATTTTATTCGTTTGATATATTCCCAGAAGAGGAATTGCTGGGTCATAGGGTAGGTCCAATTCTCATATTCTTAGAAGTCTCTAGACAGTTTTCCACAGGGGCTGGATCAAGCTGCATTCCAACCAGCAGTGTGGAAAGGCACTCTTTTCTCCCCATCCTCATTAATATTTTGTTATTACTATCCTTTGGATGAATGACATTTTCTAAACTTTTTTAAACATTTATTTATTTATTATTCCCTTTTTGTTGCCATTGTTGTTTTTTATTGTTGTAGTTATTGTTGTTGTTATTGATGTCGTTGTTGTTGGATAGGACAGAGAGAAATGGAGAAAGGAGGGAAAGACAGAGAGGGGGGAGAGAAAGAGAGACACCTGCAGACCTGCTTCACCGTTTGTGAAGCAACTCCCCTGCAGGTGTGGAGCCAGGGGCTCAAACCAGCATCCTTATGCCGGTTCTTGCGCTTTGCGCCACGTGTGCTTTACCCACTGTGCTACTGCCCGACTCCCATGAATGACATTCTTACAGGAGCAAAGAAGGATCTTGTTGTATTTATTTGCACTTTTTAATTTTTAAGTAATTTTATTTGTTATTAATAGTTTGTTACAAGATTATAAGATTGCAATGTATAGTTACACACTACACCCACCACCAAAGTTCCCTATCCCCAACCTCCCAAAGAGAACCACCAGAGTTCTCACAAGTCTTACAGTTCGCTCTATTTGCATTTTTTCTGATAATAATGATCTTGAGCAATTTTTCATATGTCTATTGGCCTGTTGAGTCTCTTATTTGATGAAGATTCTGTCCATATCCTCTCCCCGTTATTTTGATGGGTTCATTTTTGTTGTTGTTGCTGAGTTTTATTTTTGATTTTTTTATCATCTTTATTTATTGTATAGAGATGGCCAGAAATTGAGAGGAAGAGGAGATAGAAAAAGAGAGAAACAGAGAGACAGCTGCATCCTTGTTTCACCACTCGCAAATTCTTCCCCCTACAGGTGGGGACCAGGGGCTTGAACCTTCATTGTAACATGTGCAATCAACCAGATGTGCCACCACTTGGCCCCACTGAGTTTAGTAATTTCTTTACAACTTGTAGCTAATACCTTTTTGTCTGATATATGGCATATAAAGATCTCCCATTCTGTAGTGAGTCTCTATCTTTGTTTTGGTTCCATTTGCTGTTGAAAATTTTTTCAGTTTGATGTAGTACCATTGGTTTATTTTTGGTTTTATTTTCCTTGCATTTGGAAATGAGTATTCAAAGACTTTATTTTTAATTTAATAATGATTGAAAAGACTGTAGGATAAGAGGGATACAATTCCACACAATTCCCACCATCAGAAGCTTTCCTATTCTTTATCCCTGTGGGAATATGTATCAAAATTCTATGTGGGATGCAGAAAGTGGAAGGTTTGTCTTCTGCAATTGCTTTTCTGCTGGACATGGGCATTGACAGGTGGTTCCATACCCCCAGCCTTTTCTGTCTTTTCCTAGTGGGGTAGAGCTCTGGAGAAGTGGGGTTCCAGGTCACACTGGTGAGGTCCTCTGCCCAGGGATGTCATGTTGGCATCATGGTGGTATCTACAACTTGTTGGCTAAAAAGCATTAAGATGTAAAGCAGAACAAATTGTTTAATAATCAGGAACCTAAAGGTAAGAGCATAGCAGATGAGACTTGGGAGTCTTCATATTGAAAAAAGTTAGGAAGTCTATTTAAGGTATATTCCAAGGGCCCATTACTTTACCAGTTTTTGCCTGAGCTGGACAGCTAACATGCAGGTGGGCTAAAGATATTGTCTGGGGAGACGGTGTCAGATTTGGAAATAGGACTAGAAAGTTGGATCAGGGAAGAGAGTAACTCCCAAATATGGGGCAAGTATGTAAATACTATTAACTTCAAAGATCTTTTTAAAGCTTACATTGAAAAGATTTCTGCCAATGTTTTCCTCTAGTTAATGGTTTCTGGTCTAACATCCAAATATCTGATCCATCTGGATTTTTCTTATGTGCATGGTGAAATATAGTGGTTCAGTTTCATTCCTCTGCACATTTCAATCTAATTTTTCCCACCATCACTTGTTGAGCCGCTGCTCTATCCAAGTAATGCTTTTGACTCCCTTGTCAAAAATTAGATGCCCGTATGTTTGGGGGCTTATATCTGTGCTCTCAGATATATTCCGGTTGTCTGTGAGTCTATTTTTGTTTCAGTAGCAGCAGTTTTAATTAAAATAGCCCTATAATATAGTTTGAGGACTAGAAGTGTGATGTCTCCATTCCTGTTTTTTGTTTTGTTTTGTTTTTTGTTTTTTTCCCCCTCTCAAGATTGTTTTGGCAATCCTAGGCATTTTATGATTCCAGATAAACGTTTGCAGCCTTCGTTTTCCTGCCATAGTAAATGGCATTGATTTCTGAATTTCTTCTCACTTAGTGTTTGCATAGAGGAATGACAGATTTCTGTTGGAGAATGGGGCTCACTGTCCCAGGAAGTCCAGGCCATTGTTTCCATGAGGTCCAAGCGAGTTGACTCCAAACTCTCCCTTCAGGTCGAGAGAAGGGCAGGTCCCCCTGATGTCCTGAACTAATGATGGATGGCTCCTCCAGAATGGGGGCTACCTTTCTGCACATGCCTCTCCTCTTGCCTTGAAACAAGGCCATGAATTAATGTACATTATGTTTGGCCTAACCTGAAACCCACCACATTACGTTCTTGCTCAATTGCCCCCTCCTCTTCCCCCTTCCTCTGAGGTGCCTATAATTTACCCTGAAGCATCTGTAATTTACCCCCGGGGAAATATTCATTGTGAAGCTTGTGATCAAACCTTTCATGGTAATTCTTCAGTTGTGATCAAGTAGTTTGTAGGTCAAAATGCGGCTATGCATTGTGTTGCTCTGTACTTAATGATGACCTTGACCTTCTACCTGGGCAATGGGTATATGTACTTGCTTTCTCTTTCAATAAACGAGTTGTCCCACTGAGGCTCTCCCAGAGCTGACTGTCCTGTCTCCCTGCACACTTTGCCCTCAACATGCTGAGCTCCCCCAGCACCCCCAGAGGCCACTTTTGACCTCCATCTCCCAGTGGCCGGGGAGACTATCGGACCCAGAGCGGCCTGAAGACTTTTGTGTATTAATTTGGTAACCTGCCATTTTACTATATTGCTTAATAATTTCCGGGAGTTTCCTTCTGGATTCCTAGGATTTCTTTTATTGTATACTATTATCTGGAAGTAGGGATTATTTTATCTCTTCTCTTCCTATCTATACTCCTTTCATTCCTTTCTCTTCCCTAGTTGCTATTGCTAGAACTTCCGCTATTATATTGAATAATAATGGTGGTAGTGGGCACCCCTGCTTTGTACCTGATCAAAGAGGGAAAGCATTCAGTTTCTCGCCATTGAATATAATGCATTAAGTTTTATTGTCTTTTTGGGTCAAGTCTGAAAGCTGCAGCAAGTGGAGGCTGGGGTCTCCACTTTCCTGCAGAGTTTAAGCCTACAAGTTGGTAAGGTCTAGAGAATCACCACGCATTTCAAGTGAGGCCTTTCTCCTAGCAGAAAGATCTAGCCTAGAATCTTATCAGTCCCTTTACTTACTTCCCACATGAACGAAGAGTTAGGGAATTTTTTTCGATTCTAATATCACTTTATTGAGGAAATGCTGAGCTACATGATTTTTGTTGTCACAAGGTTACTTTTCCACATTTACCCAAGACGGGTGTCAGTATATTTCACCCTCCACCAAACTGGCATCTTTTTGGTTATTTTTTATATTTATGATTTTTCTTATTTTTTGAATTTATTACTTTTAATTATCTTTATTTATTTATTAGATAGAGACAGTCAGAAATCAAAAGAGAAAGGCGAGATAAAGAGGGAGAGAGACAGAGAGACACCTGCAACACTGCCTCACCACTCACAAAACTATGCCCCTGTATGTGAGAACCTGGGACGTGAACTTGTGCACTCAATGAGGTGCACCACCAACTGGCCGCTATTTTTTTTTTTAATTTTATTACCATTTTTTCATTATGAGGTTGAATTGTTGGCACATGAGCACAAACTGGCATCTTCTTCTGCTATGAGGAGTGAGGTCTTCAACCTCCCTTTAGTAGCCTCCACCCCCGTTCTAAGTCCTCTAATCTGCTGTGATAAACTGTAGTCCATTGAGAAATTACCTTGTATTATCCATTTTCTTTGTTTCCAGAATGAAAACTTTGTTATGCAGATATATGATTTCCCCAGATCAACCAAATGATGATGATGCCTGTGTAATTTTTTCTTTTTTAAAAAATGTTTATTTATAAGATGGAAATATTGACAAGGCCATAAGATAAGAGGGGTACAGTTCCACACAATTCCCACCACCAGAACGCTGTATCCCACCACCCCCCCCCCCCCCGATAGCTTTCCTATTCTTTATCCTTCTGGGAGTATGGACCCAGGATTGTTATGGTGTGCAGAAGGTGGAAGGTCTGGCTTCTGTAATTGCTTCCCTGCTGAACATGGGCATTGACAGGTTGATCCATACTCCCAGCCTGTCTCTTTCCTTAGTGGGGCAGAGACCTAGGGAGGCGTGGCTCCAGGCTCTTGGTGGGGTCATCTGCCCAGGGAAGTCAGATTGATGCCTGTATAATTTATGCTTTGGTTTCAAACCATGATGGAAAGCTGAATATAATTATCATTATGAGCTCCTTTCACATGATATAACACATGTTTACAAGCATGGACAGAAAGACTGGAAGACTCATCAATGTCCATATAACTGCAGGATCCCATGAGTCTTGGCCAGGGAAACATCTGTGATAGTTAACGGGGATTTGAGAGTTTGTTTTTTAGAGCCCACCTGTGAGTGAAATCATCCAGTCCTTCTCTTTCTGACTTACTCACTCAACATGATTCCCTGTAGTTCATTCCAGCTTGTAGCAAAGGAGAACATGTGGTCATTTCTTAAGGAATACTACACATGTGGGTTGATGTTTATCTGTCACAGCTTCTTTAACCATTCACTTGTTGTTGGACACTTGGGATTTTTCCAGATGTTGGCTATTAGAAATAGCACTGCCATAAACACAGGAATGCATAGATAATTTCAAATAAGTCTTTCGTATTCTTTGGATTATTACCTAGGAGGAATTACTTGGTCATATGGTAGGTTGATTTTTGATATTTTCAGGAATCTACAAATGATCGTCCAAGGAACTGCACTAATTTGCATTCTCACCAACAGTGTAGAAGAGTTCCACTCTTGCCACCTCCTTGCCAGCACTTGTAACTGTTCTTTATGATATACACTATTCTCACAAGGTGAGATGGTATCTCATTGCTGTCTTGATTTGCATTTCTATGATAATCTGTGATTTTGAACATTCAAATTTCCAGTTGAACTTTTATTTTTTTAATTTGAAAAAATTTGAATCTTATTTTATTTATTTATTATTGGATAGACAAAGAGAGGAGTTGAGGGGAAGACAGAGGTAAAGAGGACAAGAGACAGAGAGACACCTGCAGTTCTATTTCACCACTCACAAGCTTACCCCTGCAGGTGGGGACCACGGGCTATAACCCAGGTCCTTGCACACTGTAATATGTGCATTTAACCAGGTGTGCCACCGCCTGGCCCCTCCTGTTGACCTTCTAAGTATGTTCTTTGGAGAAGTATCTGTTCAGCTCTTTCTCCCATTTTTAACTGGTTATGTTTTGCGTTACTGAGTTATTTATTTATTTATTTTCGGTTTTCTATTTATCTTGGCTATTAACCAGTTGCCTGGCATGTGGTATGTAAATGCCTTTTCCTATTACGGTGGGTGACTGTCTTTTTCGGTGATGGTTCATTTTTTCTGTGCAGAAGCTTTTCAGCTAAATCTAGTCTCAGCAGTTAATCTTTTGTTTTCCTTGTTATTGGGCTGAAGACCAATGACATTTCCAGAGCAGATATCGTGTAGTGTTCTGCTGACGTTTTGTTCTATATATTTTATGATTTCTGGTCTAACGTCTAAGTCATTGATTCATTTTGAGTTTACCTTTGTGCGTGTGCTGGTAGGAACTAGGGAATTTTAATGGATGTGTATTTGCAAAGCAGCGAGCTGGCAAGCACCAAGTAGAAACAGTAAAATTGCTATTTTTTTCTATTCCATTCTACTTCCATTTTTCTGCTCATTCTGTTTACATTTTTCTATCTATTCTGTTCTGTATTTCTAGTTTATTCCTTTTAAAATTTTATTTTTGGCTTTCTAAATGTTTTTATTAAGAGGGTTAATGATTTACAGTGCAGTCATTGACATAGGCATACAATTTCATTATGTGCTAGGGCCCCCAAGATTTCTCCCACCCCCTCCCCCACCAGAGTCCTTTGCTTTGGTGCAATACATCATGCCCAGTCCATGTTTCACTTTCTACTCTCCCTCCCCATCCCCTACATTACTAAATCGTGTTAAAAAGGGAGATCACTTGGTATTTGTCCTTCTCTTTTTGGCTTATCTCACTCAACATGATGTCCTCAAATTTCATCTTGGTTTTGTATGCTAGCCTTCCCATGATTTCCAAGATCTTATTATTAGTCACTGTGTTCGTTCCCTGAGGAGGTCAGGAATGGCTTCTGACCCAGAAATTCAAGCTGAGCTTGTCTCCTGTCATGAGTGACAGCTTTCCCAGGTCTCTCGGCCACAAACAGAGCAGGCCTATTATAGGCTAAGCTGGTGTTCAGAGCTACAGGTCCAGTTGGGAATCTGTCCTAGACACATACTGGCCTGAGGCTATGACCACACCAGTTTCCTGGAAGGAGCCAAAAGGACAGATGTAGGAGGCTTGAGTCTTGGCTAGGTGGCCATATCCCATAAGTCTTAGCATGGGGTCTTATGAAAGACTAGAATTAGACCTAGTCCCTGTCCAAACTCATGGGAAGAATTAAATTCCAAGCTGGTTGTAGAAGAAAACTAGTGGTGGAGAGAGGAAGTAAGTGTGCCTAATAAAAACACACAGGAACCTGGAGGCGATATTACCGTCTTCATCTGGGTGACCACACTGGATCAGCTATAGGATTTGGCAAGTCATTGAACACTCAGCAGCACAGATACAATCAGAACACTTTGCCCAGGATGACGATTAAATGAGGCACTACACCTGGAAGGCTGTTGAGGCTCTAACTGCTGCTCACATGTGGAGGCTAGATTTTCTAATCCAAACATTAACTAAAAACATCATCACCAGCATGACAACACAGATGACACCCAACTTGGCTCTTCACAAGAAGAGAAACTGCAACTTTTCATCACCACGATGCCACTGAAAGAACCCTAGAAGCACCCCCTGCTCCACCAAGGCTGCTTGAGAAGAGGAAGAGCTGGAGCAGAGTGATCACTCTGTCCCTCTCCCAAGCCACTACTTGTATTTTAACAGTACAAGTTTCTTCCTGGCAGAATTCAAGCTTTTCCACAGAACCAGGCAGGAGCTCAGCATAGCAGGTCCCCTGACCAGGAACAAATTTTAGTTCTGGAGCCTGCCGCCCCCCCCCCCACCCCCATAACCAGGCAGAAGAGCCGGGTTGGAGTCAAGCTGCTGCAGACCATGGCCCTAAGTCCCACCTGACAGGAAAGGTCAAGGAGAATGCATGGAAGCTCATGAGTTAACACGTAGGTGGTAGAGCTAGTTAATACCAGAACAAAGCTGGTAGCCATGTTTAGTCAGGGAATATAGGATATGGGTTGATTTGAGTCAAGACCACAAACAGTGAGCCTTAGTGACCTTAGCACTGCTTTCCCACTGTGCACAGGAAAGGAAATAATCTGTAGCTCCATTTATTGCTAAGTACAGCCTTCTGCTCGACCAATCAGGGACACTCACCAAGCACACAGGAAGCAGCACAGCACACCTAACAGCCCGATTTACAGTGATGTTTGAACAGAAAAAGCCTGTGGCTTGGCCTGCGTGTAGAGCAAGACATCTTGCTTTATCTGTGTGTCCTTTCTCTTGATTTGGGTCCTCAAACAATGTGTCTTGAAGGCCCTGGGGTCTCGCTCAGGGGACTGTATTTCTATTGTGATTGAGTACATAAAAATAAAGACCTAGCAATATGCTGCCCACCAGCAGCTCAATTTAGACTCAAAGATACACAAAGTGAAGGGAAGAAGTCAATTTGATATTTTAAGAAAATTGTACCCCAAAAAGCCAGACAAGGCAGGGAAGCTGATTCAAAATCCCACCTACTGATGAGTTCCAAGCATGCAGTAAATCTGACCAGAAAATCTAGGAAATAGAAATGCATTTTCCATCCTCACTTAGGATGAAGTCAGTAGCCCTTTCCAGCAGTTCACTGCCAGTGGCATACTCCCATACCCGTAACCTCAGGGCTTGAGCAAAATAAACCCAGATGGCAGGTCCCACCTGCCCAAGGTCATGACCAACAGGCAGGGTCAGAAACAAACAAAAAAACCAAGCTGACAGGTGTCTTGACAGGTGTCAAGACAACTGTCTTGGCAAGTGAACCCACAAAGAAGGGAACATTTATTTAGATGTGTAGATTCCACTATGAAGGATGAAGCAGCACACACACACACACACACAATCAAATAAATATGACAATAGTAAAGGAATCCAATGAAACTCTAGTAACTAATTCTAAAAATGGAGAGCTATGAGCTGTCAAATAAGTACTTTAGAATAATACTTTTAAGGAAGGACAGTGAAATACAATAAAACACTTAACAAATAAATGAAATTAGGAAAGCAATGAAAGAACAAAATGAGCAGTTCAGCAACAAACAAAAACAGAAAAAGGGGGGGTCAGATAGTGGCATACTCAGTTGAGTGTATGTGTTGCTATACACAAGGGTCCAGGTTCATACCCCTGTTCTCCACTTGGGTGGGGGGAAGCTTCACAAGAGGTGCAGCAGTGTTGCAAATGTCTCTCTGCCTCTCTCCCTCTCTGTCTCCCCCTTCCATCTTAGTTTCTCTCTGCCTCTATGCAATAAATGAATTGTATTTAAAAAAACAAATCTTAGGGAGTCGGGCTGTAGCGCAGCGGGTTAAGCGCAGGTGGCGCAAAGCACAAGGACCGGTGTAAGGATCCCGGTTCGAGCCCCTGGCTCCCCACCTGCAGGGGAGTCGCTTCACAGGCGGTGAAGCAGGTCTGCAGGTGTCTATCTTTCTCTCCCCCTCTATGCCTTCCCCTCCTCTCTTGCTTTCTCTCTGTACTGTCCAACAACAACGACAGCAATAATAACAACAACAATGATGAACAGCAAGGGCAACACAATGGAAAAAATTTTTAAAATCTTAGAGTTTAAAAGTATAATCATGGAGGGTTGGAGAGACAGCATAATGGTTCTGAAAAAGACTCTCCTGCCTGAGGTTCTGAGGTCCCAGTTTCAATCCCCAGCACCACCATCAGCTGGAGCTCAACAGGTCTCTGATTTTTCTCTGTGTAGTTCTCTCTCATTAAATTAAAATAAGTATATTACTAAAGAAAACAGTATAATGACTTAAAGGAAGAATTAAATATCAAGCTTCAAAAGAAAATGTGATCATAGAATAGAAAGAATCAGCAACCTGGAAGACAGGACAGTTGAACTTACACAGCTCAACAAATGAGGAAGAATAAAGAATCTATGGAACTTATGGGACATGATGAATAGAAACACTACTGTATTGTGGCAGGTTTAGACAGAGAAGAGAAACAGAAAGAAACAAAAGCATTTTTCACAATAACTGAAAAATCCCCAAACTGGGGGAAACAGAATCCAGACCTGAGAGGCACAAGGACTCTTAAATGGGTTGAACCTAAGTAGGGTTACTCCAAGAACCTTTATTATTTAATTGTACCTGAGATGAGAAAGGTACCTATGTGCCAACAGCTGTACTATAAATAAATAATCCCCTAATGAAGTGATTCTGAAAAATGAACGTTAACTCTGAAAGAAATAGTCAAAAATGTAAAAAGTCATGGAGAGTAAGAACAGCTTTAACAGAAGCAAAAGAAAGGACAAGAAGGTACATAAACGGGAACCCTTACAGATTATTGACAGTTATCTTGACAGAAACTTTTGGGGTCAGAAAAAAAAACCCTGGATTTTATATTCAAATTACTGGTGGGAAAAAAGAAATTGCTGATAGAAAAAAAGGCATCTAAATTGCTATACTTAGTAAAAACTTTTCTTCAGAAATAAAGAAAAGATATGTTACCAAACAAAAGTTAACGGGAATCAATTCATAGTAGACCTGTCTTACAAGAATGGCTAACAAGAGTACTTGGAGTAGAAATATAAGAACACAAGTCAGCATCATACAAACATGAGACAACACTGAAAAAGTCACTGGTAATGGTAGGTAGATACTCACAGTGAGATCTATGATGTGGTAAAGATAGTGCATGCAGCTCTTTTTGAGTTCTTATAAATTAAAAAATATCAAACAAAGTAAAAATCACCAGTATTTTAGTAAAATGATAACAATCGAAGTGCAATGTAAAATACATGAATTGTAACATCAGTAGCCTAAAATAGGTATGGGAGGAGACATAAAAATGTTAACTTTTTAAAAGTATTTGAAGTGAAGTTGTCATTATCTTTCAGTAAGAGGTTGTGATTTTAAGATATTATATGTATTAAATTATATTATATTATATGTATACATGGTAACCACAAGGAAAAAATATCATGAAGGGAAGAAGTCCAAACATACTAATACCACAAGATATGAAAATACAAGAAAGGCAGCAAGCAGGATAAGAACAAAAGAACAGTGAATCTACTAGAAAACAATGAACAGGTTGGCCCTGCTGTGTCTTTAGTGACCATTAATTGTGTTGATTATACTGTCAGTAATCAGTGCAAATAGGGAGATGATTCGGAGATCACAGGACTTGCATGCATATATGCCAGGTATGATGTCCTGTGTATGACAGAATGAGGTGGCACTGTGACACCTCTCTCTCTCTCTCTCTCTCTCTCTCTCTCTCTCTCTCTCTCAATAAATCTTTAAAAGGATTGAGCTGTCAATGCCCGTGTTCAGCAGGGAAGCAATTACAGAAGCCAGACCTTCCATCTTCTGCATCCTACAATGACCTTGGGTCCATACTCCCAGAGGGATAAAGAATAGGAAAGCTATCAGGGGAGGGGATGGGATATGGAGTTCTGGTGGTGGGAATTGTGTGGAGTTGTACCCCTCTTATCCTATGGTTTTGTCAGTGTTTCCTTTTTATAAATAAATAAAAAGTTACTTTAAACATGAATGGAATTCCCCCAAAACACTGAATGACTGGATACATAAAAAGTAAGGCTCAACAGCATGCTGCTGACCAACAGCTCACTTTCGACTTGAAAATATGCATAGACTGAGAGTAAAAGGAAGGAGACAGCATTTCAAACAAATAGAGCCTCAAAAAGCAATGGCTGTATCATCTCATGGTTCTAAAATTTCTCTTTTGGCTTCTTTTGTGGAGGCAGGGTCACACAATTGATTTTACTATTCTGGATTGCTTTGATCACTTTTTCATTTAGAGCTTCCCCTGGAGCCAAAGCACCTCCCATGTGGTCCCCAGGGCTCAAACCTGGGGCACATGCATAGCAAGGCATGTACCCTGCCTCCTCTCCAGCTCCACTGTCTCTTGATAGAATCATTATCCCTTGAGTCGAATTAGATTCCATACTATATTGTTCATCATGGCCCTGAGGACATACTGTCTATTGTCATTAAGAGGCCATGTCAAGTGACTGACCTAGAAACACAATGTAAGGGGATTTTAAGGAAGGCCAACCAGAGTGGAACCCTGGTGGTAGTTATTTCCTGTTAGCTAAACTATCCCATTCTACCAGAGCTCTGAGCTTAAACTAAAATGAAGGCAGGTGAGAATATAAGCAAGTTTCCCAGGGAGTGGCTGAGGGTGGCAGTGAGGGACTTCACAACAGAAGTGCCAACCAAGCAAACATCCCAGGACAGGATCCACCTGAGAGTGGACTAATGAGGAGACTAATAACTGGAGACTTTGGGTCCTGTGCATGATGGCAGAAAAAGACCAAAGTTGGGAGCCAGACCTCTCTGGAGCCCTGCCCCACAAGGGAAAGACAGAAACAGGCTGGGGATATGGATCCACCTGCTAACACCCATGTCTGGAGGAGAAGCAATTACAGAAACCAGACCTTCCACCTTTTGCACCCCATAATGATCCTGGGCCCATATTCCCAGAGGGATAAAGAGTAGGGAATCTTCCAATGGAGAGGACTGGATATGGAACTCTGGTGGTGGGAATGGTGTGGGATTGTACCCCTCTTTCCCTATTTTGTCAATATTTTCTATTTTTAATTTTATAAATAAAAATTTTAAAAAATGTGAAAACAAGAAACTGTCCCCGTCTTGTCAACAACTGTACTATAAGCTATTAGCCCCCACCCCAAGTAAAATGATTTTTTTTAAGAAGTGAAAAGAGAAAAAGGACATTGCAAGAAAACCAATTCCAAAGAAAGTTCTCAGTGGAGAGATTAACAGGCTCTTTTACAGATCTCAACAAGCAAACTCCTTTAAGATCTGAAAATATAAACCTCAACACAAAACAATTTTTTGCTTTTTTTTTTTTGTACATGGAGAGGAATGTTCACACTGTGTTCTTGATCAAATTCTTTATTTGGTAATTCATGGCTGGAGTGCAAACCAAGCAGAAAGTCCAGGACAGATATGCGATAAACATCTCAGTTTGTACACCACTGCCCTGAGGACTCTCCGATTAGAGATATAGAGGTAGAAGGTGGTCATATTGGTTCCGCAGCAATGTGTAAAGCGAGGCTGATATGTCTTTGTATCTCTGTTAATCAAACAGTTTTAAAAGTTAACCAAGCACCAGAAAAATGGCTCATTTTGCTGCTTGCCATGTGTGCAACCCAGGTTTGAGCCTAGCCCCCCCTATTGGAGGAACCTTTGATGCCGTGGTCTTTTTCATTCCCTCTATCCTTTTGTCTCTGACTTTCTCTTTATCTGAAAAAGTCATCCTGTAATGCTGAAACCTCAGTGATGACCAAAAAATAAATAAAACAATAAAAACAAAATCTTAAAAAAAAAGAAACCAGAAAAATTTAAAGTGAACTAAAACTTAAATAGAAACATTGCTTTCTGCACACATAAAGGCTAGAAATATTTTTGTTCTGTGTATGATTTGTCTTAAAGAAAGTGCTATTATGAAAGAGTCAGAAAGTTTTCAAATATTTATAAATTTGTAAAGCAAAAAACAGTGTGCTAGTGTTGATTTTTTTTTTTTTCAGTTGACTTCGGGGATTCATTGCTCAAGGCTGACTTTTTAAAAGCATTTTTATGAGTGATTTTACATTGTTTTGCTGACTTTTTCAGATAAAAAGAATATGATAGAGAGGCAGAGAGAACAAGAAAGAGACCACAACATCCAAGTCCTTCAATGGGAACTGGGTTTGAACCTGGGACACACGCATGGCAAAGCAGCACACTGTCCAGGTGAGCTATTTTTGCTGAGCCTAAGGGTGATTTATAATTAAAGAAATATTATAATTAAAGATGTAAAAATATATGTGTATTGAGTTAGTGAGGCCTGTTAATAATTATGCAGTGTACAACAGGGTATAAAAATGTCCTTGACTGTCAAAATTCACTCACCACTCACTATCTCACAGAGACTCATTTCCCACTTCTGTGTTCTGTTCATGGTAAATGCCCTCTCTGGTGGCCCTGTATACCATTGTGTTTTTTCCCCAACTTATTGGGTTATTAATTGCCGGGCTAGCTTTGTGGGCGGGAGAGAGAGACGACCAGGGACTCATGGCTGAGTGGTACGCAGTTCAGTCATTATTTATGTGGAGCGCAGCACAATCTAAGCTATCTCTAATCACAGTCCTGTCCTTATATATCCTGAGGCGGAAGTGTCAGGTCCAAAGAGGATGTACATAGGATAGGGGGTGGGGAGAAGGAAAAAGCGTGCAAAACAGCGAGGATTAAACCAATGCCCTGCAGGCAGGGCGGTGCTTAGTTAACAGTGGTTATGTAAATAGAAGACAGTGTTAAGCAGGGGGGATTAAACCAATGAAACAGAAGGGGTCTTAGAAGCAGAATTTAGAAGCAGACCAACAATTAATGGTGTTCAATACAGTTCTTGACACCTGGGTACAACCTCTCACCTCTCAATGACAGGTGTCTTCATGACACTCTCTCTCAAACTAAGTCCCTGTCCACCATTATGTACCTGGGCCCCACCATCCCTTCAACTCATCCAATTCCTTCTTTGCCCAGAGTTCTTTTCTTTGGTGCAATATACCACACCCAGCCCAAGTTTCACCCTATGTCTTCCCTTACTCTCCCTGCTTCTTCAGTTCCACCTGTGGGTGAGATTCAGCCTTCTCTTTCTGACTTAAATCATTTAACATGATACCCTCAAGTTCCACTCAATATGTGGTAAAGGAGATGACTCCATTCTTAATAGCTGAGTAGTATTCCATTGCGTGTATATACCATAACTTTCTTAGTCACGCATTTGTCTTTGGACATCTTGGTTGCTTCCAAGTTCAGACTGTGACCAATTGCACTGGTATGAGTGAACATAGGTGTGCATAGATCTCTTTGGACATATTCCCAGAAAAGGAATTTCCAGGCCATAGGAGACATACATTTCTATAATGTTCTGATGAGTTTCCAGACTGTTTTCCACAGAGGATGGATCAACTTAATTTCCCACTAGCAGTGTAGGGGAGTTCTTTCTCTCCCCAGACTCTGCAACAGTTGATGTTTTTGTTTTTCCCTAATGTATGGCATTCTGACAGGTATAAAGTGGTATCCTTTTGTTGTTTTTATCTGCACTTCCCTGATCATCAGTGACTGAACATTTTTATATGCCTATTGGCCTTTTGCATCTCTTCTTTGGTGAAGATTCTGTCCATATCCTTCCTCCATTGTCCAAGGTTTTTTTTTTTTTTATTGCTGAGTTTTTTTTAAATATATTTTTGGTATTAGCCCTTTGTCTGATGAATAGTGTGTAAAGATTTTATCTATTCCATAGGGAGTCTCTCTGTTTTGGTGGTGGTTCCTTTTACTGCTGTGCATAAGCCTTTCAGTTTGATCTTGTCCCACTGGCTTATTTTTGTTTTAGTTTTCCTTGCAATTAGATATGAGTCACTGAAGATGTTTTTAAAGCTTCCATCAAAAACAGTTCTGACAATGTTGTTCTCTAAGTACTTGATGGTTCCTGTTCCAATATCCAAATCTTTGATCCATTAGTAGCTTATTTTTGTATGTGGTGAAATGTATCTAATTTCATTCTTTTGCATGCTTCAACACTATTTTCCCAACACCATTTGTTGAAGAAACTCTCCTTTCTCTATTTAATGTTCTGGGCCCCCTTGTTAAAAATTAGATGCCCATGGGTGTGGCGGCTTATTTCTGGGCTCTCAATTCTATCTCATCAGTCAGTGTGTCTATCTTTGATTCCAGTACCAAGTATTTTTGATAACAGTAGAGTTGGCCAACTTTTATGTTTTCTGTTGGTTTTGTTTTTGTTTCTAAAGTACTACAGTGCTCTAGTTTATTGTGATGCCAGGGACTTCAGAGTCTTATGCATGAAAGTCTTTTGTATAATCACTGTTATCTCTGTGGCCTGCATTTGTATCCCCTTCTCCTCCTCCTCCTCCTGCTTCCTCTACATTTTACTGTACCTTTTCTATGTCTAGACCTATTTAGATACATAGATAGCTCTGTGGTACATTTGCCTATACTATTCAGTACAGTAAGATACTATATGAGTTTGCACATAGAACATTGAGATAAAAAACAGCTTTCTCTTAATTTATCTTAAAAGAATAAAGTACACTGCTTATAAAGTTAAAAAAATTAAAAGTTTGTGGATGATTATACTATCTGCCATCTGTTTATGTAAGCACACTCTATGATGTTCCCACAATGACAAAATCACCTTATAACTCATTTCTCAGAACATAGCTCCATTTCTAAGTTAGGCAAGATAGCAATACTCATATGAGACAAAGCAAACTTTGAAAAGGGCCAAAAGAGGCAAAAGGTCATTATATAAGCATAAAGGAGTCAATGCATCAAGAAGACATAACTGTAAATATGTACGTGCCTAACATTAAATCACCTAAATACATGAAACAGAAACAGAGATCTCAGGAGGCCAGGTGGTGGCACACTCAGATGAGTGCACATGTTACCATGTGTAAAGACTCAGGTTTGAGCCCCCGCTCCCCACCTGCAGTGGGTCACTTCACAAGCAGAGAAACAGATCTGCAGGTGTCTGTGCTTCTCTCACCCTCTCTATCTTTCCTTCCCATCTCAAAACTGTCGGGGGTGGGGGAAGATGGCTCAAAAGAGAAAGAAGCAACAAAGAAATAACAGTTGGTGACTTCACCACCCCAGTTTCAACAATGATAGATCACCCAAAGAGAGGATAAAGAATGGAGAAGTTCATTTGAACAGTACTAGAGGGCCAGCAAAATAGCTCACTTAGATAGAATGCTGCTTTGCCCTGTACACAATCCAGGTCCAAGCCCTGCCCACAGCTCAAAGAAGCTTTGGTGACATGGTCTTGGTCCCCCCATGTCTATGCCTCTCAGTCTCAAGAAGAAGAAGAGGAAGAGGATAAAGGAGAAGGAGAAAGAAGAAGGAGAAGGAGAAGGAAAAGGAGAAGGAAGAAGAAGAAGAAGAAGAAGAAGAAGAAGAAGAAGAAGAAGGAGAAGGAGAAGGAGGAGAAGAAAGATTGAGTAACACTACAGACCATAGGTACCTAATACACACACACACACGCACACGCACACGCACACACACACGCACACACACACACACGCACACACACACACACACCATCCCAAGAACAACAGAATACAGTCTCCTTAAGTGTACATGGACTCTTTGTCTAGTACAGACCATATATTGGGCCACAAAATAACTCACAGCCGATTCAAGAAGACTGAAATCATAAAATCATCATCCTTTTAAAATTTAAGCACTGGGCCTTTCATGATACCACTGGCCTGGACCAGTATTTCCCCCCCACTATTTTAGAGAAACAGACAGACAATGACAGAGAAAATCAGAGGAAAGTCACCATTCTACCATTCATGGAGCTTCCCCCCCCCCCCAGTGCTGCCTGGGTACACTATTTTATGCTGGGATTGGAATCCAGGGCTATGCACATAGCAAGAC
Organism: Erinaceus europaeus; assembly: GCF_950295315.1. NCBI lineage: Eukaryota > Metazoa > Chordata > Mammalia > Eulipotyphla > Erinaceidae > Erinaceus > Erinaceus europaeus. The sequence goes on from NC_080185.1 coordinate 3,683,675, forward strand.
AATATTCTATTGGGTCAGCTTTCTCCTAACTCCCCCCCCAAAGTGTTTCCTCTGATCATAGTAGTATGAAGCTCAAAGTCAATAAATGTTAGAAAACTTATGAATAGATGGAAATTTAAAAACACTTATGGAAAAGCAACAGATAAAAGAAATAAATTAGAGGGAAAAAAACCCCAACATTCTGAAACAAAAATGGAACGATAGCACACTCAGGGCATCCATAAAAGCAGCTCCAAGAGGACAACTGATAGCAATAAACACCTACATTAAAGCAGGAAAATAGATTCAAGGTAGAACCAACAGAGTCTACAAACAAGAAACGCTCCAGAGTAACAAACCAACACTATGGCATAAGTATCTAGGAAAAGAACACCGAAACTAAAGTTAGTAGAGACATGAAAACCAGAACAGAAATAGAGGACAGAAAACAAGAGCCTTAGCCAAACTGAGGGCTGGCTTTTTGAAAAGAAACAAAATTGACAAATATTTACCTAGACTCAAGTAAAAAGAGGACTCAAATCTATAAAATTATAAATTAAAAAGGCAATATTCCAACCAATACCAAAGATATTCAAAGGGCTGCTAAGAGGCAATCAGTGACATGCTGGGTAATCTAGAAGAAATGGACAAAATTTTAGAAGCATACATACTATTAAGACTAAATCTGATAGAAGTAGAAATCCCAAATAGATTAATTACAAGTAAAGGGATTGAATCCATGATCCCAACTTTCCCATTGTGAGAACTCTGGTGGTTATGGTTGGGAGGGTGAGGACACAGAACTTAAGTGGTAGGTGCAATGTGGAACCATACACTGTAATCTTACAATCTTGTAAACCACTATTAATCGCAAATAAAAAATGGCAAACAAACAAAAGCCCTTTCCCCATGAAGAAACATTCAGGCACAGGGGGCATCACTGGTGGATTTTACCAAAGATTTAAAGATTTAAAAATCAATCCTTCTCAAACATGCTCCGAAGATTAAACAGCAGGAAATGCTGCCAAACTCATTTCACAAGGTCAGTGTTACCCTGATAATAAAGGTGCAAAAAGACACTACAAAAACATTGCAGACTAATGTCCCTGGTGACTATGAATGATTTTTTTTCAGTAAAATACTAGCAAACCAAATTTAGCAACATATTAAAAGAATAATTTGTAGGCCATGGAGATAGCTTAGTGCATTAGAGCATAGAACATGGGCCCAGATTTGATCCCTAGCACTGACATATGTAAGAGCTGACAGTGCTCTGGTCTTTCTCTCACTTTTTCATTATCTTGAAAATAATTATTTATCATTCAGAGGGATTTACATCTGGGGTACTATAGACCAACTTACGCAAGTCAAGTCAATGCATCGCATGAATAGAATGAAAGGAAAATGTGATAATTTTAATACATGCAGAAGAAAACATTTGGCAATATTCAGTACCCATTCATGATAAAAATTATTTGTATTGCCTCCAGGGTTATCACTGGGGCTCAGTGCCAGCACTATGAATCTATTGCTCTCAAGAGCCCATTCCCCACCCCTTTCCCCCTTTCTACTTTATTTGATAGGACTGAGAGAGAAATTGAGAGGGGTGGGAGAGATAGAGAAAGATAAACATCTGCAGATTCCCCCCTGCAGGCATGGAGTGGGGACTCCATCCTGGGATATTAGGCATGATAATGTTGTACATTGAACTGGGTGTGCCACCATTTCACCCTCCTGATAAAAACTTTTAACAAAGTAGGTGTAGAAGAAACATGCAAATATACATATGTAACATCTATTATTATTATTATTTTTAATTTCTATTAATATAAAGGAAACACTGACAAAAACCATAGGATAGGAGGGGTACAACTCCACATAATTCCCACCACCAGATCTCCATATCCCACCCCCCCCCCCAATAGTTTTCCTATTCTGTATCCCTCTGGGAGTATGGTCATTATGGGGTGCAGAAGGTGGAAGGTCTGGCTTCTGTAATTGCTTCCCTGCTGAACATGGGCATTGGCAGGTGGATCCATACTCCCAGACTGCCTCTCTCTTTCCCTAGTGGGGCAGGGCTCTGGGGAAGCGGGGCTCCAGGACACATTGGTGGAGTCAACTGCCCAGGGAAGTCCGTTTGGCATCGTGTTAGCATCTGGAACCTAGTGGCTGAAAAAAGAGTTAACACATAAAGTCAAACAAATTGTTGACTAATCATGAACCTAGTGGCTGTAATAGTTCAGAAGAAGAGTTGGGGGGAGGCATCTCTGTTTTGTAGATAGTTAGTAGTCCTATTTTAATTATATTCCAAAGAGCCCATGAATACATATATATTTTTTCCTGAGCCTGACATCTGATATGCAGGTGGATCTAAGTTATTGTCTGGGGAGATGATGTCATGGCTGGAAAAAAGACCAGAAAGCTAGATCAGGGAAGAGAGTAGCTCCCAAATATGGGAAAGGGGTATAAATATTGTTGACTGTAAACCCAATCGATTTGGTCTGATATGGGGCCCATATTCAGCTTAGGAGCCTATGTGACCTCTGCATCCCTGTAAATGTGAGCTCACATTCTGTGGTCATGAATAGGAATATTCCAAGCTGCCCAAATTTCAGGACCCATCTTCCTCAGGTGCAACTTAGAGCATGTTATCCAGCCTCCCTTTGGAGGATGGGACATTCTCTACCATTGTTGACTCATGTTAAGGGCAAGGTCCTATGGGGGACCACAAAGGGTCTATTTTGTTGTTTCTGACAGAGATGACTTGTAACAATGGAGAGAGGGATCTATTTGAGGTTTAGGATCATCATGTCTGTTTGGGAACCTCAGGACTCCCCAACGAGGGCCCCAGCTGATGGGGTGGCCTGATAGTGACTAAAGAGTCATCGTTTAAGTATGCCAGTCTCTTGCCCTTATTCAGCTTTTGCAGTCCATACTTTTATACATCTAATATTATGATCAGTAAGCAAGTTTGAGAACTTTCCCTCTAACATTTGGAACAAGACAATGTTGCTCTCATCATTTTATTCAACTTGGCACTGGAAATTCCTTCTGGATTAATCAGGCAATAAAAATATAAGAGCATCCACATTGGAGATGCCATTATGCTGTCTTTATTTTAAGATACCATTGTGTATATATAGACACATAAAGATTCAACAAAAATACTGTCAGGTAATCAACAAACACATAACCTTGCATGATACAAAATTAGCATACAAAAATAGACTGTTTATATGTTAGCAAAATTCTATGAAAAGAACATTTGTCCTAAACAATATTATATATACCATTTTTAAATTTATGATAGAGAGAAAACAAGAACATCACTCTGCCATGTGTGATGTCAAGATTGAAGTTGAGGCCTCATGCTTGAGAGTCTAATAATGCTTTATCTACTTTGCCACTCCCCGTCTGGGCCTCACAATATCATTTTTTATGTAACTGAATAGTATTGCATTAAATAATAAGCCCTGAAACTTCTTCACCCAGTCATCTATTTACAGATACTTATGTTGATTTCATGTTTAGTGATTGTGAATAGTGCAGCTATGAACACAGGAGTGCCTATTTCCTTTTAATATATGCATAGGAGTGATATTGCTGGGTCATAGAATATTTCCATTTTAATTTTATTCATTTATTTATTGTCATCAGCAGTTCTTCATTTCTGTAGTTTAATTTGTTTTTCTTTTTCTTTTTCTTTTTTTACCAGTGCACTGCTCAGCTCTGGCTTATGGTGGTGCAGGGGATTGAACCTGGGACTTTGGAGCTTCAGGCATGAGAGTCTCTTTGCATAACCATTATGCTATCTACCCCTTTAATTTGTTTTTCAAGAAAAAGTGGCAGAGAGGGAGAGACAGAGAGATAGGGCAAGATACCACAGTGCTGATGCTTCTTTCTTTTCCCAATTGTTAGGTTGTTTTATCCTTTGTGGAAATTTATTTCAATGCATAAAAACTAATTTTTCATTTTATTTATTCATAGGAGTTTTTATTTGTTCATATATGGAGAGCAACTGAAATGGGATAAGGAGATAGTGAGGGAGAAAGGCACCTGCAGTCCTGCTTCACCACTTGTGAATCATGCAGGTGGGATACCATGGGTTTGAACCCAGGTCCTTGCACATTGTAACGTGTGCTCAACTAGGTGTGCCACCACCCGGACCCCAAAACTGTTTTAAGTTTTATGTTTGAAAGTCTATTTCCTTAGCCACTGCACCACCTCCCGGACCCCAAAAGTGTTAAGTTTTATGTTTGAAAGTCTATTTCCTTAGCCACTGTGCCACCTCCCGGACCCCAAAACTGTTAAGTGTTATGTAATCCCATTGTTTAGTCTTGGTTTGAGGCTGAAACTCCGAATACGTTTCTGATTATTACAGATCTTAAGTGTATCACCTATGAATCTTTTTCTATTTATTTCAGTTTCAGGTCTAAAATCCAAACCTTTAATTCATTTTGAGTTAATTTTGCTATATTGTATTAAGTGATGTTCTAATGATTTTTCCCCCCTATATATCCAATTTCCCCAAACACTACTTGCTGAGGAAACTGACTTCTCCATTGAATGTTTCTTGTATGTGTCCAAGTGTGTGTAGGTATATTTCTGGACTCTCTTTTTCTGTTCCATTGGTCTAAGTGCTTTTTCCAAAATCACATTCTTAACTACTGAAGACAAGAGATAACACGTGTAGGAGAGGGCATGGAGAAATGCTATCCCTTGTGCAGTGCTGGCAGTTACAAACCGGTACAGCCCCTATGGAAAACAGCATGAAGTCTCAAAAAAATAGAAAGATAACCATCACCATATGGCCTAGCAACGTCAAATTGGGAATATATTCAAAATAAATGAAAATACTGACTTGAAAAGATATCTACACCCTCATGTTCATAGCAGCACAATTTACAGTAGTTCAACCAGGAAAAAATTTAGTGTCCACAGATGGATGGACAGATGGATAGATAAATGGAAGAGCTATTGTACATGGAACACAGTATACAACATGAAGATGACAGTTGACACTGCTCTGTAATGTTATTGCATGAGGAAATCCTAAGAGTTCTCAGTGTAAGGATTTCTTTTTCTTTCTTTGGTACTTGAGTTGATGTATGCTTATAAACTTACTGCAGTAAGTATTTCACAATATGTGTAAGTCAAACCACTGTTCAGATACCTGAAAAGTACACAGCGATGCATAAAACCGGGGTTGGGGGTTCAGAAATATTCTCTGTTCCTGACTCCGAATAAAGCCTCCCCTCCCTCCCAGAGTGGAGATTTAACTTTTGCATAATGAGCATCTGGAGTGATGTTTTCTTTAAAGGCCCTGCTGGGTCTGCCATTCCAGGATTCCAGCCCAGTTTATGGGAGCTGAAGTCAATTTTGCCTGGGTACAAGACTGTCTGAGATCATTTTCATTGTTTACAGGTATTATGTGCAGTTTGGTGCAAACAGAAATAGAGAAGGCTCTGAGGGGAGGGGAATCCGATGCTTCCCAGGTCCCAGAGTCCCGGTGCCTGGCAGGGTAAATACTGCCTTCCGTGTTTGTGTTTATCCCTTGAGCTGTAATCAGATCAGAGCAAAGTGTTAGGTGTTATCACATTTCTCAACACAATTATATGCCTTCCAATATGGGTGGGTAATTTGCAGCTTGCTTTATTCTGATTTTTTTAGATTCATCTTGGTTGTTTTCTGCGTACAAACCCTTCTCCTTGGGAAAAAGTCTGCCCTTGTGGGAGGAGGACCCTGGTGGTATAGCAGAACAAATAATGTATTTTAAACCTGGACAAGTGCTACTGTGAGGGTTCCCTTCTCCTCATCCCATTCTATCTTTCCACATCCACAAACTTGCACAGTGCCTAGAATACACTGGGGTGGGGGGAAGATCCAGAGATGACTGGAGAATAAATTAATGAATATGCTAGGACCCCCTTCCCAAAAATTCTAGTCTGCGACAATTTTGGAGGAAATGAAATATTTTTGGGGGCCTGGCAGTGGCACACTGGATTAAGTGCACATATTACTAAGCACAAGGATCCCAGTTTGAGCCCCTGGCTCCCCACCTGTGCTGGGGGGGGGGTCATTTCACAAGTGGTGAAGGAAGTTTGCAAGTATCTATATTTTTCTCCCCCTCTATCTTCCCCATCCCCTCTCCATTTCTCTCTGTTCTACCCAAAAATAAAAAAGAACAGAGAAAACTTAACAAAATAAACCTTAATTTAAAAAAAAGGAAATGAAAGATTTTTGAGAAGCTTGTAACGGAAAGGACAGTGATCCAAGTGAGACAGGCTGCTCCCATTCATTGGGTGCATACTAAGTGCCAGGCACTATGTGGGGAACTGAGCACAAACCTCTTGAGTGGAGACCATTATTACCTCTATGCTGGGATCATGAAGCAGAGCCCCCAGGAGGTCATATGAACCCCCTTAAGACCCCTCAGATGGGACAAAGTGCCATTCTGTCTGTCTCAAATTTGTAGTCAGGAAAAAATGGAGGAAGTAAGAATAGTAAGATGTAGAAGAAGAGGAGACATCAAAGATGGCAGACAAGTAGGCAATTGGCTTGAGTCAGTGGGGAGAAGATACATGATGAAAGGATTTGGGACATGGGAAAGTTGGGGAAAGCAGCACTTGCAAAGTTAAGGAGTAATCACTGGACATGGGAAGACATGGGTGTCTGTGAGGAGGGCTGGAGAGGGAAATATAAGTTTGAACTCAGGGCTGGAGCCAAGACTCAACACAGCAATCAGAATCTAGGCTTCAGGGGTGTATTTTTTTTTAATTTTTTATTTGTAAAAAGGAAACATTGCCTATGGACATCTAATCTTTGACAAAGGTGCCCAGACCATTAAATGAGGAAAACAGAGTCTCTTCAACAAATGGTGCTGGAAACAATGGGTTGAAACATGCAGAGGAATGAAACTTAATCACTGTATTTCACCAAATACAAAAGTAAATTCCAAGTGTGTTGGTATGCATGAGACCCCTTCTGTTTCATTTGGTTTAAATCCCCCCTGCTTAACACTATTCTATTTACATAACCACTTCATTCTATTTATATAACCGCTGTTAACAAGTACCTCCCTCCAGGGCATTGGTTCAATCCCCACTGTTTCATGATATGTTTTTGCTCCACCCCCCCTCATTGTCACACCCTGATCCCCTCTTTGTCACACTCTGATTTTCGCCAGTCACTTTTCTCTCCACCCTCTCTACGTCGCATCTTGTTTCCACCCTACTTGGGAAGTATATATAAAGACAGCATTGTGAGTTTTAGAGTACTGTACTGTACTTTGAGTTTAACTTAGCTCGTCTTAGATTGTGCTGCGTCCTGCATGAATTAAGAGATACTGCCTACAGCTCAACTCTGAGTCCCTGGTCGTCTGTTACCTGCCCGTGAAGCCAGCCCGGCGAAAACAACATAACCCGTCAAAAACGACACAAGTGGATCAAGGACTTGGATGTTAGACCAGAAACTATCAGATACTTAGAGGAAAATATTGGCAGAACTCTTTTCCGCATACATTTTAAAGACATTTTCAATGAAATGAATCCAATTACAAAGAAGGATAAACTATGGGACTACATCAAATTAAAAAGCTTCTTCACAGCAAAAGAAACCACTACCCAAACCAAGAGACCCCTCACAGAGTGGGAGAAGATCTTTATATGCCATACATCAGATAAGAGTTTAATAACCAACATATATAAAGAGCTTGCCAGACTCAACAACAAGACAACAAATAACCCCATCCAAAAATGGGGGGAGGACTTGGACAGAATATTCACCACAGAAGAGATCCAAAAGGCCGAGAAACACATGAAAAAATGCTCCAAGTCTCTGATTGTCGGAGAAATGCAAATAAAGACAACAATGAGATACCGTTTCACTCCTGTGAGAGTGTCATACATCAAAAAAGGTAACAGCAGCAAATGCTGGAGAGGGTGTGGGGTCAAAGGAACCCTCCTGCACTGCTGGTGGGAATGTCAATTGGTCCAGCCTTTGTGGAGAACAGTCTGGAGAACTCTCAGAAGGCTAGAAATGGACCTACTCTATGACCCTGCAATTCCTCTCCTGGGGATATCTCCTAAGGAACCCAACACATCCGTCCAAAAAGATCTGTGTACACATATGTTCTTGGCAGCACAATTTGTCATAGCCAAAACCTGGAAGCAACCCAGGTGTCCAACAACAGATGAGTGGCTGAGCAAGTTGTGGTCTATATACACAATGGAATACTACTCAGCTGTAAAAAATGGTGACTTCACCTTTTTCAGTCGATCTTGGATGGACCTTGAAAAATTCATGTTATGTGAAATAAGTCAGAAACAGAAGGATGAATATGGGATGATCTCACTCTCAGGCAGAAGTTGAAAAACAAGATCAGAAACGAAAACACAAGTAGAACCTGAAATGTAATTGGCATATCGCACCAAAGTAAAAGACTCTGGGGAGAATACAGGTCCATGAAGGATGATAAATGACATAGTGGGGGTTGTATTGTTAAATGGGAAACTGGGGAATGTTATGCATGTACAAACTACTGTATTTACTGTTGAATGTAAAACATTAATTCCCCAATAAAGAAATAAAATTTTTTTAAAAAAGGAAACTGACTTAACCATAGGATAAGAGGGGTACAACTCTGCACAATTCCCACCACCGCATCTCCATATTCCATCCCCTCCCCCTGATAGCTTTCCTATTCTTTAACCCTCTTGGAGTATGGACCCAAGATCATTGTGGGATGCAGAAGGTAGAAGGTCTGGTTCTGTAATTGCTTCCCTGCTGAACATGGGCATTGACTGGTTGATCCATACTCCCAGCCTGTCTCTCTCTCTTTCACTAGTAGGGTGGGGCTCTGGAGTAGCGGAGCTCCAGGACACATTGGTGGTGTCGTCTGTCCAGGGAAAGTCTGGTTGGCATCATGCTAGCATCTGGAACCTGGTGGTTGACAAGAGAGTTAACATACAAAGCTAAACAAATTGTTGACCAATCATGGACCTAAAGGCTGGAATAGTGCAGGTGAAGAGCTGGGTATTAACTTCAGCCTGCAGCTCCATTCTGCTCCCTTGCCTCAGTCCTAAACCCCATCCTAGGATGGGAGAAGGGATAAGAAGAGAGTGTGTCCCAGACAGAACCCCCTGATGAGCAGGACCATTAGGGAAAGGGCCAGGGACCTAGCTCACAAGAGACCAAGAAAGGGTCTCTGTACAGCTGCAAGAGAGAGAGACAAGAGTTATGGGAATTCAAGGGAATGGAGAGAGTGCTTCCAGAAGGATGGTGGGGTTGGTCTGTGTGGCATGGTCACCTATTGGTGATGATTTCAGAAAGGCTAAGGAGGACAGAAGACCTATGAATTTACAGACAAAGAAGTCTTTGGCAAAATTTCTAATCACATTTTCTACAAGGTGATAACATTGATGCCCCAGGGCCATGAATTGCTAAGTGAGGGAGAAGGGAGGAAAGGACTCTTGACTTCAAGATAGATTATTTATAAGACAAGGAGCAACATACAGTTGTAGCTGGAAGGGATGTGGGATTGAGAAAGATTGTGCAAATGAGTTAATTTTTATGTGAAATAAATGTAAATATAGCTTTAGGCTGAGGAGAAGAAATCAATAGAAGGAGGGAGGGGAGAAAAATAAATTGAGGAAGAAGAGTCCAGATGAGTGGGGATAGGGTGAGGGCCTGGGCATGTCAGAACAGAGGGGTAGCTGGCCATGCTCAAGACCATGAGAATCTGGGGCCCGAATCTGCTATATATAAAGCCTCCAGAGGCCTACATTCTTTTTGGGTTTTTTTTTCATGTCTATATTATATTTAATGATAATTCTGAAGACACACTTACTTTTCTTAAATTGAAAAACTTATAAAAAAGTTTCTTTCGTCATGGTATTTTTATTGGTGACACAAACTTGAAAACCCTTTCATTTCATTTTGGATAGGAATATTGACTTTCCATAAGCACTTAGTTTTAAGCCCATCACACAGAGCTCTTTTATCAAATGCATCCAGAGATAGAAAACATCAAATGTAAATAATATGCATATATTAGACACAAAACAGAGGTCTTCCAACACTGGTTTTAAATGTTTGCCACAAGTCAGCTAGAATACAACACTCACTAGTTTATGAAAGAGCAGTTGCATAATGGTTATGCAAAGAGATTCTCCTGGTTGAGGCTCCAAGTTCAATCCCCTGGACCATCATAAACCACTTTTACCAGATCACTGAGTAGTGCTATGGTAAAAAAAAAAAAAAAAATAAGGGGGTGGGTAGACAGGTGGCAGTGCACCTGGTTAAGTGAATGCATTACAATGTGTAAGGACCCAGGTTCAAGCCTCTGGTCCCCAGTGGTGAAGTAGGGTGCACGTGTCTCTGTCTCTTTCCCCATCTTCTCCCCTCTCCCTCTCTTGGTCTCCCTCTCCCTCTCTTGATTTCCCTCTCCCTCTCCCTCTCCCTCTCCCTCTCCCTCTCCCTCTCCCTCTCCCTCTCCCTCTCCCTCTCCCTCTCCCTCTCCCTCTCCCTCTCCCTCTCCCTCTCCCTCTCCCTCTCATTCTCCCTCTCCCTCTCATTCTCCCTCTCCCTCTCATTCTCCCTCTCCCTCTCCCTCTCCCTCTCCCTCTCCCTCTCATTCTCCCTCTCATTCCCCCTCTTATTCTCCCTCTCATTCTCCCTCTCCCTCTCCCTCTCCCTCTCCCTCTCCCTCTCCCTCTCTTTCTCCCTCTCTTTCCCAGGGCACTGCTCACCTCTGGCTGATAGTGATGCAGGGTATTGAACCTGGGACTTTAGAGCCTCAGACAGGAGTCTCTTTGCATAGCCATTATGCTATCTAACCCTGCCCCATCTCAATTTCTGTCTCCATTCAATAGTAAGTAAATACAAATTATTTTTAAAGAAAAAACAGGTGTACCCAATTGTTGGGCAGCCCCCTGATCTGCTCCATCATTGATACTATGGTCTATTTACATAATCATTGTTCTGCCGGAGACCCGCCTTGCCTGCAGGGTATTAATTTATCCCACCAGTTAAAACCTTTGCAACAGTTGCTATGGAAGTTTTCTACCTTCGCCCTCTTTCCTTTTCTCCACCCCCTCTCCTAGCCATTTCCTTTTCCCACTTGCCACTTCTGGTTAAAGATATATATAAAGGTGTTGTCTCTGATCAATAAAGGCATTGTGTTCCCACTCTGCCATGAGTTCCTGGTTCCTCTCTTGCTTCACTGAGTAAGCAGCAGCCCAGGTTGGCTCCGGTTGAGTTCTCTCCAACCCAGAGAGCATGTGCCCAGGAAGAAACGCCCACAATGCTAACCCGGCATTCTGGCATTGAACATGGGGCACAGGGGAGCCGGTGTAATGCCCAACACCCAATTTTGTTTGAAGCAGCTGGGGAAATAAAATATACCTGCTCAAACAGTTAAAACTTTTCACTACTACTTATAAAAGACAAGATTTTTCACTCTTCCAAATTTCCCTACTTTTATTTTTAATGGTTCATGGGATAGCTATTCACATTTGTATACAATTTCTCACTGCCCTGTGACAGGCACCTGCAAACCACTCACCACTCACTTCCAACTTGGGTTTTCTTTTATCATCATGCACCAAGCCCCTGACACTCCACACCTCCCAGTCCTTTCTCCCTCAGCTTAGCTCAGTGTATGCTCAGCTGCAATACACTATACCCAGTCCAAGTTTCACCTTCTGTTTTCCTTTTCTGTCCTGTTGTTTCGTAAGTTATACCTGTGAGATCATCTTTTTTGATTAAAATAAAGACTCGTTAATAATAATAACAGTAATAATAATACTTCCTAAACTGATTGGCCCTGAATACTATTCAAATTATGTTATTGCTAAATAAATCTTTTAAATAAATTGGTAATAGGAATTATTAGGTTAATATAGTCATTTAAGTTCTCTATAAAATTATATAAATCGGGAGCCGGGTGGTAGCACAGCGGGTTAAGTGCATGTGGCGTGAAGCGCAAGGACCAGCATAAGGATCCTGGTTCGAGCCCCTGGCTCTCCACCTGCAGGGGAGTTGCTTCTAGGCAGTGAAGCGGGTCTGCAGGTGTCTATCTTTCTCTCCCCGTCTCTGTCTTTCCCTCCTCTCTCCATTTCTCTCTGTCCAATTTAACAATGATGACATCAATAACAACAGTAAAAAACAACATGGGCAACAAAAGGGAAAATAAATAAATATTTTTTAAAAATAAATAAAATTATATAAATCATGCTAATTCCTATGAAAAATAAATAAAAATATCAAGAGTTAAGACATGGTTGTTTAAACTTAAGTGTAGACCAAAGCAAGATTAAACTGTGGTATAACATATAATAAAAGACAGCTATACATTGATAACTACTTCCAAGTGCTTAAAAGACTGTTTAATCACTTTCCAATAATAGAGTGACTCAGACTCTAATAGAGAGCCCAGCCTCTGATGGCACACTATTCCATAGTATGGCTACATGAGAATTTAATTACTTATTTTCTAAATTTTTATTTATAAAAAGGAAACACTGACAAAACCATAGGTTAAGAGAGGTACAACTCTGCACAATTCCCACCACTAGAACTCCATATCCCATCTCCTCCCCTGATAGCTTTCCTATTCTTTATCCCTCTGGGAGTATGGGCCCAGGGTCATTATGGGGTGCAGAAGGTGGAAGGTCTGGCTTCTCTAACTGCTTCCCCACTGAACATGAGTGTTGGTAGGTCGGCTTGGAGCGTTCCTTCTCATGACCATGGAATGGGAGCTCAGACCTTCATGAATGCAGAGGTTACATAGGCTCCTAAGCTGAATATAGGCCCCAGATCAAATCGATGGGTTTACAGTCAACAATATTTATACCCCTTTCCCATATTTGGGAGCTACTCTCTTCCCTGATACAGCTTTCTAGCCCTTTTTCCAGCCATGACATCATCTCCCCAAACAATAACTGGGTCCTCTTGCATATCAGATGTCAGGTTCAGAAAAAAAAAAAAAACTAGTATAGTCATAGGTCCTTTGAAATACATGAGAATTTAAACCATAATTAGACAGGTTTGCCAAAGCTGTTTAGAGTGCTAGAGCCAATGTAAAAACAAACAAAATTGAAACTACTTATATAGAGAGGAAAATATAATAAACACTAGACAAAGAGACAAAAAGAGTCAAAACTGCTGGGTGCAGACATTTCCAGCATTAGCAAAAGGTAGCCATGTGATAAAATATTTTCATATAAAGTGATATCATGATCTGAAAAAACTAAAATATAATATAGATTGAGACAATGAGTTTAAGCAGAAAAACCCAAGAGAGACTCTTTAATGAAGAGAAGAATGACCATGTGATTGGGACACAGAATGTATAAAAAAGACTAACAATGTACAGAAAGCCTGAGAATGTGCAGAGAGATTCAGTATTTGTAAAAGTGTAAAATTGTGCAGCTGGTTATACAGAAAGTCAAGTAAGTGAAAACAAAATAATAATAATAATAATTAAAGAAGGTCAGACTGAACTTCACTGAGTAAGCAACCGATAAATAGAACACAAGTAAAGTGAAATAGCTAAGTATAGAAAATACAAGGTGCCTAGTTACATCTGTAATGGCTAAGCCTAACTGCTACAAGATTTTCAAAAATTTTAAACTTTATTCAGAATAGAAAAGTAAAAGAAAAAAGGCTCCTAGTCACAGCAGTTCTGGGTTTTAATTATCTCTTAACCAGGGACACCAAGAATTTAAGGCTTGTCTTTGCCAGGCTAAATTACTTAAGGTTGTCAATAGGGCATAAGACAAGAACGGTAAGAATACTAAACCTTTGGGAGTTGGTGGCAACGCAGCAGGTTAAGCGCACGTGGTGGCACAAAATGCAAGGACCGGTGGAAGGACTGGTGGAAGGATCCCGGTTCGACCCCTGGGACCCCCACCTGCAGGGAAGTTGCTTCACAAGTGGTGAAGCAAGTCTGCAGGTGTCTGTCTTTCTCTCTCCCTCTCTGTCTTCCCCTCCTCTCTCCATTTCTCTCTGTCCTATCCAACAACGATGACAACAATAAGACAACGAGGGCAACAAAAGAGAATAAATAAATAAAAATCTTTTTAAAAAAAGAATACTAAGCCTTTTTCCAGCCATGACATCACTTCTCGAGATAATAACTTGGATCCACCTGCATATTAGATGTCAGGCTCAAAAAACAAACAAACAAAAAACCAAAACAAACAAACAAACAAAAAACCCTAATATAGTCATGGGCCCTTTGGAATATAACTAAAATAGGCCTACTAACTATCTATAAAACAGAGACCGCTCCCAACTCTTCATCTGAACTATTACAGCCACTAGGTTCATGATTAGTCAACAATTTGTTTGGCTTTATATGTTAACTCTTTTTTCAGCCAGCAGGTTCCAGATGCTAACATGATGCCAACCAGACTTCCCTGGGCAGATGACCTCACAAATGTTTCCTGGAACCCTGCTTCCCCAAACCCCTGCCCCACCAGGGAACGAGACAGGCAGGCTTGGAGTATGGATCGACCTGCCAATACTCACATTCAGCTGGGAAGCAAGTACAGAAGACAGACCTTCCACCTTCTGCACCCCATAATGACCCTAGGTCCATACTCCCAGAGGGATGTTTTTTGTTGGTGTTTCCTTTTTATAAATAAAAGTTAAAATAATAATAATAATAATTTAAAAATGAATAGGAAAACTAACAGGGGAGGGGATGGGATCCGGAGTTCTGGTGGTGGGAATTGTGTGGAGTTGTACCTCATTTATCCTATGGTTTTTGTCAGTGTTTCCTTTTTATAAATAAAAATTTAAATAGAAAGAATACTAAACAAAACTTTTAAATCTAAAGATATAAGTTGTGCTAAAGACAGTAAAGTTATAATTAACAACACCTTTTAAATGTTTTTTAATTATTTTATTTATTTTAAAAAGGAGACATTAACAAAACTGTAGGATAGGACGGGTACAACTCCACACAATTCCCACCACCAGATCACTATATCCTATCCCCTCCCCTGACAGCTTTCCCATTCTTTATCCCTCTGGGAGTATGGGCCCAAGGTCATTGTGGGTTGTAGAAGGTGGAAGGTCTGGCTTCTGTAATTGCGTCCCTGCTGAACATGGGCATTGAGTGGTTGATCCATACTCCCAGTCTGCCTCTCTCATTCCCTAGTAGACTGAGGACACATTGGTGGGGTCGTCTGTCTAGGGAAGTCTGGTTGGCATCATGCTGGTATCTGGAACCTGGTGGCTGAAAAGAGAGTTAACATACAAAGCCAAACAAATTGTTGAACAATTATGGACCTAAAGATTGTAAAAGTGCAGATGAAGTGTTGGGGGGTACTCACTGCAGACTATTGTGTACTTTTGCTTTCAGGTATATATTTTGCCCTAGTTTATGGATATGTATGAACATATGCTCTATCTCAGGGGACCTGGTCAATATCTAGGTTTTGGGACATTGTTAGGATGTGAACCACCTGGAATGGATATAGAGAATACTATGAAAGGAAAGGTCTCACCTGAGTGATGAAGCTGAAGGGTTGTCATTCCACACCTGAAGTCTCTGGACACAGTCTGAAGTGAAGCATGCTGAGGTGGCACTCATTGTGTTGATTAGGTTGTCTAGCCTTGTGAGAGTTCTCGAGGCTGCTCTCCAGAGAGGCTGGACCAATTTACATTCCCACCAGCAGAACAGAAGGGTTCCTCTGTCCCCACAGCCTCTCCAGCATTTGCTGCTGCTGTCCTTTTTGATGTATGCCATTCTTACAGGGGTGAGATGGTATCTCAGTGTTGTCTTTATTTGCATTTCTCTGACAATCAGTAACCTGGAGCAATTTTTCATATGTTTGTTAGCCTTTTGGAACTCCTCTGAAGTGAATGTCTTGTTCATATCCTCTACGCATTTTTGGATGGAGTCATTTGCTTTTTTGTTGTTAAGTTTGCTGAGCTCTTTGTGTATTTTGGTTATTAGTCTTTTGTCTGATGTATGGCATGTGAAGATCTCCCATTATATGAGGTGTCTGTTTGTTTGTGTGATAGTTTCTTTGGCTGTGCAGAAGCTTTTCAATTTGATGTGGTCCCCTTGGTTTGTTTCTGCTTTAGTCTTCCTTGCAATTGAATTTGTTTCATCAAAGATGTCCTTGAGGTTTAGGTTGGAAATAGTTCCACCAATGTTTTCCTCTAAGTATTTGATAGTTTCTGGTCTAACATCCAGGTACTTGATCCATTTGGAGTTGACTTTTGTTTCCGGTAAGATAAGGTGGTTCAGTTTCATTCTTCTGCATGTTTCAACCCAGTTATCCCAGCATCATTTATTGAAGAGAGCTTTCTTCCTCCATTTAATACTTTGGGCCCCATTAGATGTCCATAGGTGTGGCAGTTTAGATATGGGCTTTCAATTCTGTCCCACTGGTCTGCTAGACTATTTTTCTTGCAGTACCAGGTTGTTTTGATGATGATGGTCTTATAATATAGTTTGAGATCTGGGAGTGTGATGCCTCCATTTCTGTTTCTTTTCCTCAAGATGGCTTTTGGCAAATTCTAGGTGTTTTCTGGTTCCAGATAAATGATTGTAGTTTTTATTCTATTCTCTTAAAGAAGTTTGGTGGAACTTTGATGGGTATCGCATTAAATTTGTATGTGGCTCTGGGGAGAATATTCATTTTGATGATATTTATTCTTCCAATCCATGAGCATGGGATGCCTTTCCTTTTCTTGGTATCATTTTCTGTTTCCTTGTATAGTTACTCATAGTTTTCAGTATACAAGTCTTACACTTCTTTGGTTAGCTTCAGACTCCTCCACCCCAAAAAACCAGAATACACCTTCTTTTCAAATCCACATAACACATACTCAAGGATAGACCACATGTTAGGCCACAAAGACAGCATCAATAAATTCAAGAGCATTGAAATCATCCCAAGTATCTTTTCAGACCACAGTGGAGTAAAACTAATATTTAACAACAAACAAAATTATTAAAAGACACAGAATTTGGAAACTAAACAACATGCTCCTTAAGAACCACTGGATCAGAGACTCACTCAAGCAGGAAATTCAAATGTTCCTGGAAACTAATGAAAATGAAGACACAACCTATCAAAATATTTGGGACACAGCTAAAGCAGTACTGAGAGGGAAACTTATAGCCATACAATCACATATTAAACACCAAGAAGAAGCTCAAATGAACGACCTTACTGCACACCTCAAGGACTTAGAGGAAGAGGAACAAAGGAAACCTAAAGCAACCAGAAGGACAGAAATCACTAAAGTTCGAGCAGAAATAAACAACATCGAAAATAAGAGAACCATACAAAAGATCAATGAAGCCAAATGTTGGTTCTTTGAAAGATTAAACAAAATTGACAAACCCCTAGCTAGACTCACCAAACAAAAAAGAGAGAAGACTCAAATTAATAGAATTGTAAACGATGCAGGAGATATCACAACTGACACCACAGAAATCCAGAGAATCCTGCGAAACTTCTATAAAGAACTATATGCCACCAAGCTAGAGAATCTGGAAGAAATGGAACAATTCCTAGAAACCTATGCACTTCCAAAACTGAACCAAGAAGAACTACAAAATCTAAATGCACCAATCACAGACAAAGAAATTGAAACCGTTATTAAGAATCTCCCCAACAACAAAATTTCTGTTTGTTTTTAAATGTTAGCTTTACTGCAGTATGGTCTGAGAAGATACTTGGGATGATTTCAATGCTCTTGACTTTTTTGATGCTGTCTTTGTGGCCTAAAATGTGGTCTATCCTTGAGTATGTGTTGTGTATATTTGAAAAGAATGTGTATTCCAGTATTTTGGGGGTGAAGAACTCTGAAAATATCCAGGAGGTCTAGTCTGTCCATCTCTTCATTTAATTCTCTTGTTTCTTTGTTGATTCTCTGCTTTGTTTATCTTTCTAAGTGTGAGAGTGGGGTGTTAAAGTCTCCTACTATTATGATATTACTACTGTTGTATTTTCAAAGTTCTTTCAATAGGTGTTTGACGTTTTTAGATGGTCCCTCATTGGGTGCATAGATGTTAATAATTGTTAAATCTTCTTGGTTGATTAATCCTTTAATCATTATGTAATGGCCTTGCCTATCTTTTATTACTTTATTTAATTTAAAATATATTGTGTTAGAGATGAGAATGGATGTTCCTGCCTTTTTTGTGGTCCATTAACCAGTATGATAGTTTTCCATCCTATCACTTTAAGTCTGTGTTTATCTTGTTGGATCAGATGGGATTCTTGCAAGCAGCATATGGTTGGGTTATGTTTTCTGATCCATCCTCCCACTCTGTGCCTTTTGATGGGTGAGTTTTAGCCACTGACATTTACTGATATTATGGATTGAATGTATTGTAGTGCCACTACTCAACAATTCTTTATTTGCTATGATGTATGGCAAGTATTATAGTGAAGTTCTTGTTTATAAGAGGTCTTTTAGAACTTATTTCAGGGCAGGCTTTGTGATGGTTGCTTCCTTTAACTGTTGTCTGTATGAAAAGGTTTTGATCTCTCCATCTGGTTTGAATGAATGCCTAGCAGGATATATTATCCTTGGTTGAAACCCTTTTTCATTCAGGGCTCTATACATATCTTGCCATTCTCTTCTGGCTTTTAGAGTTTTAGTGGATAAGTCTGCTGATAGTCTTATGGGTTTTCCCCTGTATGTGACTTTATGTTTTTCTCTTGTAGCCCCTAGGATCCTTTCTTTATGCTTACTTCTTTTCATTGTAACTATGATGAGTCTTGGTGTCTTCAGTTCTGGGTTGAACCTGTTTGGGACTCTCTGGGCCTCTTGAATCTTAATGTCCTTTCTGTTGTTCAGGTCTGGGAATTTTTCTTCTATAATGTCCTCTAGAATATTTACTTCCCCTTCCTCTCTTTCTTCCTCTGGTAGACCAATTATATGAATGTTACTTCTTTTGAGATTATCCCACATGTCTCTGTTTTTATTTTCAGTGCTTCTACATCTCTTTTTAAGCTCTTTTACCTCTTTCTTAGTTTTCTCTAGCTCATCCTCTGTCTGGATAATTCTGTTTTCTGTTTCTGTTTGTCTGCTTTCCCTTCCCTCTGCTTCTTTCTTCAGTTTAGCTATTTCAGCTTTCAGTTCTCTAATTACCTCGAGGTAGCTAATATTTTCCTTGAGGGCCTCATCTGTTGTTTCCATAATTCTGCTATCCCTTTCCTCCATAGCTGTCTTAATTTCTGTGATTATTAAGTTTACTATTGCTTGCATACTTTTCTTATCTATGGTTACTTCTGACTGATTTGTAGTTTCTTCTGGGCTCCTATCTTCATTTGTTGTAGTAGCAGTTTTATTTGTTCTTGGTTTAACCATTTTTTTATTGATGTGTTTTTATTTTTATGTTCTGATGGGTTAGCTTCACGGGTGGGAGAGAGACGACCAGGGACTCATGACTGAGCTGGGAACGTAGTTCAATCTTTATTGTTGAGCGGGAATGCAGTGCAGTCTATCTAATCTCTATTCAGGTCAGCTTGGAAGAGGAAGTACGTAGGATGGGGGTGGGAGAAGGAAAAAGAGCACGCACTTGGAAGTATCAAACTTGCATCTAACCAGTGGGGATTAAACCAGTGTCCTGTAGGCAGGGCGGGTCTCAGGTAAAGCAGTGACTGTGTTAATAGACCACAGCATTAAGCAATGCAAGTGAACCTAATGTGATGATCAAAACAGAAGGGGTCTTAGAAACAGAATTAGAAGCAGACCAACAATGTTCTGTTGTTCTTCAGTTGTTGTGTTTTGAGTACAAGCCATGCTATACTAGATACCTTTATGACAAATGTAGTCACCAACCTCGGAAATTAAAATAGTAACTGAAGCAAGGATTGAAGCAGTTTAATCAATACCAGTTAGCCAAACAATGCCTCCAGTCCAAGAAAAAATAGCAACCAAATCCAAATTAAAAAGAGACAGCAAAAAAAGGATAGCAAGAATAGACAGTTATGCATATCTACTGTCCACTGTAAATTCCAAGGTTGCAAGAGTAGAAAGGGAAGTAGAGAAGAGACACACACAAAGAGAGTCCACTCTGAGTCAGATTTCTTCCCCAAAATATTTCACAAAGAAGTATCAGTTAATTCAGAAAACAGAAGAAGGATGAAGGAAGAAAAGAAGACAAGAATGAGAAAAGAAAATAAAAGAAAAAAAGAGCAATGAAAGGAAAGAAGCTTTTTTTTTTTTTAATTAGCTAGGAGGAGGGAGAAGGGGGAGAGTGGATAGAGCAGGTAGATAGAGTGAAAAAAGTTCCTCTCATAATGGATAGGACACCCAGTCACCCAGCAATGGAAAATACACTAAAAGTTAATTTTGGTCAACCTGAAGGACGAGAGTGGGAAAGGGACATGTGTATATATAATAGTAATAATAAAATAGAACAGAGTAAAAATCCCTAACTTTCAGTCTCCAGATTGGCTCAGGCAGCCTGAGCAAAGACAGCCAATTGTTAAAAAAAAAAAAAAGAAAAAAATCACACCCCTGGTGAGCCAGGAATCTTGGTAAAGAAAAAAGCTCAGTGGGGAGCCTGCTAGTATCAGCTCGCCAGCCCCTGGGGTCTGATTATAGGGTGGGGGAGAGGGGTGCGTTTCAAAAATAATAAAAAAATTCCTTTCTTTTTTCTCTGTTTTCTTTTTTTAAAATATTTTATTTTATTTATTTATTCCCTTTTGTTGCCCTTGTTGTTTTATTGTTGTAGTTATTATTGTTGTTGTCATCATTGTTGGATAGGACAGAGAGAAATGGAGAGAGGAGGGGAAGACAGAAGGGAGGAGAGAAAGATAGACACCTGCAGACCTGCTTCACCGCCTGTGAAGCAACTCCCCTGCTGGTGGGGAGCCGGGGTTCGAACCGGGATCCTTATGCCGGTCCTTGTGCTTTGCGCCACCTGCACTTAACCCACTGCGCTACAGCCCAACTCCCTTTTCTCTGTTTTCTAACTCAAATTGAGCTATAGTCACCTCCTTGTTGTCACACTGAAGACTCCTTATTCACCATCCTGCTGATGGCCAGGTATCCTACCCTTTCCAGCAGTTGTTGTCAGAGTTCATGCCAGAAGCTGCCTCCAAGTTGTCATCCTGGCTCCACCCTCCCTTTTAAATGTTTTTTTTAAACTGCTGTGCTACTAAAAGCCGAGTTAGATTTTTTGTCTGTGCCTGACATCTAATATGAAAGTGGGGATGTTGCCCTATGCTATCATGATGCCAACCTGACTTCCCTGGGCAGACGACCCCACCAATGTGTCCTGGAACTCTGCCAACCCAGGTCCCTATCCCACTAGAGAAAGAAATAGACAGGCTGGGAATATGTATCCACTTGCCAAGGCCCATGTTCATCAGAGAAGCCAGACCTTCCACCTTCTGCACCCCATAATGTCCCTGGGTCCATACTCCCAGAGGGATAAAGAATGGGAAAGCTATCAAGGGAGGGAATTGGAAAAGGAGTTCTGGTGGTGGGAATTGTGTGGAGTTGTGCCCCTCTTATCCTATATCTTGTCAATATTTACATCTTATAAATAAAAATTTTTAAAAAGCTGACCTAGAGTTTTAGACCAAATTTGAAATCGTTACTTAATATAACAAGATTAGAGAGATAATATAATGGTTATGTAAAAAGACTGCCATGCCTGAAGCCCTGAGGTCCTGAATTCAGTCCCAAGCACCACTTTGGGTCAGAGCTGAATAGTGCTCTGACTTCTCCCCATGTGTATATTACCCTCTGCACCTCCCATCAAAAATGAGTGTTAGAAATAACTTAACAGTAAGTTCATTCAAGATCTAAGGTTGTTGAAAAATCAATTTGACTAAGTTCTTATGTTATAAAATCTTTCTCTTTGTCCATATGTTAACATGTTTTAAAAAAAATTTTATTAATAAAAAAGGAAACATTGACTAAATGATAGGATAAGAGGGGTACAACTTCACAAAATTCCCACCACCAGAACACTGTATCCCATCCCCTCCCTGATAGCTTTCCTATTTTTTAACCCTCTGGGAGTATGGACCCAAGGTCATTATGGGATGCAGAAGGTTGAAGGTCTGGCTCTTTAATTGCTTCCCTGCTGAACATGGGCATTGGCAGGTGGATCCATACTCCCGGTCTGTCTCTCTTTCCCTAGTGGGGCAGGGTTCTGGGGAAGCGGGGCTCCAGGACGCATTGGTGGGGTCGTATGTCCAGGGAAGTCTGGTTGGCATCCTGCTAGCATCTGGAACCTGGTGGCTAAAAAGAGAGTTAACATACAAAGCCAAACAAATTGTTGACCAGTCATGGACCTAAAGGCTGGAATAGTGCAGGTGAAGAGTTTGGGGGCGTCTCTGTTTTGTAGATGGCTCATAGGTGTATTTTAGTTATATTCCAAAGGGCTGGGGAGATGATGTCATGGCTGGGAAAATGACCAGAAAGCTGGATTAGGGAAAAGAGTAGCTCCCAAATATGGGAAAGGTGTATAAATATTGTTGATGGTAAACCCCATCGATTTGATGTGCTCTGGGGCCCATATTCAGCTTAGGAGCCTATGTGACCTCAGCATCCCTGTAGATCTGAGCTCACATTCCATGGTCATAAGTAGGAATGTTCCACGCTGCCCCAATATCAGGACCCATCTTCCTCAGTTGTAGCATAGAGTATATTGTCCAGTCTCCCTTCGGAGGATGGAACATTCTCAACCCTTGTTGATCCAAGTTGAGGGCAAGGTCCTATGGGGGTCCACAAAGGGGTCTATTGTGTTGTTCCTGACAGAGATGACCAGTAACAATGGAGAGAGGGGTTTATTTGAGGTCTAGGCCCATCATGTCTGTTTGGAAATGTCAGGACTCCCCGATTTTGTGTCTAACTTAAAGTGCTTTGTTTCAAAACATTATCAGAGTTTATTCTTGATAAATTTAGACTCAGTTAAAATTTAGGGGTTAAAACTTAAAAGCATGCCTTTTTATTTGGATAAAAGAGTCAATGTTTGACACATCTTCATTAAAATATTTATTAAGTCTCAAAAAATGTATTTTATAGTAGTGTAAGATTAAAGGGTTCCGAGAAGGCCTCCTAGAATTGCTGATTGCTATGTGTTCTGTTTGGTTTGGTTTTCTTTTTGACATTTCAATAACAGTTGACAAGATTATAAGATTACAGACAAATAGTTCCACAATTCCCTGGGTTCCAAAAGTGCTTGTACATCAAGTGAGGCAACATTCTAGATGAAAGAAATAACAAAAACATATACATGTTCCCGTGATACATAGCAGATAGCAGTTAGAATACTTGTCTTAAATGTGAAAAAAATGAAACATTAAATCTGTAGACTATTTTTACATCATATTATTTATATATTTAAATTTTAAGGGTTATTTTAATATTTTGACAATTGTATAAGTTCTACTCTAAATTTTTGTGTGAATTTAAATGTCTGCCTCTTAAGCTAACCAGATTAGAGTTTAATTCTCTTGTTTCTTTATTAATTCTCCCTTTCTTTAGCGTCTCTATTTTGTTCATGATTCTTTTTCTTTTTTTCTTTTTTTTTTCCTCCAGGGTTATTGCTGGGCTCGGTGCCTGCACCATGAATCCACCGCTCCTGGAGGCCATTTTTCCCCCTTTCTGTTGCCCTAGTTGTTGCAGCCTCGTTGCGGTTATTATTGCCATTGTTGACGTTGCTTTGTTGTTGGATAGGACAGAGAGAAATGGAGAGAGGAGGGGAAGACAGAGAGAGAGAGGGGAGAGAAAGATAGACACCTGCAGACCTGCTTCACCGCCCATAAAGCGACTCCCCTGCAGGTGGGGAGCCGGGGGCTCCAACCGGGAGCCAGTCCCTGCGCTTTGCGCCACGTGCGCTTAAGGTTCTTTTTCTATATAGAAGTTTTACAGTTTGATGTAGTCCAGTTGGTTCATTTGTGTTTTCCTTGTTGTTTGACTCTAGTCTTCAAAGGTATTTGTGAAGCATAGGTCATAAAGTATTCTGCTAATGTTTTCTTCTATGTGTTTAATGCTTTCTGGTCGACTGTCCATATCTTTGATCCATTTGGAGTTTACTTTTGTATGTTGTAATGTGTGGTGGTGCTGTTTTATTCTTCTGCATGTTTCAACCCAATTTCCCCAGCACCACTTGCTGAAGAGACTCTTCCTTCTCCATTTAATGTTTTGGGTCTCCTTGTCAAAAATGCGATGTCTGCAAATGTGGGAGGTTTATTTGTGGACTCTCAATTCCACTCCACTGGTCTGTGTCTACTTTTGTTCCAGTGCCAGGGGGGTTTGATTACAACAGCCCTGTAGGATAATTTGGGGTGTAGAAACATGATGTTTCTGTTCTTGTACTTTTTAAATCAAGATTGCTTTTGCAACTCCATTTATTTCCTCATTCCACATAAACTTTTTTTTTTTAGATTTTGTTCTGTTCTCTTAAAGAAATATGGTGGGACTTTGATAGGAATAGTATTAAAATCTGTAGATGCCTCTGGATAATATAGCCATTTTGACAATCTTAATTCATCCAATCCATGGGCACAGCATATTTTTTGTTTCTTTGTATCTCTGTTTCCTTGAAGTGATTCATAATTTTTAGCATACAACTCTTCCACTGGCTTTGTTAAATATATTTCTAGATACTTGTTTTTGCTGCTATAGTAAATAGGGTTGGTTTCTGGATTTCTTCTAGCTTAGTGTTTGAATGGATAAATGTCATTGTTTTTATTTATTTATTTTTTATTTAAGAAAGGATAAATTAACAAAACCATAGGGTAGTATGTCATTGATTTTTATATATTAATTTTTCAGCCTTCCACCTTACTTTATTGCTTAACAAACTCCAGGGATTATTTAGCAGATAGCTTTGGGTTTTCTATGTATCATCTATTGTATCATCTGCAAATATGAACTGTAATCTAACTAATCTGTATCTCTTTAATTCCTTTTTCTTGCCCAATTGCTATGGTTAAGACTTCCAAGATGATGCTGAATAGCAATGGTAATAGTGGACAGTCTTCTCTTGTATCTGATCTAAGATGAGCAGTTGTCAGTTTCCTGCCATTGAGTACACTGTGGGCTGTAGGTGCTCTGTATAC
This sequence comes from Erinaceus europaeus, assembly GCF_950295315.1. NCBI lineage: Eukaryota > Metazoa > Chordata > Mammalia > Eulipotyphla > Erinaceidae > Erinaceus > Erinaceus europaeus. The sequence continues at coordinate 3,708,721 of NC_080185.1, forward strand.
TCAAGTCATTGAAGGGATTTTCAATCTAGCCACAAATTTTAAACATTTTGATCATGAAAGGATGTTGAATGCTGTCAAAGGCCTTCTCTGTATCTATTGAAATAATCAAGTCATTTTTAATTTTTCTTTTTTGAAATGGATGTGGTGCATCACATTAACTGATTTTAGTATACTGAGCTAGTCTTGCATCCCTGGGATAGAGACTACTCAATCATTGTGTACAATCTCTTTAATGTACTGCTATATCTGGTTTGCTAGAATTTTGTTCAATTTCTTAGCATCTGTGTTCATCAGGGAAATTAGGTGCATTTTTCTTCTTTCTTTCCATGTTTGTATGTGTGTGTGGTGTGCACCAGATTTTGGTACCAGAGTGATATTGGCTTCACAGAAAGTGGTAGGGAGTATTATAGGCAGTAGGGAGTATTATAGGCAGTAACTCTTCATGTAGGTTTGTAGAATTCAGTTGTAAAACCATCTGGGAGAGCTACATTCTATTCACTGGAAACTGTTTTGACCTTAGGTAGGAAAGGGGAAGTAAAGTTGGTAGTCTGTTACCAATAAAATAGGGAGGCTATGGAGGTGAGTCCAAGGTTATTCCAAGACTATCTTTAAGTAGATGAGGGGGGACCTCAGCAAAACTGCAAGGCAGTGATGTCATACAGGGACAAAGGACAGGTGGGCTGGCAAAATAACTCACTTGGATGGTGCACTGGTTTGTCATGTGCCTGACCCAGGTTTGAGCCCAGCCCCCAACACATTGAAGGAAGCATTGGTACAGTGGTCTCTTTCACTCTTTCTACTTCTCTATCTTAAAAAGAAACCAGCCGGGAGCAGAGAAGCCCCAGAAACAATTAAAAAACATTTTCTTTTTATTAAAGACAGAGGCTAGAGTTATCTGTGCATTGGCTTGGTCTCCAGGTTGCTGTGTCCCTGTCCTAGCCCATTAACCTGGCTGTCCTCCAGGAAGAGGAGGCATTGAACTCTCCCCCTTCAGGTCTTTGCAAGTGCCAAGCACAGAACATCCACAGACACCAGGTTCTGGAGGAGTGGGGCACAGCTATACACAGAGGCTGTCAGCCACAGCTTCAGAGAGCAAGGAGGCCAGAAATGGGGAAGGGAGGGAGTCTGGGGGATAGGAAGGAATGGGTCATCTTTCATGACCTTTCCCTCTGCAGCTGCCAGCCCTCCAGCCTCCTCCTGTACTCCTGACCTTTTCATTTTCACCACCCACCTCCTAGAGGGATTGACAACTAAATGAAACTCACTTGAAAGATGTCTTCAGCAAGTGGTCGGGGAGGGAGCCAGCTGCAAGAACAGGGCCTATGACAGGGAAGGTATTGCTGTGAGCTTTGATGGAAGTACCTAGGCCCTGGATTACCTTCTTGGGGATCAGATAGTGCCTCAGTTTCCCACATTACAGTTGACCAAGGACAGAAGGATCTGAGTAACTGTCTTCTTAACAGACACTACCCCAACACTGACTCCTTCCTCTCCTGTGGAACTGGCCTTCCCCGAGCCCACTCTACTACCCTGGGACCAGGAAAAACTTGAAATACAGGCTTATCATGGCTTCATTTTATGACATATGCCCAATTTATTATGCACAGCTCATTATTTTCTTTGTCTCCCCTACACAAGAACCACTCAAATATATTTTTATAATGTAGCTTTCTTTTTAAAAGAATTTTTATTTATTTTCTATTGATTTAATAATGATTGACAAGTCCATTGGATAAGAAGGGTAAAATTCCACACAATTTCCACCACCAGAGTTCCATATCCCATCCCCTCTATTGGCAACTTCCCTATTCTTTATCCCTTTGGGAGTATGGACCCAGGATCATTACAGGGTGCAGAAGGTGGAAGGTCTGGCTTCTGTCATTGCTTATCCATTGAACATGGGCATTGGCAGGTTGACCCATACTCCCAGCCTGTTTCTAGCTTTCTTTTTAAAATTCTGTTTACTAGTGGTTTATTTTAACAGTTTGGCTCAGTCATGTAGAATAGTGCCATTTACATATTAGCTACTGAGAATTCTTTCATTGCATCTGAGAAACTATTAAGCAAAGTAATAGTGCATATATAGTTTTCTTTCATGTATTTGGTTAGAGTCTTACATGTTCACAATTTCAATATCCCCATGCTGACTTTTTCATTTTCAGACAGAAGGAGAGAGGCAGAAAGGGAGGAAGGGACACCACAGCACATGGCTCCTAAGTGATTAGAGGTGAGAACTTGGGCCTCATACATGCTAAGGCATGTGCCCTACCAGTTGATCTATCTCTCTGGTTCCATAGATTTCTATTCACATAGAAATGCAGAGACATTTTTTTTTGTGCACAAGATAATTTGTTTCTTATAAACTATAGGGGCTGGGTAGTCGTACATGTGGTTGAGTACACATGTTACCAAGCACAAGGACCTGGGTTCAAACCTCTGGTCCCCACCTGTAGATAGCAAGCTTCATGGGCGGTGAAGCACAACTTCTTTTCTCACTCCTCTCTCTATCCTCTCTTCTCCTCTCAATTTCTCTCTGTCCTATCAAATAAAAATAATAAGAATGATTTCTTCTATATATTTGATAGTTTCTGACCTAATTTCCATGTCCTTGATCCACTTGGAGTAAACACTGGCAGGACATTTCATGACCTATGCCTTTAAAAAGCCTTCAAAGATTCAAATCTAACAGAAAAAAATGACTACATCAAACCAAAAAGCTTCTGCACAGAATAGGGTACCACCATCCAAAGAGAAAGATACCCAATGGCATGGGAGAAGATCTTTACATAGCACACATCAGATAAATACTAATAACCAAAATACATAAAGACCTCAGTAAACTTAAGAAAAAAAAAAGCAACCCCATTAGAAAATGGGACCAGGACATGGGCAGAAATTTCACTGAAATTTCCCTGAGGCTGAGATCCAGAGGGTCAACAGATATATGAGAAGGCACTCAAAGTCACTGATCATCAGAGAAATGCAAATAAAGACAATAATGAGATACCACTTTACTTCTATGAGAATGTCATACATCAGAAAAGATAGATATGACAAATGTTGATGTGGAGAAAAAGGGACACTTCTTCACTGCTGGTGGAAGTGCAAAATGGTCTAACGATTATGGAAAGCAATTTGGAGATTTATCGGGACACTAGAAATGGACCTACCATAAGATCCAGCAATTCATCTCTTAGGGATTTACCCAAAGGAAACAGTAACACCTATCAAAAAAGATTTATGTACACCTATGTTCATAGCATATCAATTTGTAATCACCAGAACCTGGAAGCAACCGAGATGCCCAACATCAGATTAGTGGCTAAAAAATTGTGAGATATATATAATGGAATACTACCTTAACTGTTAAAAGGATAAAGTTGTCTCCTTTGCATTCCCCTGGATAAAACTTGAGGGCATCATGTTGAATGAGATAAGCCAAAAGAAAAAACAAGGATAGATACCAAATTATCTCACTTATTAATAGGACTTAAGAAAGTAGGGAATGGAGAGGGAGAACACAAAGTGACATATGAACTGGACATGGTCTATTGCACCAAAGCAAAAGGACTCTGGGGAGAGAGGGGGAAGAAGGAGAGGAAGAAAACTTGGGGAGCCTGGTACATAATGTCAGTGAATCCACTGTAAAGTATCACCTCCTCAATAAAATAATAATAATAATAATAATAATAATAATAATAATAATAAGGAAGCCAGAAAGTGAGACTAAAGTGATTCTTCTGTTACCAGGCCTTGTGGGTCTTATGTTTCATAACTAATGAAAGTTTCACCTTGCTGAGGAACCAAGTTAGAAGGATGTACTCAATGCCAGAGGTCAGGATTATAATGAAACTAAGAAGAGTAGTGTGGTCTGGTCCAGGAAGTATGTGGACACAACTTCATCTTGTGGCAATCAATGTCCAGTCATCAGTGTGTCAAGAATGTGCTGCTCCTTCTCAGGCTTCCCACGAAGGTCATCTGTCAAATGATTTCATTTAATTGTCAATCTTGCAGCGGATGGGAGAAATGAAAATGGAGGCAGTGACGTGAGGTGGGGGCTGACAGTCACCAAGAAAGGAACAGGGATGATGACTCTTCCCTTTTGAGACTTTCTAGCTATCCCATTTCTTGTATACAGAAAACTGGAAGTTGCAGATACAAACTTCCATTAAGTGACTTTCCTTCTTCCTTCCTTCCTTCCTTCCCTTCCTTTCTATTGCCACCAGGGTCATTGGTCACTTGGGCTTGGTTCTGGCACTAGGAAACCACCATTCCCAGCAGACATTTTTTTCTGTTTATTGGATAGGACAAAGAAATTGAGAGGAGGGGGGAGATAGAAAGGGAAAAACACTCCCTGTGCCACTCCTCTGTGGCCTTCACAGGGGCAGGAACATCCCACATGCAGGGAACAATGTGAGTGATGGCCTGAGTTCATAAAGACACACAACTCCTATCTGAACAGCCAGCAGTTAAGTGGTGCTTGGCTGGGATAAGGCAGGGACAGGGTGCAGGGCAAGTGTTAGAGATGTGGTTGCCTAGGGCAGTAGATGTCAGCTGTTCAGATTTGTGTAAGGCAGAAGAAAGAGCTTAAATTTTCTGAAGATCAATGGGGGAGCCATTGAAAGATATTTAAGTCAGAGAATAGCATGGCCAGGTGACATTTTGAAAGATCTTTTTAGACTGCTGCTGGTAGAATCAAATGGCATGGAGTAAGCCTGGTAGCAGGGAGCCCACTTAGAAGTCCATTAAGGTAGTTCTAGCAGTATCTACTGTTCTGGGCAAAGATAATGAAAATGGGAATTTAGCCTTTCTTCCACCCTGGCCACAAAGAGGAGAAAATTCCCATAAATATGATTACACTTGTGATGTGGACAATGGCAATAGAGATCGCTTTCTCAGAGCCCTCAGAGCCAGGGCCGAATGGCTACCGCAGCACTGGTTAATTGTGGCTTGCTGCTGCCAGTGAGGACTAGGGTTCAGTGAATTTTTGAACTCCAATTAAGATACTCAGAAGAAAAAAAAAAGTCAGATATTATTGACCTGACCTTAAGAGAAAGGACCTCGACTAGAAATGTGTACCAGGTAATCACTTAGAGATCATTATTGACTGTAACAACATGGAAATCCTTGATGATCCCTGAAAGATCATCTCTAACCAAATTGCAGCTAAGCTTTAGGTGGGAGGAAGGGAAGAACAGAGTAACATGTGTACTTGGAAAAACTAAAATGGCCATGCTGTCTCCAAGACTTTGAGAACTATGGAGGTTATGAGGCAGGAAGTGTGTGTATGTGTGTGTGGGGGGGGTGAGCATGGATCCAGACCTCTGTAATCTTATGATCCTGTAAACTATTATTAAAAATAGCTGTCAGATGACAGCCCCCCCCTCCATCCTTGTTCAGCTATATGTACTTGTCTTCTTTTTAGTGTGTGTGTGTGGGGGGCAATGATTTGGAAGCATCCTGGATGCTCAACTTCAAGCCTTTATTCTTGTTTATTTCACAGAAAGAGACCCCATACTGTTCTGGTGCAATTGGGTCTCCCATGCTACGACTCAACCGTAAGCAAAATGAATAACATTGTACACACATCTATCTCTGCAATCCTACTCTCAATGTATGCATGTATGTATGTATGTATGCTCAGCTCTGACATATGGTGGTACCAAACCTGGGTCTTATAACCATTATGCTATCTCTTCAGCCCTCCTACTCTCCTGTTGTCATCCCCAAATCATATTTGATTTATGATGGAATTACACCCACATAAACTTATCAGGGAAGTTGAAAATGCATTTAGGGCTAGGGAAGACAGTTCATCTTGTCAGAACAGAGACATGGATGCCTGAAATGCCAAAGACTTCAACACCCAGCTTAATATACCCAACCTCAGATGTGTTTAGACCATTTGTAAGACCCTATGATAGGTTAAAAGACATTTGATCCAACCTGGAGCTGACTAGATGAGAAAACTTCAAAGTTCAAGTCATTCACTGAGTTAAAAGACTTAGAGTGAGCAGGGTAATTGACCGGAACAATCTATCCACAAAAAGTGGGGCTCAGAAAGCCTCCAGAGACACATGGAGGCTGCATACAGAGACACTCTGGAACAGGTCGCTGAGTCACTAAACAGAGTGAGAAAAAGCACCACAGAGGATCATGTCTGATGCTCGGCAGTAGTACACATGCTGATTTGTATGGAGAAAGCACAGCCCCGAGGACACTTGCGGCCAAACTTGTGGCACACAATCCTGACACATGACATACACTGCATGTGCTTGTGTATACTGTCCCTAGCCCCACACTAATTGCTGATGTGTGGGCTGTGGAATCCGCTGCTCCTAGGGGATGAAACTCAGACCCCTCTACCCTGTGTTGGATGTGAAGGACTGAGGTCAGGGGATGTGGCGAATGTACATACGGCTTTGGGGATGTCTCATCCATTCTGTCTGGAAGTAAGGCTCACATTCCAGCATGTAGGGTGGCAGCCACCAGCACTGAAGGACTTAGAACCATCTCTGTAAGGTATGGTCCCTTTCCCCACGCCACTTCCACGCAGGGGAGCAGATGGGTTACCTGGACCAGGAACAGTACTGTGCCATCTAGAGATCTGTGTATACCTATGCACAATTTGTAATAGCCCAAACCTGGAAGCAACCTAGGTGTCCAACAACAGATGAGTGGTTGAGCAAGTTATGGTCTGGATACACAGTGGAATACTACTTAGCTATTAACAATGATAAATTTACCTTTTTCCCCTCATCTTGGATGGAGCTTAAAGTAGTCATGTTAGGTGAGATCAGCCAGAAAGAGAAGGATGAATATGGGATGATCTCACTCATGGACAGAAGTTGAGAAATAGGAACTGAAAGAGTAGGGAGTCAGGCGGTAGCGCAGCGGGTTAAGTGCACGTGACACGAAGCACAAGGACCCGTGTAAGGATCCCAGTTGGAGCCCCCAGCTCCCCACCTGCAGAGAAGTCGCGTCACAGGTGGTGAAGCAGGTCTGCAGGTGTCTATCTTTCTCTCTCCCTGTCTTTCCCTCCTCTCTCCATTTCTCTGTCCTAACAACGATGACATCCATAACAACAACAATAATAACTACAACAATATTAAAAAATTTTTAAAAAACAAAGTGGAATTGGATCTAAGATGGGATGAGAGTATTTTACTGACACCTATCATGGGGAGATGAGAAATTGTACCCACATGTCAACAACTGTGCCATCAACCATAACCCCCCACTTATAGTTTCAAAAACAGTTTGGCCTGCCTTTGCTATTCCTTCCTGTAATAGCTGATCATTTTGTCCTTCAGCGGTGGTGATGGGGTGGGGGGGGTTCTGCGGTGTTATGAATGACATGGTGACCTCATGTTTGTGGATGGGTATGCCACCATTAATATTTCAGAAGCCACCTAAAATTCTATCCTTATTAGGTAGTTTCACACAAAGTGCTCACACCCACACAAGAGGGGAGGAAGGGGGAGAGAGAGAGGAAGGAATGAGCAGAAATGTGGGAGAAGGGAAAGGAGGTTTGAAAATGCATCTACTTGTTCATTGGGAGTATTCAGATTTGTCAGAAAACCTTTACTTAAGCAGCCTTTCAGTGACTTCCTGTTTGAACATGTCCAGCCTGTTCAGTTTGCACTCACCTATGTCAAACACAGACAGGTTTGAAAGATCCTCCCCTGGGTATTGCTGTATTGCTTCTAGAAGATTCCAAATTATAAAAACCGAAAGGTATCCAAACCACAGGACTTGTGAATGTGATTATTTTTCCTCAAGTGTTGACTAGGGAGATGCCTTCTCTCTTAAAAGCACTCACTAAATAAATGAGAACAGCTGTCACCTTTCTGGCCCAATCTATCCAACAAGCTGCATGTATGTAAACTGAGACCAAGTGTGGACCCCTCAAGGGCTTTAAGTAGTAGTGTCAGGAGGATAGAGCTGAGCGCTTAACATGTGCAGATGTACAGGACTACCTCTGAATTCTCCCACTTTCTTTTACCAGCTCTTGATTATTTGTCCTGGGCCACCTGCTGTGTTACAAGCTGTGAGATGTGCCATCATTCTTATAAACTGGAGTGTAGCATAATTCCTCCTCTCTCTGCTCACATTGCTGGGAGTTCTCTGTAGCAAGCTATCAGAAGAGAGTATACTGAAATCTTTGTTGTTTTAATGCCTGATACACATCTTGAATTTTCTTAACATTTTTGTTTGAAGTCTATTTTGATAAAAGAATCTGACATCAAATAAATTAAGTGTTCCAGTTCCAGAAGTTAGGAAAAGTACATTAACCAAAAGAATAGAGACAGATGGAACTATCAAAATATCAGATGCTAGGCACAAGCACGAGAAATGAATTTTACACATAGAATGTATTGAGAGATTCTTTTATAAAAACATAAGACAACCTCAACTAGAGAAATAAAAATAAAATTATTATGAGAAAGGGTGCATATAGAGATATATAGAGATGTATTGGAAAATTTGAGTCTTCCAATGAATGACCCGTAGCCAGAAGACCTGGTAATTTATATGGGATGGGCATTTTAAGGATATAATCGCTCATATCTGACCACGGGTGATCAAAGAATAGAAAATTACACAGAACCTTTTACCTAGAAAAAACCCATTATTGTAATTCATTTTTTCCTATTTGATAGCACAGAAAGAAATTGAGAGGCGAGGAGAAGTTAGACAGGTAGAGAGGCAGAGAGACATGTAAAAATCTACTTTATTGCTTGTGAAGTTCCCTCCCTACAGGTAGGGAGCCAGAGCCTGAATCCAGGTCTTTGAGCATGATAATCTGTGTACCATGGCCAGGATCCCTATAGTTCACTGTAAAAATATACTCACATATATGCAAAATAATATGCATTCAAGATGACTGATGTGCCAAGGTTTATAACAGCCAAGGAATACAAAAATAACCTCATGAGGGCCAAGGGGGCTGCTCAGTAGTAGAGCACAGGACTTGCACTGTGAGGTTTAGAGTTCTATCCATATTACTGCATATGCTGTAGTGCTCTGTTTTTCTCCAGTGACCTATAACAGGCACAACTATCTCTCTCTCTGGTAACACTGGGCCCTTACTGTGGACCCAGAAAGACTCTGATAACTCCCCTAAGACTGAAGTATCATCCTTTAAATGCCATAAGCCAAGATTTTGATGATCTGCAACTCTTACCCCCATCCCCAAACCCTACCTCCACCCCTAGAAAAATAGCAGCAGTATGTAGATAGGTGCCTTACATTATTTGGTGCCTGTGATTTTTAGTCTGTCAAAAACAGTTTTAAAATGGGGCTGACTTCTATTTACAGTAGCCAGAATATGGAAGCAACTCAAATATCCAACAACAGGTAATTGGACAGAGAGTTTATGGGATATACGATGAAACCCTTTTCTGTAACGAAAAAAGGTGAGATTGTATCCTTTGGAACAAAGTAGGTGGAAGTGGAGATGATTATGCAAAGTGAAATAAGAGCTGAAGGACAACAACATGACAGTTTCACTCAAATATAGAATGTAAATGACTAAATCAAAAACAATACCAACAACAAAACCCAGTCTTGTCTCTGGAGTTTGTGAGGACTATGGTGGCTATAGGAGGACAGTGTGTGTGTGTGAGTGTGTGTGTGTGTGTGTGTGTGTGTGTGTGTGTGTGTGTGTGTGTGTGTGTGTGTGTGTGTGTAGGGTGTTATCTACACTTACCATGTATGGGTGTGGAAATTATACTCTTGAGATCCTCTAATTTGGTAAAAATCCTATTGAATTATTAGTGAAAAGAGGAAAAAATGGGAATGAATATCAGTTTCAACTCTCAGTGTTTGGAAGTTTTGTCTTCCAGCATGATAGACAAGATGTGGAGTGAGTTGAAAGAACCAAGGTTGTAAGTCAAATTGCCACCCCCAATTCTGAGGAGACAGCGAAATATCCACCGCAGGCTGACTGACAAAAGAATCAGTAACTTAAAAATATACCAATACATATCCCCTAAAATGAGGGAAGAAAGGACAAAAAATTAAGCAAAATACCCAAGAACTGTGGGGCAAATCCAAAAAACTACAATGTTGAAATAACTGGAATCCAAGATGAAATTATGTAGCTTGTAAATCAACACATCCCCAAACATCTGTGTCATAAAAGAATCTGTTTATAAATGCATATAAACTATTTATAAATACAATGATGTGATATTTTTAATAGACTTCAGATTCTTTCATTAGCAAGAGATGCAGGATAGGTAAGGATATAATTGAGGTAGACTGTGTTGACAACTCTTGGTGCTGAGTGTCAGGTGTCCTTGGTTTATTATTCTGTTCTCTTCGTTGCTGTGCTTAATAATTTCTGAAATAAATAAATAATAATATAGAATTATTATAAATATGTCATTAGATGTGAAATTCTAAATGAAGTTGACCACTGAAAAGTCTAACCAAACAATACAAAGTGAAATTATTCAAAACCCAGGCAACCGCCAACTGTTCCATAACAAGGTGGTTTGGAGGCCAGTTCTATCAAATGGCCTGGAAAAAACAAATTATTATCATATGTAAACTCTTCCAAAGTACACAAACACACACTTAATGGACAATTATTCCTTTTTCCTGGCTAGTTCTCATTGATTCAGAGATCGGGTGTGTTCAGGGTGGTGGGGCTGTAGATAGTGCTCCTTGATTCAAACACCAGACAAAAATACCACGTAAACATAGCATTTGACCCAAGCTAACACACACACACACACACACACACACACACACACACACACACACACACACACACCAGTATGTTTTCTAAATAAATTAACAGCATAGTCAGTATAGCAGCAAATTAAATGAACAAGCAAGCTGTGTGAGGAATAAAAATATGAGTTACATTAGGAAATACTTTAAATTATAATTTCCTGTACAATTAGAGGAGGAAAAAACACTGCACAGTAATGGGCACATAAAATACCTCTGAAAAAAATTCAACTCAAGATTGTGCTGAACAAATTAGTAAGCTAACATTATAATAGAACGTCTATTTGCTAAAGTCTGTAGTATACACATTTAAAATGTCAAAAAAAAAGTCCCATTAAAACCAGGAACTGACAGCAGGAAAATGTGTGCTGTCTTGCATTTTTCAAAACTACACTTAGGCACACAGAGTTGTGAATGTTGATGTAAGTATGAATATTTAAATGAGAGACAGATTTGGTGAGGACAGTAATCTATAAATCACTATAAACTTAAACATCTATATTCAAAGGAATAAGACTTGGATTGTTCTGGTGAATAACTTTCTCCAGAAAAAGCTCTATGTTCAACCATTACAGAAAAATAAAGAACCTTGCCACCTAAAGGCACTAGCTCTTTAGAAAACATAAAAAATGCCAAAGCCCAACCGCAGTGGCAATATCCAAAAAACTACGTGAAAAGACTCAAACAATATATTACTGGTGGCACTTACAGAAGTTTGATAGTGGAGTCTGCCACCCAACAGTCGCAAAACAGACTCATTGAGGGGGGACAAGAAAATGTGAGGACGTGAGCGCTCCTAAAATGATCTACAGATTGAATACCTCACCTGCGGATGCCAAGGAAGGTGACCCAAAGTTCAGACTGCTGGCTTCTGCTCCCCCAAATCAACCCCCAATAACTAGAGGAGGGAGAGGGAACCTCAGCGGGAAAATCTAAGGGACAGCAGGGAGGCCTGAGACTTCAGAGAGCTGTGGTACTTGTGTTTCAGGAGGTAGGTCAGTAGGGAACAGGTGGGGGAGAGAGGGGCAAAAGTTTCAACTCTTTTGGCGACTTCACTTCTTCAGTGTGAGGCCGCCCCTTGTCCACCCCCACATGCCACAAGCCCTGCTGTGAGGCATGGCCATGGGCTGAGGGGCTGGGGGGGCGGAATTCTGGCTGAGGCTTTTGCTTTTGCAATGTCCGCTAATGGCTACCGGAAACCACTTGGGGGTATTACATTAAACAAATGGAGAACAGCCTGGAAAATTCTCAAAGCAGACAAAATCACTTTAATCATACAAAGAGTAATTTAACGTGTTTTTCCAGGCTGACTTGACCTGGGTCATGCCTTGCTAATGCATTTCACTTCTGATTTCATAAGCAAAACAAGCTGCTTCCCAAAGCGACTGCTAGGTAACCTTCTAATCAATTCACTATCATTTCAGAAAGGCCTAACATTGCACCAGTCAGTGTCTCCTCATCAGAGAAGTTGTTTGATAATAACCTATTGCTGAGCCTCATTCCTTGCATTGGTCTGAGTCGTCCCAGTTTGTGAACTGTTTTTTTTTTTTTTTTTTTTTTGAGTCTGCACCAAAAAACCTTTGTGGGGCAGGTGGTGGTGTACCCATTTGAGCCCACCTATTAACCATGTGTAAGGACTCAGTTCAAAACCCCGTCCCCACTTGCAAGGGGAGAGCTTTAGAAGTGGGGAAGCAATCCTGTAGATCTCTCCTTCTCTCTAATTCTCTACTTCCCCTTCCCCATCAGTTTCTCCCTGTCATAAAAAAATAAAACCTAATTTCTGCCTCAGTGATTCATTGGTTTTACCTTGATTACTTTTAAATTTCCTTCAGTTCACCAGATCATGAGTGGGATCCAACAATTCTGAGGTTGGCTTCCAACAGAGCCCCTGCTAACCCACTGGTCCTAGAGTCTGGGTCTTTCTTGTATTTGAACTTTGTCTTCCTGGTGCTTTAAGCTCTCTGATGTTCTTGTGTTTTGTTGGCTGGAGCTTCTTGTTAAATAAGTAAATAAAAGTAAAAAATTAAAATATGTGAACAAAGCTTTTATTTACCTTTATTATAATTTGCCTAGGAAACAATGATTCTGTGTCTTCTGAAAAATGCATCCTGTTATCTCTATAACATCTTGATTATTTAGAAAAACAACATCTTCTTTATGGAAAGAGCTAGTTTGTTTTTAACAACTATGTAACTTTCAGTATTTACCTTTGAAATGTTTTACTTGACAGTTTAGTATCTATTAGTGGTCTGAGTGGATAATCTAATATTGTTTTCACAATGACCTGTAGCCTATTTGATCTAGTGTTTTAAACCTTTGATACTGTTGACAAATGTCCTGGAAAAGGAGAACTGTTGTGTTCCCCAGAATCCTGAAACATCCCAAAAGTTATTTGTTCTCTCTCCTGATGAAATATATTAAACTAATTAGGTTTATTGAATAGCTTACAGCACATGAGAATCATAGTCATAAAAGAAATGATGCTAAACATTCTCAAACCTGTTTTTGTACAAATATATTATTGATAGGGGCCGGGCAGTGGCACACCTGGTTGAGTGCTCATGTTAACAATGCACAAGGACACAGGATCAAGCCTCCAGTCCCCACCTGCAGAACAGAAAGCTTCCCAAGCAGTGAAGCAGTGCTACAGGTGTTTCTCTCTCTCCCTCTCTATCTCCCCCTTCCCTCTCAATTTCTCTCTATCTCTATCCAACAAATAACAAATAAAAATTAAAAATATAGCATTGACATATGGTCCAGAAAATGTATGTATGAAATCCCCCTAAACCCAGCATGAAATAAGCAATAAGTAAGCAATAATAACAATAAGTAAGTAATAATAATAGCTACTGTTACTAAAATATACATACCACAAATAACTAGACTCCTTTTGTCAATTGCTGGACATTATAGTGAACAATGACTGGAAATCTTTTGTCACTTGTGAGTAGTTACTATTTGCTGGCATGCTTTACAAAACTATTTCTCCATTGGGCTTTATCTTCAAGGAATTTTATGGCAAAGACTTTGAAAATTACAGGTTTCTGTTAACTAAGACTTTAACACTAAAACTTGGTTAGAATTCCTAAAACTCTAGTAGAAAATGGATTGATTCATAAAGCTGCCAACCCCAAATGAAGCAAAACCAGGATTAATCGCAGGAGACTAAATGAACTGTTGGAGATGTTTACAATTTTATGGTTTCACATAAAATACTGCTGGCTCTTTAATATTTTGGTTTCCAAATTCAAAGACCTGCCCTTTTGTCTCCTTTCTTTTAATATATGTACAGCTTACATTAATTTGGTCAAATATACTTAAAAAAAACACTTTGTAACATTTCTTTTTTCCCCCTAGCTGGTCCTGTTAATTAATTTTGAAGTTTTATCTAATTGTAAACTTCAGAAGAGACACTGCATCAGATTGTTTAACCTGTTGTGTTATGTCATGAAAGTCCAATAAGACACTCAGTGGCATTGACCAGTCTGATCAAACTTCGAACCAGAAAAGCCTAGCAGCTGGAAGCTACCACCCTCACCCCACCATCCTCAGTTGCTTCTGACTCAAATTGAGTCAGATTTGAATGGATGGAACTGGGGGTGATGATGCTTAGTGAAATAAGTAAGGAGCTGAAAGACAGTGACCGGATGGTTTCACTCATTCATATGTGGAATCTAGAGCCCTAATTCACATGAACTTGCCAAAACGAAACCAAAACTGCCAACAGAAGCAAGTGAACTCTTTGTAAAACTTGTGAGAGTTCTGGTGGTTATCTCTGGAAGGATGAGGATACAGAATTTTGGTGGCGGGTGTGGTGTGGTGTGTAAGATTACGTTGCAATCTTACAATCTTATAACATACTATCAATAAAAAGTTAAAAAAAAGGAAGAAAAGAAAAATAAAACAAAAAAGAAACTCTCTCAACTGGGGGACCTCCAAACTTAGAAGCTGAATGTATGATTTGTCAAATGATAAACCTTTGATTTCCTCGTTTCCATAGAAATGCCTCTCTTTAAGTGACCTAATTGCAGATATCATAAAATGACCTAAATCAAGTGGAAGCTCACCTATGCCTAAAACGCAACATCTTCACTTTCATCCAGTCCTAAGTAATCATGGCTGTTTGTGATCAATGGCATATTATGTTGGGGCCAGGGGTGAGAACACATAGGACTGGCATGCGTGAGGCCCCAGGCTCAATCTTAATCCCGCATATGCCAGACCTGAGTGATTCTCTGCTCCTCTGACCTTTCTCTCCCTCTCTCTTATAAAAATAAAATAATAATGATAGCACAGCATCATGTGACTATGTAAATCAATCAGAAAAAAATGAATCTCCAAATTACATGTCCAAAAACTGTGTGCGTCCGTGTGTGCATGTGTGTGTGTTTATGTACACTGATATAAGACCTGAATCTGATTATGATCCACTTGAGTTATTTCATAAATTAAGTCTTGGCACATGGTAATGTCTGCTTTGGGAATTTTTTTTTCAAGCCTTGGGTTTTGTCCTTACTCTATTCATATAGACTTAATGCATTGTCTAATCTTGAAGGCTTTAAATGCCTGCTGGCAGCTACTCACACACCAAATGGTAGCCACCATGACCAGGTAACTGGATGGACTTAATAATCACATAAATGATGAAGGCAGTACAGCTGGCTACTTGACCACTCAACTAGTGTAGACAGCACATCTGTCATTTTCAGGCCTGATTCCATCAATGGAGGCAACCTAGAATTAATACTGTACTGGTTAGCCATTTTCTTAGCCCACTGAGAGTGTGAGTGAAAGAGTATAACCATTAAAATAAAAACCAAATGAAGAACAGCCTTGAAAATTCCTGAAGCGGACAAAATGACTTTACCGATACAAACAAAGAGTAATTTAGCTTATTTTGAAGGACCATCTTGACCTGGGTCATTCCTTGTTTATGACTATGGAAATCATAACAAAACTTTTAATGTTTACAAAAATTGATCTGAGACATTAACCACTGACCAATCCCCTGTCATCTAAGCTGCTTCAAAACAATAGACTCCTGATCTTCATGTCATGTTTTGTTGGAGTGTTCCAGGTTTGTGAACTCTCTTTTTGGTGTGAGCACAATGCACTCTTACTTCTTACATTAGTGACTCACTGCCTTTGCTTCTGTTATTTGTGGAATTTTGAGAAGTGTGTAGAGCTATTCAAAAATCACTGAAATAGCAGATAAAGAATGGGCAGGAAATAGAAAAGGAAAGTTGAGATTGAGCCACATACAGTAATATAGGAAAGTGTTCTTTTGTGACCAAACATGTATACAGGTATGTATATGCATATATATTTATGCAAGCATATTCTTGGTAGAGAAATAAGGAATGATTTTACTAGCAATGAGGATTAAGAATACCTCCCACTTGCAGAGAGGGAAGCTTCATAAGTGGTGAGGCAGGTCTATAGGTCTATCTCTCTATCTCCCCCTTCCCTTTAATATAGCAGAACTGCCCCCTTGGGAATAGAGTTCCAAACCTGCTGACAGCACTATGGGCCCTGAGGTATATTAATGTCAACTGAATCCCGGAAAGAAAGAAAAGAAGAGAGGAAGAAAGAAAGAGAGAAAGAGGGAGAGAGAGAGAGAAAGGCAAAAAGAAAATAAGTGCTGGAGAGGACGTGGAGGAAATGGACTCTGTGCACTCTTGGTAGGATTATAAATGAGTACAGAGACTATGTGAAAGAGAATGGTAGAGCCTCAAATATTAAAAATAAAATTATCATATACCCAGAAATCTATCTCCAAGTACATATTTAAAAGAAATGAAATCCATATAGCAAAGGGACTTCTGCATTACCTCATTCATGACAGCATTATTCACTAGAGTCAAGAGATGTAGACCATTAATGAATGAATGCATGAGGCTTGAGCTCACACATGGGTGGACACACACACACACACACACAAACACAAACACACACACACACACACACACACACGGTATTATTCACTCATGAGAAAGGAAACTGCCATCTGTGATAATATGGATTGATCTTGAAGGCATTATGCTAAGTTCTTCTTCTTCTAGCGTTTGCCCTTCTTCCATAGCCAGTCAACAGCGTCAGGTTGAGCCTGATGTAAAGTTTCGAGACCTCCTTTGAATCTGGAGAGGTGGCAGTCGTTGACTATGTGGGTCATAGTCTGTCTGTAGCCGCAGGGGCAGTTCGGGTCGTCTCTGGATCCCCAGCGATGGAACATAGCGGCGCACCGGCCATGGCCTGTTCGATAGCGATTGAGGAGGGCCCAATCATAACGTGCTAGGTCAAAGCCGGGTTTACACTTGCAGGGGTCTGTGATGAGGTGTTTGTTCTTTACCTCAGCTGACTGCCAACTCTGTTTCCAAGAGTCTGGAACAGAGAAGTTCAGTGTAGGCGTAGGGGACCAGATTGGGTGAAGAGACGTCAAGCGTTGGACAGGGTGGGCGAAGATATCCGCGTATATTGGCAGGTCCGGTCGAGCGTAGACGTGGGAAATGAACTTAGATGATGCTGCATCCCGACGAATATCTGGCGGGGCGATGTTGCTAAAAACTGGCAGCCATGGAACCGGGGTGGAATGGATGGTTCCAGAAATTATCCTCATGGAGGAATATAATTTGGAATCGACCAAGTGGACATGGGGGCTACGGAACCATACTGGGGCACAGTATTCTGCAGTGGAATAGCATAATGCCAGAGAGGATGATCGTAGTGTGGAAGCGCTTGCGCCCCATGAGGAGCTGGCCAGTCTTGCAATGATGTTATTCCTCGCGCCCACCTTTGCTGCAGTTTTTATGAGATGTTCGTGAAATGACAGAGTGCGATCGAGAGTAACGCCAAGATAGACTGGCTGGGCTTCATGCCGGATTCTCGTATCGCCGAGCTGCACATGAAGCTCACGCGAGGCCGAGGCATGGTGTAGATGGAAAACAGATGATACCGTTTTTGCAGTGCTAGGGATTAGTCGCCATTTTTTACAGTAATCAGATATCAGAGACATGTCTTTCATGAGTGTTTCCTCAAGGATGTCGAACTTTGATGCCTGAGTTGCACAGCAGATGTCATCGGCGTAGATGAACTTCCTTGAAGAAGTTTCTGGGAGGTCATTGATGTAAATATTAAATAGTGTAGGAGCCAGAAAAGAGCTAAGTAAAATAGTACAAAGGAGAAAGACAAGAGCTGTATGATTATCACTGGCAAATGGAATCCCAAAATGCCCAACTCATAAAAGGAGGGAGTAGAGTATGGTGACCAGGGTCTGGAGGTATGTGGTTAGGGAGCTGTTGAATAAAGAGTGCAAATTTAATAGATTCTGAGCTTCCAATACACACACCACAGCTAGGGATAGCTCTGGGACTCTTTACAAGACACATATCCCCTTAAGCTTCCACCCTCATACTAAAGCACAGGCTGTGCTCAGTGAGTGGAAAGATTATTTCACTGCAGGTATAATTCCCGTGTTTACAGATTAGTAGAGAAAAACAATCACATCAACAGCTACAGAAAAAGCTGCTGACAGAGAATCAACACACGTTCCTGGTAGAAACAGAGCAGAGAATGGTCAGAAGGGAATTTCCCTTTTCTCAAGTTGGCAGCAAACAGACCAAAATGTGAAATGTTCGAAGCATTCTTGTCAGAGACAAGTCACAGAAATAGGCTCTGTCCCCTCCACTATTCCAAATGGCACCCAAGCAGATGGTTAGAACAAAACATAGGAGATCTTTGTATGTCAGAGAAAGAATTAATGCTTGATATTGTGGCATGACCACTGACTGAGCACAATTCAAGGGATGGGCCCATGGAATAGTAAAAGAATGAATGACTTCAGAGAAAGCATGAGTGGAAAGTTCCCATCTTGAACTCAGGAGCCTTGCAGTGCACAAGCAATGTCTGCTTCGAACTTGTACTGGAAGAATATTTCTTACATAATTCTTTTTGTATAGCTAACTGAGTAGATAGAGTAAGAGTAGTGAAGTAAAGGGTAGGAGAGGAGGGTTTTTAGGCCTAAGTAATCAATATATGCTTAGAGACTTTAGGATGTCTTTCTTAGGCCATTCTACTAGAATGTCAAGCTTCTTCAGTCTAAATATAATCTTGGAGGTATATAATTGCTACTTGATTGTGGATACATATACATATGTACCTAGTACCTTAGGCCCTAGCCTGTAGCCAGTATCTATAACTTTGTTAGAGAATGTGCTGTCGGAAATGGAACTAGATAGTCCCATGTGTTAAAGATTTCACCAGATTAGATCCCACTAGAGGCAGGGGGGTGCCAGCCAACAGTGGACATGCAAACAGAACACATCGCAAGCAACACAAGTGAACCCAACGTGATGATAAAAACAGAAGGTCTCACAAGCAGAATCCAGAAGCATACCAACACAGTAGATTACAGATCTCACCAGATTAGAGGCATTGGGAAATTGACAGCTCAGGCTTAGCATCTCTGGATACAACCCATAGTAACAAGTCAGCAGCAACACAACATGGTATGGTGGCACTGGTAGCACTGACTTATTTGAGCTCAACAGAGGCAGTATAAGGGTAAGGTATCAGAAGAAAATACCAAGAAATATGAGCACAGGTTCCAAGACTATCATAAAGAGAATGGGAAGAGTTCCTTGTAATCTTAGAGTTTAAAATAGCAATAGTTAATTATTATTATAAACAAGTTAGTTGGGAGCTTGTTTTTCTTTGAAAATGCCATGGTTAGGATTTACTATAATATACGTGATCTCACTATGCTTTATAACATTTAAGGATGTCTATTTACAACAGCATCTTAGATACTGACAAGGCCAAATGGTTTTGATCTATCTGGCCTAAGGTTGCAGATAACTAGGATATTAAAATATACATATATATCTATTATATATAATACATATTATATATATATATATATATATATATATATATATCTGCTTAAAGCATTTAAGCCCAGTGTTAGAATTTGATTATTTTACAAATCTGAGACATTAAGTACTTAGGCTAAAGAAGCTATGTAGACTCAGAGCTATGATCTAAGCAGAAGATTGGAAGTATTAAATCTGTTTTTCACCCCTGACATACTAAATCAATAGTTATTTATAAGATTATAAGCTCATAGGAGTATAATTTCATATCATTTCTGTCACCAAAGGTCTGTGCCCCACCCCCACCTTTTATAATCTCTTCTGACAGAGTGTCAACATTATTATTACCCCTTGATAAGCTTCAGAAGAAACACTATACAACGGGGCCAAGAGTTATACTGTCAAAAACTGTATATCAAGTAAAGGAAAATTATTGTTCCTATGACAACCTTTGTTTGAATCATTAAACAAGTAAATGCAGAAAAACTTGAGGCTAACTAGACCTCACTAGAATCCTGAGGTCTATTCCCTCCCTAACTTGAGGCAAGATCCCATAAACCTAATACTGGTCTGGATATAACAAAGGACACTCAGTGCTTTAAGACTAGGAGAAAGCCCAAGTTTCTCAGATAAAGAAGTGACCACAAAAGCTGGATAAGGGCAAGAGACTGGCTCACTTAACAATGGCCTCTTTAGCCACTATCAGGCCATCCCATCACCCAGGATCCTAGATAATGTGGGCCTAGACTTCTGATAGATCCCGCTCTCTACCATCACTGGTCATACTTATTGGGAATGTCACAATAAGCCCTTTTGTAGGCTTCTTCAGGACTGTCCCCTCACTATGAAGTAGCAATGGTAGGGACTGCCTCAGTCTATGAAGAGACACTGGGTCATATTACCCTGCCATTTGAGGAAGACTAACTCTGAAATGTGCACAGCCTAGAATGGCCCCATTCGTGATTATGAACTGTGACATCAGACTGACAGAGACTCAGAGGTTGTACTAGCTCCTGTCCTAAATATGAATAGACATGAGCCCTGGATTACATCAGTCCCACTAGGGAAAGAGAGAGACAGGCTGGGAGTATAGATCGACCTGTCAATGCCTATGTTCAGTGGGGAAGCAATTACAGAAGCCAGACCTTCCACCTTCTGCATCCCACAATGACCTTGGGTCCATGCTCCCAGAGGGTTAAAGAATAGGAAATCTATCAGGGGAGGGGATGGGATATGGAGATCTGGTGGTGGGCATTGTGTGGAGTTGTACCCCTCTTATCCTGTGGTTTAGTCAATGTTTCCAGTTTATAAATAAAAAATTAAAAAATGCATAAGCTCCTGGGAACATTCCTAAAATAAACTTCCTAGCTTCCTCCTACCCTAAGATTCCTACTTTCATCTGCTCTATTCCTACTTTATGGTTCCTGTTTATTAAACATTTTGTATTGTTTTACATCTTACTACATTTCAGCCACCAAGTTGCAGACACTACTAGGATTCCATCCTGACCTCCCTGGGCAAATGACCTCACTAGTGTGCCCTGAGATCTCACTTTTCCAGAGGCCTATCCCACTAGGAAAAGATAGAAACAGGCTGGGGGTATGGACTGACCTGCCAAGAACCATTGTCGGGAAATTGTGAGGATGTGGTTGAGCTTGGCAGGGCTTGACTTGAGGGGACATCCATCCTCTCCCTGCCTCACAAACCACCCTGCATTCCTGATACTATGGCTCATCCTTTTATTATCTACATATCAATGTTCTGCTTTTTCTAACAAATGACTTAAGGTCTCCACCCTATTCCCCGACCCATTCTGCTCATTTAACATATTCCTTTTCTACCCTCAAGACCACAGGGTATTGTTAATTCTACCAGTTGAACCCCTAGCAACAGTTGCTACGGAAGCCTCTACCATTTCCAGCTTTCTCCACCCCTTTCCTAACCATGTATGGTATTGTTAAGCCACTTCTGTTTCTGTCTTGTCTCTTCCGTGTCCGGAGCAGGAGGAGGGCAGGCGTGCAGACTGGGAGGCTGACTCTGACCATTGCAGTTTGCGCCACATGGCTTAACCAGGTGTGCTACCGCCGACTCTGGGGTGTTCCAGTGAATAAAGTTTTGTATTGCTTTGCTGCCACGAGCCTAGTTCCTGGGTCATCTCTCCCTCTCGTGACGCTAGCCCGACAATCCATGTTCAGCGGAGAAGCAATTACAGAAGCCAGACCCTCTACCTTCTGCACTCCATAAAGAATTTTGGTTCGTACTCCTAGATAGGGATAAAGAATAGGAAAGCTTCCAGTGGAAGGGGTGGGACACAGAACTCTGGTGGTGGGAACTGTGTGGAATTATACCCCTTAAAATCATGTAAATCAATATTAAATCACTAATGAAAAGTAAGGAAATTGTACTGGAAAATGGTCACACTCACAATGCACCAAAACATAAAGGTTGGCTAACAACACTCTACCAAGTCTTTGTGGAGGTGATTATGCATTTCACTGGCCGATTGAGGTTAAAGAACTCCTAGGGTAGCAGAGCAGTGTGCTACATCCACTGGGTGTGTATGGGAGGGTGTCCTCAGAATGTCTGCTCTTGGGAAAGTTCTTTGGACTGGTGCTTGAGTCCATTATTTGGTGAGCTCCATAAATCTGCTTCCTTGAAGTCTCCCTGTCAATATGAGTATCATTCCTGGGCTTCTGGCTTCTACTGCCACCATCAGCCCCGGTAAACCACAGAAGGTGAATGAAGGATCTATAGAACAGAAGCAGAGGGCCCCTTGGGGAATATGAATGTGAAGTGGTGCTCAAGTGTGAATGCTCAGTGGGAACTTGGGGAGCAGGGTGTGTAGCTGAGCCCCAGAGTGAGTCAGACAGAACAGGGCTGATGCTCTCCCAAGACTCGGGGAGACAGAAAAAAATATTTGTGACATTGAGGACGAAAAACCAAACTTCCATGCCCCGGTCTGCTGTGGTCTCCCTAAATCATGCTGCTTTCCAATCCCATTCAAAGTGATAAGTGTGCCAAGTCATGCCGACTGGTGGTGTGACACTGTTCAAGGTCACACCTTGCTTCTTTCTGTCTGAGCCTACACGGCTGCTCTAGGTGAGACGGGTTCCCAGCGGTTTCCAGTATGGGACTCACTAGGACCCATTCTCTGCAGGGGCCTCACTGAGCCAGGAGGGGAACCTCCCTTCCAGCACTAATTCAAGGCTCCAAGAGCCAGGATCAGGATACCGACTAGAGGATACCGACTAGAGGATCCACCCTCCCCGGGAAATGGGGAATTTAACTTGAAATTTGCTGACAATTCTGGGGCCCCTGGCAGGGCTTTCAAGATGAGGGTTCCCCTAATTTTCAACTATTATGTGTGGGGTCTCAGAATAATAAGAATGGTGGCCAGAAAGAGATGAATTTAAGAGAAGAGGCAGGGGCAGGGGTGGACCTAGGGCTGCCCTTGTTCCGGAGTTCCGGAGTTCCAGGTCACATTAATCCTCATCAAACTTCTCTTTTTATTGGACAGAGGGGTGCTTAATCAGATTGGCAGATAGAGGGGGCCTCCAGAGCTGCGGAAGTCAAGGTAAGGAGCCTTGGGGGGGGGGTGAAGAAACTCCATGTCAGAATAGAGGGCCTATCAGACCCACTCTGCCCCTGCCATCGTCCTGAGGAGGCCCCAGAAAGTCTGGCCCAATAGGGAGAGGACGTCTCTGGGAGTCAAGGCTTTGGTCAGAATGGGTTGGGTTCACGTCACAAAGGGGCAGGGGTGGGGCCTGTTGGTGACTAGGGTAACTGAGGGGACTGTGGCTCAGAAGAGAAAGGCACCCTTGGTGTGAAGACAGGCTAACCTCACGGCAGTAGTGCCAACTGTTGAAGTTCTTAACTTCGCTTAGACTGCTGGAGGAACGGTATTCTGAGCTAAATTGTGAGACATCTGGCCAGTGTACCGAAACCAGTCTCGCCCTGATTTGAAGGTAAGGACCCTGAGCGACAGATGAGGGCATCGTGAACCCCAGAATAGAGGTGGCTCCCACGGAAGCCTGTGCCTGCTGCTAGGCATAGAACTATTCAAGAGTAGCTTTCCACCAGAGATGTTATGTCCAATAGCTGATAGGAGGGCATTCAGACTGAGACCTACAGTGGGCTGGCACTGGGACTGCCATGAATCAAGGTGTGGAGATTGGGGTAATAAGGATATCACTGAGAAAACCCAGATGGAGCTGTACTATGGGAAAGAGAGGGGGAGGGGGGAAAGGGTGGGAAGGGGCGGGGTGAGGTGGGGGAACAGGGGAGGTGGGAGGGGGTGTGAGGGGGGATGGGGGAGAAGGGACGGGGGAGGTGTGAGGGGTGGGAGGTTGTGAGGGGGTAGGGAGGTTGGAGGTGGGAGGGTGGGAGGGGGATGAGGGGAGGTCGGGGGATGGTGGGAGGGGCCAGGAAGTTGGAGGTGGGAGGGTCTGAGAGGTGGGTGGAAGGGGGGACGGGGTAGGACGGGGAGGGAGGGGAGGTGGGAGGGGGAGGGGAGACAGGGGAGAGGGGAAGGGGAGGTTGGAGGGGAGGGAGGGGAGGTGGGAAGAGGTGGGAGGGGGAGGGAGGGGAGGCAGGGGGAGGGGAGGTGGGAGGGGGAAAGAGGGGGTGGAAGGGGGAGGCAGGGGAGGGGAGGTGGGAGGGGGAGGGAGTGGGAGGGGAGGTGGGAGGGGAAGGGTGGTGGGAGAGGAGGGAGTGGGAGGGTAGGTGGGAGGAGGTGGGAGGGGAAGGGAGTGGGAAGGGAAGTAGGAGGAGGGAGGGGAGGAGGGAGGGGAGGTGGGAGGGGGAGGTGGAAGGAGGTGGGAGTGGGAGGTGGGAAGGGGTGGAAGTGGGAGGTGGTGGGAGGGGGGAGTGGCGGTGGGAGGGGGAGTTAGGGGAGAGGAGGCTGGAGGGGTTGGGAGGGGAGGTGGGAGGAGGTGGGGGAGAGAGGGAGGGGAGGGTTGGGGAGATGGGGGGAGGTGGGGGGGAGGTGGGAGGGGGAGGGAGGGGAGGTGGGAGGAGGTGGGAGGGGGAGGGAGGGGTTGGTAGGGGGAAAGGAGATGGGAGGGTGTGGGTGGGGGAGGGGAGGTGGGAGGAGGGTGGGAGGGGTAGGTAGGGGAGAGGAGGCTGGAGGGGTTGGGAGGGGAGGTGGGAGGAGGTAGGGGAGGGAGGGGAGGGTTGGGGAGGTGGGGCGGTGGGAGGGGAGGTGGGGGGTGGGAGGGGAGGTGGGGGGTGGGAGGGGTTGCGAGCGGAGGGTGGTGGGAGGGGGGTGGGAGGGCTAGGTGGGAGGGGTGGGAGGGGAGGTGGGGAGGGGGAGGGAGGGGAGGTGGGAGGAGATGGGAGGGGGAGGGAGGGGTTGATAGGGGGAAGGGAGATGGGAGGGTGTGGGTGGGGGAGGGGAGGTGGGAGGAGGGTGGGAGTGGGGGTAGGAGGGGGGTGGGAGGGGGGTGGGAGGGGAGGTGGGGGAGGGAGGGGAGGTGGGGGAGGGAGGGGAGGGGTAGGTGGGAGGGGGAGGGAGGTGGGAGGGGGAGGGAGGGGAGGTGGGGGAGGGAGGGGAGGGGTAGGAGGGAGGTGGGAGGAGATGGGAGGGGGAGGGAGGGGTTGGTAGGGGGAAGGGAGATGGGAGAGTGTGGGTGGGGGAGGGGAGGTGGGAGGAGGGTGGGAGTGGGGGTAGGAAGGGGGTGGGAGGGGGGTGGGAGGGGAGGTGGGGGAGGGAGGGGAGGGGTAGGAGGGAGGTGGGAGGGAGGTGGGAGGGGGAGGGAGGGGGAGGGAAGGGGAGGTGGGAGGGGAGGTTGAGGGGGTGGGAGGGGTAGATAGGGGATAGGAGGCAGGAGGGGTTGGGAGGGGAGGTGGCAGGGGAGGTGGGAGGGGGTGGGAGGGGTTGATAGGGGAGGGGAGGCGGGAGGGGTTGGGAGGGGTTGATAGGGGAGGGGAGGGGAGGGGAGGCAGGAGGGGTTGGGAGGGGGACGTGGGAGGGGGACGTGGGAGGGGAGGAGGTGGGAGGGGAGGGAGGGGATGTTGGAGGGGGAGGGAGGGGCTGGTAGGCGGAAGGGAGATGGGAGGGTGTGGGTGGGGGAAGGGAGGAAGGTGGGACGGTGTGGGCGGTGGAGGTGGGAGGCTGGGAGTTGGGGTAGGCGCCCATGCTCAGAGAAATTGGCGCGTTCTGTGAGTTTTGCCTCAGCCTACAGAGGGAAGGGACCCAGGGGACAGGACACTGAGTGAGGCCCAGGAGTGCTGCCTCACCCTGCTGGCTCGGTGGCCCAGGGCTGTATTTCTGTGCTCCTGAGCTGCCTCCACCTTTCACCTCTTTTTGTCTCTCAGCTGCCCACTCCCCAATCACAGTCTGAGACACGAATCCACCTGTCACCTAGCCAAGGAGGACAACACGACAGGAGTACAGGTGAGGTAAGGTGCCTGGCTTGAAGGAGCCCCGAGGGACCCCCACAGTACCCTGCCCTGCTCTTCTGCCAGCCTCAGAAGCTTAAGTG
Organism: Erinaceus europaeus; assembly: GCF_950295315.1. Lineage (NCBI taxonomy): Eukaryota > Metazoa > Chordata > Mammalia > Eulipotyphla > Erinaceidae > Erinaceus > Erinaceus europaeus. Next base: position 3,734,813 of record NC_080185.1, read on the forward strand.
GTGGTGACTTCATGCCGAGGCCCCACTTCCCCCCTTCTTTGAGTTTCTCCGGGGACATGTGCCCAGAGCACACCGTCCTGTGTGGCCCCAGGCACCCCAAAAGAGTAAGGCACTTTTGCCACAGCCCCCAAGGGTGTGCTTCTCGGCTGACGATCTACACTCCCTGTCTCCCACCACCTCAGCCCGAGGCCCACCAGCCACCTTTGCCCACAGGCTTGCCAGCTGCCCGTGGAGTCACCATGCCTGGAAACCTGAACCACCATCGAGCTGTGAGTGGCACCCAGTCCTTCGGTGAGGGGACTGGTGATGATTGTTCGTCATCGTCCTCCTCTAGCTCCTCTCAGTCTTGGCCCTCCCCATGCTTCTCCTCCACCACCTCTTCCTCCTGCTACCCCCTCACCTCCAGCACCCCAGAAGATGAGTTGTCAGAGGACGACGTAGGTAGCCTCTCCTCAAGTCCTGAATCTGCCAGCTTCTACGTCACCTGGGAGAACAGCCATCCCTCAGGGGAGGCTGCCGAAGAACAGGATGAGGATGAGGATGAGGGCCCCAGCACCTCATGGCAGGCCCAGTTAAGCTGTCGGGCCCCGCCCAGAAGTACATCACACGATAAGGTGTCAGATATGGTAGCCTTTTTGCTGCAGAAATACCGCTGTAAGGAGCACACGTCCAAAGCCGAGATGCTGAGTCGGGTCCTGCAAGGGGAGCAGGAGCACTTTGCCAACACCTTCAGGCAGGCATCTGCGTGCATGCAGCTGGTGTTTGGAGTAGATGTTCAAGAGCTAGAACCAGACAGTAACATCTTTACTCTGGTCAACACCCTGGGCCTCACGCTGGATTCCACAGACAGCCTCCCCAAGATGGGCATTCTTGTGCTCGTCCTGAGCGTCATCTACATGGAGGGAGAGAGGGCCTCAGAAGAGGAGGTCTGGGATGCTCTGCGTGTGATGGGAGTCTACTCGGGTCAGAAACATGACATCTACGGGGAGCCCAGGGAGCTGTTGACTAGAGTATGGGTGCAGGAGCGTTATTTACAGTACGAGCAGGCCGCGGGCAGCTGGCCTCCCCGCTATGACTTCCTGTGGGGCTCTAGGGCCCACATGGAGACCAACAAGCTGAAAATTCTCCAATTCCTGGCTAATATTAATGAGAGTGATCCCAGAGCTTTCCCTTTATGGTATGAAAAGGCCTTGAAAGAACGACAGGATCAAAGCCAGGACAAAGTAGATGAGCTGCCTAGCACGGTCGGAGCAAGTCCTGGAGTGCCTTCCAGAAGCCTCAGCCCCAAGTGAAATCTGGGGCAGGTCCCTCCACTATGATGACAAGCTTAAGGAGTGGAGGGCCAGACTGGGGCGAGGGCAGGAACCACAATGAAGAACATCTTTGTCTTCCTCTTCAGTGGGGTGACTTCTCCACTCAATATCATTTTGGCATCTGAAGCACTGTGACGTCTACAAGGAGGTTTACTAGCTTCCAGCTCACCTACAGCACCCCAGAGGATGACAGAGCTTACAAACTTTGCTGGCCACGCTGTCACTGGGTGCTCTGTAAGGCATCGGAAAAACCTCCTCATGCTTTCTACTCTACATAAGATAATGTGCCTTTGGAAGAGGAATCTATACTTATGTGAAAGGTCCCAGCAGTAAAACCAAAAAATCAAATAGCTCCTCAATTCTCTTGTCATTTTTCAGGGGATGGGACGGGGGCAACTTTGTTCCTTGCCTTATCCAAAAAAGTAAAAGCATTGGGATAGTAATCAGTGCAGCTCCTGTCCACTAGCTCCTCAGTTCTCTTGTCATTTTCCAGGGGGTGGGGGACAACTTTATTCCTTATCCAAAAAAGTAAAATCAGTGGGATAGTAATCAGTGCAGCTCCTGTCCACTAGTTCCTTTCCAGATCTTCTCTGGGCCTCTGCTTCGGGCTGCTATTCCCAGTTGCACAGTGTTTCTCTGGTGGCAGACCAGAGCTCCAAAGGCAGGCACAAATCAGGATGGGGATGAAGTGACTGTGAATGGAACTTCTCGAGTTCACTTTCTGACTTTATTCACCTAGAGCTCTTGGGCCAAGTTCCAGGACTCCTTGAGCTGATTTCTTCTAAGTTCAGAACTTCCTGAATCCTCTGCCCCCCACCCCCACCCCCGTGTGACCTGTTAAGCTATGGAACCTGACCTCTGAAACCCACACAGTTGATCACCACTGCCTCTCCTCCCATTGGCACAGCCCAGTGTCACCTGCCCAGGGACCCAGAGTACTCCTGCTCCCCACAGGTCATCTGGCTGTGCTGGGCCACCGCCCTTAACAGCAGGGATGGCACAATTACATCGAAGCCATGATGGTGAAGCATGCAGGGCTCCACCAACAGAGATGATCTGCCCAACTGCATCCAAATTCATCTGCACTCAGCCACACAAACTTTTGTCATCCTGTCATTTGATTTTGACTTTCGTCCCTTTTATCAGTTTGTAGTTACTTCTCAGTTCTGGTAATAGCTGCTTCATCTATCCCTGAACCATCCAGAGAAGTTGCTGGCAAAGGTGGCAGAGCATGGTGCATAGACTATGGATACAAAGCCATTTATGAAAATAGACACGTCCCCCTTATTTAAATCCCTCCAGATTTCAGCCCCTGCTCAGAGGCAACTTACATGTGGACATGGGCATAGGGTCATAGTGGAGGAAGTGTGTTCACCTTTAAAGTGTTCAGAAATGTTAGCCCAGACAATGCCACCCCACGGGGACTCCCAAACATCACCATATGTGAGTATCCTTCACTGTCAAAAATGTCATCTACTTTCACATTCCAAAATGTGGAACCAGAGGCCACTGAGATGAGTCCATTTTTCCAGTCCTATCTATGATTCATTCATTCCGCTTCCATCCATGCAGTAAATGTCTCACACACAAGCTGAGAGCTAGGGGCAAGAAAACAAAGGAGAAGATAATGACAGAGCACTTAATTCTGCCTGTGGGAGGAGAGAGAGGTGGAGGTGGAAAGAATTCAGGAGAGAGTGGAGTTTGTTTTTGTTTTTGGATGGGATAGGATGTGGTGCTGGCAGAAACTGGAGTTTGGAGAAACAGTAACCAGGAGAAGAAAAAAAACACATTCTGTCTAGCACCATATATATATATATATATATATATATATATATATATATATATATATATATATACACATACATATATATATATATATGTATATATATATATATGTATATATATATATATGTTGTATATATTGTTTGATTTTTTTTAAAGAGAAACTCAGATCTGGAGATCACACTGGGAATAAGTAGGATTCAAATGCCTGGAATTTGTGCACTTGTTTTTTCACTGTGCTAGGATGCTGGGGTGCAGAAAGAACAACCACCAGCCAGGCCCTTGGGCTCTCAGTAGTCACATACAGATACCCCTGGGACTTCCAGCTCTGCCCCAATCCCCACCTTTTTAACATGGTGCAGTTATGGCTACATAAACAACCTCCCACCCCATTCACAGCAACTATCCTTAAACCCTGAATCCCCCAAGTATCTCTTAGACATGAACCTGAGCCTTGACCGTGCACTTCCCCTGCTCTTCCTGTGTGCAGATCCTGACTCACAAGTGGAAGAGATAGCATAAAGGCTAAATGTACACACTGCAGTGCACAAAGACCCAGGTCCAAGCCCCTGGCTCCCCCCTGCAGGGGGCAAGCTTCACAAGCAGTGAAGCAGAGCTGCAGGTGTCTCCTTCTTTTCTTCTCTGTCTTCCCCTCTCCTCTCAATTTCTGTCTCTATCCAATAAGATAAATATCATATATCTGTCATATGTATATGTATATATATATATATATATATATATCTTATATATAAGATAGCATAAAGGTTCTGCAAAAGACTATCATGCCTGAAGCCCCAGGTTCAGTCTCCCACAACACCATATACCAGAGCTGAGCAGTGCTCTGGTAAAACTAAACAAACAAAAAATGACAGATCCTGACTCCCACCTGGCATCACTGTGTCCTGCAGGACTCTATTTAGGCTAGGAGCTCTTGGAGGGTTTGTATTTCAGAAAAAAAAAAATCCAAAAACCATTATGTCAAAGGCTTTCTCTGCATCTATTGATATAACCATGTAGTTTTTGGTCTTGCATTTACTGATGTGGTGGATCACGTTGATTGATTTATGTATATTAAACCAACCTTGCATTCCTGAGATAAACCCAACTAGGTCATTAAGAACAATCTTTTTAATATACTGCTATATCCGGTAGACTAGAATTTTGTTCAATATTTTAGCATCTATGCTTATCTGAGATGTTTGTCTGTAGTTTTCTTTTTTTGTTATGTCCCTGTCTGCTTTTAGTATTAGAATGATGTTGGCTTTATAGAAACTGGAAGGAGTATTACTGTGCCTTCAGTCTTTTGGAAGAATTTTAAAAGTGGAGGGGTTAACTCTTCCTTGAAAGTTTTGTAGAATTCATTTGTAAAACCATCTAGTCCAGGACTTCTATTCTTGGGAAGGTTTTTGATAATTGTTTCTATTTATTTGGCTGTGATTGGCCTGTTCTTATTTTCTAGTTCCTTTTTATTTAATTTTGAAAGTTTGTATGTATCTAGGAACTCGGCAATTTCATCCAGGTTCTCTGGCTTGGTGGCAGATAGTTGTTCATAGAAGCCTGGCATGATAAGTTGAATTTCTGTGGTGTTTGCTGTGATATATCCTCTTTCATTTACAATCTGATTTATTTGGGTCTTCTCTCCCCCCTTTATTGTAAGGGTGGGTAAAGGTTTGTTGATTTTGTTTACTCTTTCTAAGAACCAATATTTACTTTCATTGATCACATGGTTTTCTTATTTTCAATGTTATCAATTTCTGCCCTAACTTTAGTTATTTCAGTCCTTCTGGCTGCTCTAGGGTTTCTTTGTGCTTCTCTTTCTATGTGTTTAAGGTATGCACTCAGACTGTTTATATGAGCCTTTTCTTGTTTCCAAATATGAGCTTGTATGGCTATGAATTTCCCTCTCAGAACTGTCTTACCTGTGTCCCAAATATTTTGATAGTTTGCGTCTTCATTTCCTTGAACTCTCAAAACAGTATGATTTCTTCCTTAATTTCCTCTTTGACCCAGTAGTTGTCAAGTAGTGTACTTTTGAGTTTCAGTATTTTGGGATTTTTACTAACTTTTTTTGTTTATTGTTAAGTGTTAATTTAATTCCACTCTGGTCTGAGAAGATGCTTGGGATGATTTCAGTGCTCTTGAATTTGCTGACCCTGGGTGAATGGCTCTGAAAATGTCCAACAATTCTAGTTTATCTATCTATTCATTTATCTCCCTTGTTTCTTTATTGATTTTCTGCCATAATGATCTGTTATGTTGAAAGAGTGGGGTACAGGGAGTCGGGCGGTAGCGCAGGGGGTTAAGCGCAGGTGGCGCTAAGCACAAGGACAAGCGAAAGGATCCCGGTTCGAGCCCCCGGCTCCCCACCTGCAGGGGAGTCACTTCACAGGCGGTGAAGCAGGTCTGCAGGTGTCTGTCTTTCTCTCCCCCTCTCTGTCTTCCCCTCCTCTCTCTATTTCTCTCTGTCCTGTCCAACAACGATGACATCAATAATAACTACAACAACAAAACAACAAGGGCAACAAAAGGAATAAATAAATAAATAAAAAAGATTTAAAAAAAAAAAAAGAAAGAGTGGGGTACTGACATCCCCTACTATTACTTTGTTGCTATTAATATATTGCTATAGCTCTTTCAGGCTATGTTTGATATATTTAGATGGCCTTTCATTGGGGACATAGATCTTGATAATTGTTAAGTCCCCTTGATTGACTCATCCTCTGAGCACTAATGTCCATCCCTATCTTTTTTTTATTTTATTTATTTTAAGGTGTATCATGTCAGATATAAGAATAGCTTCTCCTGCCCTTTCTTGTGGTCAACTGACTTGTATGATTGTTTTCCTTCCTTTCACTTTGAGTCTGTGTTTGTCTTGAGTTAGGTGGGATTCTTGAAGACAACATATGGTTGAGTTTAGTTTTCTGATCCATCTTCCTACTCTGTGTCTTAATTTCCCCCCCTCTCATATTAATTAACTAGTGATTTATATGACTACATTTTACTAGGAGTGAACATAAACACCATTCCCACCACCAAAAGACTGTGACCCATCCCTCCCACCCACTCCCACCCCCCACTGGCCCAGGAAGCTGCATGTCTACCCCTCACCACAGGGTTTTTACTTTGGTGCCCTACTTACAATTTGGTCAGGTCCTGCTTTTAGTTTCCCTTTCAGATCTTCTTACTCAACTTCTGTTGATGAGTGGGATCATCCCATACTCATCTTTATCTTTCTGACTTAGCTCACTTAACATAATTCCTTCTAGCTCTGTCCAAGATGGGTCAGAGAAGGTGAGTTCATTGTTCTTGATAGCTGCATAGTATTCCATTGTGCATATATACCACAACTTTCTCAGCCACTCATCTGTTGTTGGGCACCTGGGTTGCTTCCAGGTTTTAGCTATTATGAATTGTGCTGCTATGAACATAGGAGTAAACACCTCTTTTTGGTTGGGTGTTATGGAGTCCTTGGGGTATAACCCCAGGAGAGGAATTACTGGATCATATGGAAGGTCCATATCTAGCCTTCTGAGAGTTTTCCAGACTGCTCTCCACAGAAGCTGTACCAATTGACATTCCCACCAGCAATGTAAAAGGGTTCCTCTGTCCCCAGAACCTTTCCAGCATTTGTTGCTGCTGGCCTTTTTGATGTATGCCATTCTTACAGGAGTGAGGTGGTATCTTAGTGTTGTCTTAATTTGCATTTCTCTGACAATCAGTGACCTAGAGCAGTTTTTCATATGTTTGTTAGCCTTTTGTATCTCCTCTGAGGTGAATGTTTTGTTCATATCGTCTGCCCATTTTTGGATGGGGTCATTTGCTTTTTTGGTGCTAAGTTTGCTGAGCTCTTTATATATTTTGGTGATTAGTTTCTTGTCTGATGTATGGCATGTGAAGATCTTCTCCCATTCTGTGAGGGGTCTCTTTGTTTGTGTGATAGTTTCTTTGGATGTGCAGAAGCTTTTCAATTTGATGTAGTCCCATTGGTTTGTTTCTGCTTTAGTCTTCCTTGCAATTGGGTTTCATTCATCAAAGATGTCCTTGAGGTGTAGGTGGCAAACTTTTTTACCAATGTTTTCCTCTAAGTATTTGATTGTTTCTGGTCTGAACATCTAGGTCTTTGATCCATTTGGAGTTGATTTTTGTTTCTGGTGAGATAAAGTGGTTCAATTTCATTCTTCTGCATGTTGCCACCCAGTTTTCCCAGCACCATTTATTGAAGAGAGCCTCCTTTTTCCATTTAATCCTTTGGGCCCCCTTATCAAAGATTAGATGTCCATAGGTGTGGGGTACTCTGTGTCTTTTAATAGGACAATTCAGGCCATTGACATTTATTGATATTATAGAATGAAGATAATTTAACACCATTATTTTAGATTTTTAGAGTATTCTGATATATGGCATGTTTATGGTGATCTGATTGTTTATTGGAGAGCTGTCAGAAGTTCTTTCATGGAAGGCTTGGTGATAGTTGATCCTTTAACTGTTACTTGTCTGAGAAGGTTTTTATGCCTCCATCTAGTCTGAATGATAGTCGAGCAGGATACAGTATTTTTGGTTTTCAACTTTTCTCATTGAGAGCTTGATATACATCTTGCCATTCTCTTCAGGCCTGTAATTTTTGTGTGGAGAAATATGCTGCTAATCTTATGGGTTTTCCTCTGTAATAGACTCTGTTTTTCTCTTGCAGCACTCAGAATATTTTCTTTATCCTTATTCCTTTTCATTCTAAATATGATATGTCTTGATGTCTTTAACTCTGGGTTAATTCTGTTTGGGACCCTCTGGGCTTCTTGAACCTTTATGTATTTTATGTTGTCTAGACTAGAGAAGTTCTCAGCTATTTTATCCTGTAGGATGTTTTCTTCCCCTCCCTCTATTCATCTGGTAGGCCTATAATATGTATATTCTTTCTTTCTTTTTTTTTTCTTTTACCTCCAGGGTTATTGCTGGGGCTCGGTGCCTGCACTATGAATCCACTACTCCTGGAGGCTATTTTTTCCCTTTTGTTCCCCTTTTTGTTTATCGTTGTTACTGTTGTTATTGCTATCATTGTTAGGTAGGACAGAGAGAAATGGAGAGAGGAGGGGAAGACAGAGAGGGGGATAAATAGATAGACACCTGCAAACCTGCTTCATCACTTGTGAAGAGACTCCCCCTGCAGGTGGGGAGCCAAGGGCTCGAACTGGGATCCTTATGCTGGTCCTTGTGCTTCGTGCTATGTGCACGTAACCTGCTGCGCTACTGCCCAACCCCCACATATACTATTTCTTTTGAAGTCATCTCATATGTCTCTTCTGTTGTTTTCAGTATCTCTTAATCTCTTTTTGAGATCTCTTACTTCTTTTTTAGTTTTCTCCAATTCTTCCTCTATCTTGCTAATTCTGTTTTCTGCCTTTACTTCTATTCTCTCTCCCCTCTGTTATTTTATGTAGATCAGCTCTTTTGTTATCCTGTTCTGTATTAGCTTGTTCAGCTAGTTGTGCTCTTTGCTCAGTTATTTCAGCTTTCTTCTCTCTAATTACCTCCAGAGAGTTAGTGTTTTCCTTCAGAGTCTCATTTGTTGTTTCCTCATTTCTGATGACATTTCTTTCAAACTCTTTCCTTATTCCTATGACTAATGTCTCAATTAGAGTTTGGATGTTGTCCTCATTTGTATGTGCTTCTACCTTTGGGGGGTTTTATCTGGGCTTTTGTCCTGGTTCATTTCTCCTTTGTTTCTTCTTGGTTTAATGGTTGTATATAGTGTGTTAAGAGGTTGCTCTCTCTGTACTTTTCAGTCCACTGATCACTCTAGCCTGGATTGACTTTTGTGTAACTAAGGTACTTAAAGAGTCCACAGTTGTGGAAATTAACACTGTTTCAATGTTATCTCAATCCCTGAGTTGAAACACAGTGGCTGTTAAAACATCTTTTCTTCTTTTTCTTCCCTGTAAGCTACAGTAGCCTGAGGGATTTTTTTTTTTAACCTACAAGTAGGTTTTCTTTTTAGCTCCATCATTCACTCTTGATCAAGAGACAAAGCAGTATGGGGGAGAGATAGCACAGTATTTATGCAAAGTGACTCCCATGCCCTGAGGATCCAAAGCCCTGGGCTCACTTCAGCTTCTCTGCTGGCAACCAGAACCAAGCCGGGCAGCACAACTTGGCCCTGTGTATTTCTAAACAAGTGTCATTTACAGTCTGTTTGTTCTGAGGCAATTATTCACCATGTTCTCATCAGGAGAACAATGTGGAAAGGCTCCCACTGTGCATCCCCACCTCTAGACCACTGGGATGTAGATCTTCTCCTGAGTTTCCCAGTCAGTTCTCTGTCCCAGATATCGGCACAGGGCCTCCCCACTGCCCAACCTCTGAGGGGCAGTAACAATGGAGACTCACAGTTGCATTTGGTGAGCCTTAGGGGGAGTTTCTGTCCTCCCTTCAGCAGTCTTTTTGTTGGTAAAAACAGACTGGAGGTGGCTCCTCAGCTGGCAAACTGCTAGACTGTTATCAGTAGCTCAGGAGTAGATATGGGCTTTCGCCCCAGGAGTCTCTCCTTAGGCTCCTCGCTGTCCATGAGCCACACTTTTTTACACTAACTGGTGACTTAGTGGGTTCCCAAAAAAGTCCAAGTCTCATCTTTTTGTGATCTCAGGTGATCTTATTTCATGTTTCCTCTTTTTCTCTCAGTACTTTTAAAAGATGTTTCTCTTTATCTTTGTTTTCAAGTAATTATATCTTATTACACTTTGGTAATTATATCATATTACACTTTGGTATTGTTTTCTTCATATTTCTTTTTCTTGGCACCCTAGCTTTTTTAACTGTTATGTTTATAATTGTCATCAAACATGGATACTATTTATTTGAATATTTTTTTCTATCTGTACCACTTTCTGCTGTTCCAGATCCCCAGATGTAGGTATTTGAATTTGCTTCATGCCATGACAAAATGCTGTCCAAGCCCTTAGTCCCCACCTGCAGGGGGCGATGCTTAGCAAGTAGTGAAGCATTGCTGCAAATGTCTCTGTCTTCCTCTAATGATCCAATTCTTTCTTGATTTCTCTCTGTCCCAATCTAATAAATAGATATCCTGTGTGTTTCACTTTGGAAAGTTGTATTGCTATACCTTGCAAACGCTTTTTTCTAATTTGGATATTAATGGCTTATAGTATAGTTGTTGGGAAATGGATACATTTTCCCACCTAGCCATGATAGGTGTCTGCAAAAGACTCTCATTTCTAAATTAAGCCCTGTTCCACCATCATGCACCGGGACCGGAAAGACCTCCTCCTCCACCCCCTCCCTGTTATCTTTCCCCAGAGGCCTTTGCTTTGGTGCTATATAGCAAACCAGCTCAAGTTTTCCTTTGTGTCTCCCCTTTCTGTTCTTGTTTCTTAAGTTCTGTCCATCAATGAAATCATTCCATATTCATTCTTTTCTTTCTGGCTTATCTCACTTAACATAATTCCTTCAAGTCCCATGCAAGATGAGGTGAAGACCATGAATTCCTCATTTTTAACAGCTGAGTACTAATCTATCATGTATATATATTACAGCTTTCTTAGCCACTCATCTGTTGTTGGACACCTAGGTTACTTATCCTTTTTTACTTATCCATGTTATAATTAATACAAAACTGTTATTAATTTCTTTTCAGGTCTCACATGTCTGTGATTTCACCACTCTTGGGCCAACATCATTTCAGAGAGAGAGACTGAGGGAGAGACACCATTGCACCAGAGATTCCTCCCCCCATGCACACACAGAATGCCAGCTCCTATATGTTGCTGGGATTAAAGCCCAGGCCCATTGCACAGCAAAGCTCACACCTTACTTTGTGAGTTACCTCTCTGGTCTGACTGGTAATTTTTATTGGATGTCAGACACTGACTTTGACTGTGTTTAGAGCTGGATTTGTGATTCTATAAATAGAGACTCTTGAGCTTTGTTCTGTGACACAATGAAGTTACTTAAGACACAGCACAATCCTTTTGGGTATTGCTTATAAACTCTATTAGGCAAGATAAAAGCAGTGTTTAGAGTAAGGCTACTATTTCCTCACTTTTAAGGCCAGGCTTTTCTGTGTATGTGAACCCCGTGAGCTGTGAGGCAGGAATCACTCCCAGATCTACAGTCTCTGGCCACTTCACTCTGTACTGCCACTACTGCATGGAGATTTTAGAAGATACATATATTTAATGGTTTTTTGAAATACATAAGATGTTTTAATGAGAGACAGATGCAGCAGTACAGAGAGAAAGACACAGAGACCAGAACACTGTTCAGCTCTGGTTTCCAGTGACTGAACCTGGGAATTTGGAGCTTCATACATGAAAGTGTTTTTGCAGAACCATTATGCTATCTCCCCAGCCCTGCCTGGACTTTTGGCCCCAGGTTCTTGCCACTAGCATCCCTAGACTCAGCTCCCTGACTTGCCAGGGATAACACTGCTTTTCTTTGAATGGTGGTTAACAAACTTGACAATTCTCTCTCTCTCTCTGCCTCTCTCTCTCTCTTTCTCCTCTCTCCTCTCTCTCCTCTCCTCTCTCTTCTCTCCTCTCTCCTCTCCCCTCTCTCTTTCTTGCTTTTTGCTCATTGAGGTAAACATGTATATTTGGTCCCTGTTGATCCAATAAAGCCAGAAGTCCTATGATCCATACTCAACACCAAAATGTTCTATGTATGACACATATTTAATAATTAGCATTTACTCATTCAAATTTAAACCAGAAAAAGACCCATGGGGGACACTCTCTCTCTCTCTCTCTCTCACGCTCAACACATGTTAATGTGGACATCCACACACACTTGGGAGGATGCAGCATTTTGGCAACAATGTCTTTCTCATGCTCTTGGCAGTGCCAGTGACTTCTGTTCTCTTCGACTTTCACTATTTTTTTTAATTTGAGAAAGAAGACATTAACAAAACCATAGAATAAGAGGGGTACAATTCCGCACAATTCCCATAACCCGATCTCCATATCCCATCCCATCCCCTGATAGCCTTCCTATTCTCTATCTCTCTGGGAGTGTGGATCCAGGGTCGTTGTGGGTTGCAGAGGGTGGAAGGTCTGGCTTCTGTAATTGCTTCCCCGCTGAACATGGGCGTTGACTGGTTGATCCATACTCCCAGTCTGCCTCTCTCTTTCCCTAGTAGGGTGGGGCTCTGAGGAAGTGGAGCTCCAGTACACATTGATGGGATCGTCTGTCCAGGGAAGTCTGGTCAGCATCTTGCTGGCATCCAGAACCTGGTGGCTGAAAAGAGAGTTAACATACAAAGCCAAACAAATTGTTGAACAATCATGGACCTAAAGACTGGAATAGTGCAGATGAAGTGTTGGGGGTATTCCCTGCATGCTCTTGTGTACTTCTGCTTTCAGGTATATATTTTTCCCTAGTTTATGGGCACAGTTGAACCTATGCTCTATTTCAGGGGACCTGGACTATATCTATGTTTGGGGACTTTATTGGGGAGTGGAACATCTGGAATGGAATTAGAGAATACTATGAAAGGAAAGGTCTCACCTGAGTGATGAAGCTGAAGGGTTGTCATTCCACACCTGAAGTCTCTGGTCACAGTCTGAAGTGAAGCATGCTGGGGTGGCACTCGTTGCGTTGATTGGGTTGCGATCTGCGGATGCAATGTGATTTGATTTGAATTGAGAGCAGCATGCAGAAAAGTGGGCCCCACCCTAAGGTTCCGGGACTGGGGGAAATATAGGCTCTATAGTGGAAATGTGAGGTTCCTGTTGTCTTAGGGTTCAAGAAGACTTTAACTATTTTTGACACTTCCAAGAAGCATGAGAATTAGCATGATAACAGAATACTGTAATATTTTCAAATATGATTTAGACTGCTAAAACTAAACATTCATCCTCCAAATGCTTTGTTTGTGACATTGATGAGCCTCGGGCCAGAATCTTCATTGCCCCCTGGCAGTATTGTCATAACAATGACCCAGCTTTCTTTAATGGACTAGTATTCAGCCCACAGCTTCACAGTTAACATATGCTTATCTTTGACAAATAGAAGACCCCTGTGAAAAGAACTGGGCTCATTATTTTGGTGACTGTTTCTCTGCTCTGGTTAACACGTGCTTGCTTGTGAGCACAGTCTCCTGGCTTCTCTTCTGCATGACAGGTCGCCCCTTTTCACACTTCTATTCACAGGCACCATCCTACTACATGCTGGACAGTGTTTTCTGCTAGTCAGGTGACCCCATGTCATTCTGTATCTCAAGAATTCTCTCCCTGCTCCATTATTTGTTCTCTGCTTTGTGGTGCGGGTGTCTTGTATATTTAGATCCCACTGCTCTCAGGCCAATGTTTTCATTCTTTTTATTTCACGTTGAGACAGGCAGAGAGAGGTAGTGACATCACAGTATTGCTCCACCATCTGTAGAGACCCCCTCCCCCCCGCCACCCATGCTTCTGAAGCTCTGTCCATGGTAAAATGTATGCCCTACCGGGTAAGCTATCTTTTGCTGCCTCTTAATTCTTTGTGAGACTCATCAATTCCTAGTTTTCACCAAACAATTCTGACCCAAAGTTATTTCTGTAGGTTTTCAGTTATGAAAATTATGTGCATCTTTGTTTTCAGGGGGATAATCTTAGAATATCTTCATTTTCAAACACACAGTTTCAGGGGCCGGGTGGTGGCACACCTGGTTGAACACACGCATTACCATGCACAAGGTTCTGGGTTCAATCCCCTGGTCCCCATCTGCAGGGTGAAGCAGGGCTGCAGCTGGTTCTCTTTCTCCTTCTCAATTTTCATCTTCCCTCTCAAATTACCTCTGTCCCATCACAAAGTAAAAATCCCACTACTGGTGTATTGCACCAAATCAAAGGGCTCTGGGGAAGGAGAGCAGGGTAGAGGTTGGGGAGGTTGGAGGGAGGGGAGGTTCTCAGGTCCTGGCATAGTATGATGTATCTAATTTGGGAGTGAGAGTGTTTTGCAGACACCTATGTTGGTGAGATGAGAAATTTACCCCTATGCCAACAACCATTAAATGGTACTATAAACTATTAAGCATCCAAGAAAAAAAGGAAAAAACATGAAAGCAATTTACTTTAAAAGAGCACATATTCACACTTTGCAGAATAAATTGGAAGAAAGCAAGCACCAGTATCTTGACTGATCCCTTTTATTTTGCTCAACCCAAGCTTTATGTTTGATCAGCATCCTTCCCTTGCAAAATCATAACTGCTTGTTTTTGCTTATTATGACCTTGCCCCTCTGGATGCACTTGTGGGACTCTTAGGAGTCTTGCGGACTATTTCAGATTTATAAGCAATTACATATGTCTGCTAGTTCATAGAACGTTGGTTTGTGTGAGTATAAGTCTCCTCTAATTTTTCTCTCTTTTTCTATTACAACTTTATTTTTGTGTTATTTTTATCTCTCTTCCGCCAACTGGGAACGCTAGTCTACTAAATTCAGAGCTTTCTACCTATTTTATTTATTTATTTATTTATTTATTTTTAATTTTTTATCTTTATTTATTTATTGGATAGAGACAGCCAGAAATTGAGAGGGAAGGGGGAAATAGTGAGGGGGAGTGACAGAGAGACACCTGCAGCCCTGCTTCACCACTTGCAAAGTTTTCCCCCTGCAGGTGGGGACTGGGAGCTCAAACCTGGGTCCTTGTGTATTTTGACATGTGTGCTCAACCAGGTGCACTACCATCCGCCCCCCCATTTTTATTTTTTAAGATATATTTGTTTGCTTTTTTAAACAAAGCAGACTTTTTAAAAATTAGTTTTATTTACTTATTTAGAGATTATATGTATATGTATATAAGAGAGAGAGAAACTGAGTGGGAGTGGGGAGAGAGGGAGACAGACAGAAATACCTGCAGCAGTACTTCTTAACTCCTGTAGCTTCCCCCCTGTAGTTGAGGACCCAGGGCTTGAACCTAGGTCCTTGAGCATGGTAACATGTGCCCCTAACCAGGTGTACCATACCCAGACCTCTTAAGATATGTTTATTTATTTTTCATTAGAGGGGAGACCAGAGCACCACTCTCACATTTGTGGCACTGGGATCACACTTGGGACCTCAGGCATATGAGTTCTGTACTCTATTCACTAAGTCACCTCCCCAGCTGCTTTTTTTTTTTCTTTCTTCATCTTTAATAAATTGTCAAATACTTAAAATTTTTGAAAGGCTGTGTTAACTGTTTCCACAAGTTCTAGCTGGTTGTACTTTCATTTTAGCTCAGTTCAGGGCAGGCTTTAGTAGCCTGGGATGTTGTTTGGTCCCCTTTTTGAGAGGATTATTTAAATAGGTCTTCCTTCCCTTCCAAATATCTTGACATTTCCTTTTTGTTTGTCTGATATTTTATTTCTACCTTGATTACATTAGGTTCTGATAATCTACTTCGGGTAAGCTGACACAGTTCAGAATTTCCTGGTGCTTGCGTTAAGACTTGGGCTCCATGTTGGAGGATGCTGCAGATGCCTTTGTAGCAACACTCTGGTGGACAGCTTCTGTGACCCACCAGCGTGGTGACTGAGACCGTGGCAGTGGTTCTCCACTGGGGCAGTAATCCCAAGCCTTTGGTTCCTATTTTTTCTACAGTCCCTGAAAGAATACCTTGACTTGAGTTCAGAATGTGGCACAGACATTTCTGTACGCCCACACACACTTCCTGAAGCTCTCTGTCACATGCCGTGGTACCTGGGGGACCTCAGTCTAGTCCTTTAGTTGGGGTTCTTCATCTGCTTACTCTGCTATACACTCACCTGGGATGCAGCTGTCTTGTTTTTCAGAGAAAAACAAACCTTTATTTGGACGTAATGGTCTCTTTTCTTACTATTAATTTTTTAGGTAGAGTTGAGGGCCAGGCTAGAACCTTGGTCACACCCAGGGAAAAGCAGTGCACTATCCAAATGAGCTATTTCACTAGCCCATCAAAGGCCTTCTTAAGCCATTCACAATCATCCCCAAAGCAGGAGAGAAGAAATGTAGAGTTGTAGAAGTTTACTGACCTTCCCTCTACTGGTCAGACCTTCCTCTGACAGTGCTAGCAGATAACATGTTCTCAGGATAAACACTCGTTTATGTTTATATTGTTAAAGGGCTGATTTATATAATGGGAGAGAAATGGAGCAGCAGCCTGGCATATATAGTACCAGTGACCAAAGTCAGGACCTCATGTGTCTACACACTGTGATCTACCTGTTGAGCCACCTCCCCAGGCACAACTATGAATATTCTTTTGCATGTAAATATTGACCCAAGAACCAATTCAGCTGGCCTTCCTGGTTGCCTCTTCCGGATCCTGGGATAAGGAGCTCCCTTTTTCCTGCACGTGTTACCAAGAGCTCAAGCATAACTTGACCTATGTCCCAAGTCCTATGATGTCACAAGGATTGCAGGTATCCTTCTGACTTGATTTCCATCAATTAACCTACCCCTTTATTAATCTGCAAAGACTTACTTGATGGTCTACAGCTACTGGGGCAGGGAATTTACACAAAAAAATTAGATTAGATCAGCCAGGGAGGTGGCCAGCAGGTAGATTGAATGACTTGCATACAGTAGGCCCTGAGTTCAGTTCCTGCCACCACATATTCATGATTCTCACTAGTATAGAAATGGCTTTTGGCAAATCATCAATTTGGGGATGAGTCATAGCTTACCTGGTAGAGCACACCCTTTACAATACAGGGGACAGGAGATTAGGAGACAAAGTGAAGAAAATACCAAGGAAAGAAATGCCCTGGATGTGGGGCAGGTGCAGTAGTAAGGGGATTTGAACTACTCTCTGTGTCCTATAGGCTCTCTTTCATTATCTGTTGAATCAGAAATAGAAGCATGGTGGGGGTGTGGCGGGGCTCCCTCTGTCCACACTTAGCTTAACAGTTACTGAACTTGAATTGCATTTGCATCCAGACTGGGAGACACAGGAGGAAAACTGACCACCAGAGTGATCTTTACTTCAAGTTTTGACTCCCTCTCACTAACCTCTTCTTGTTAGCATCAGAGTTTATAAATTAATATTTTACTTAGAAGAGTTTTCATTTTACAGAGACGTTGTGAGGACTGTATAGAGTACACATGTACCCTACACTCAGTTCCCCATCTCTGCACTGCTTCGTATCATTGTGTACAATGATCACAAATACTAAAGCAGTATTTCCATAGTTTTGACCTCATTCCCCATTTTTTCTGCTCGTGACATGTCATCATTCTGAGTTGTAATGTCTTCCTAGTCTCTGTCTCAGGGTGCTGACCATTTCTGAGGTCTTTTCCTGCGATCTTCACAGTTATGAGTACTAGATTGATGCTTTGAAGAGTGTCACTCAGTTGGGGCTTATCTTTTTATTTTCTGACTTGCTTTGACTGGAGGTATGTGTTTTGGGTAGGAAATCCATTCTTGTTTTGATTCTTGTGCCATTCTTGTTTTGATCTTTTGGCAAAAGACATCTGACAACCAATGGAAGTCTGGACCTATCCAAGGGAGCCAAGAGCACCAGAGATGAAATTCTGGACTGGGATTCCCCTAGCCTTTCCATAATTTACTCAGGGGAAATTGCTCTCGTGTCTTATGCTAAATGAAGAAAAAGCCAATCTCAAAAGGTCACATACTGCATAAGAAACCGCTATAAATTCTTTTGAAAATTAATTTAAAATTTTGACATAAGGTTGTTATTTTATATTTTAATAGAGAAGAGATGAAAGGTATTACAGTTAATATGGATAGAAATAGAAACCAGAATGTCTAAAAGGAGAAAATGTTAAAGTTAGCATTTTAAAATATATCATTATAAATTTTCATTCCCTACAAGTAAAAAATATTCCCACTAAATGCTATTTTAAAATATCTTTGGCAAATAAGAGAATATGATACTCCTTATTAAACTCCTTTTCTAAAATTAAATGGTCCTTATTTTCCCAAGGCTCTGTATAACCTGTTACATCTATTTAGTGTGGTCCCAGGGACCAAACTCGGGCTGTTATGCATGGGAGATGTGGACTGTATTACGGAGCCGCCTCTCAGAACTAATTCTCTCTCTCCATATATATATATATATATATATATATATATATATATATATATATATATATATATATAATTTTATTTATTGTTTTTTAGAGTGACCAATGTTTAAGCACTGTGGTAGTTCCCTAATAATGGAGTTCCACATGCTCGGTCTTTGTTGTGGTCAGGAGGTGTTGGGATAGAAGCCAGGGCCTGATGCATAGGCCCAGCCCAGTATATATTTCAAAAATCTGCTGATTTTCTTCTTCCTTTTATAAGCAAAAATTTTATGAGTCTTCCTTCCTTCCTTCCTTCCTTCCTTCCTTCTTTTCTTTCTTTCTTACTTTCTTTCTTTGCACTGATCATGGTTTATGGTGGTGCTGGGGATTGAACCTAGGACCTTTGGTGACTCAGGCAGAAAAGCCTTTTTGCAGAGCCATTATGCTATCTCCCAAGCCCAATTTCTTTTCTTTTTTATTAGTTATTTATGAAATATATTTACAAAACTATTCTAGGAATATAGTTCCATACAATGTTGCATTGTTGGGGCCAGAAATGCATGAGCCTCAACAGTTGACTCAGAGAGACTAGAGTCTTGTGTCTAATTGAGAGCCTGGAGGTGACCTTTTCTGACCAGCTCCACCCTATGACGGAGTGAGTGGGAGTCAGCAAAAAGGCACTGCCTTCAGGTGCAGGGTACTTTTATAAACAATATTTCTAAAACATCGAAAATTTGAGAAGCAGAACACAAAGTGGGGTGAATGATTAAAGATACTTAAAACCTAGGGTATGGTAGCTGAATCTAAAGATAGCAGGTTTAAAGGCAGCACATGACTTCTGTTTATCAGTTAGCTTACTGGTAGCCTCTTCCATAACAAAGGTTAAGACATTAAATTTCCAGAAGCTTTGGCTACCCTCAGGCTTTGGTCAGATAACCCAGCTATGTTTGAGGAATGTACAGAGAGCTTACTGGAAATTCAGGAACTGAGTTAGATACTAAATGTAAATTCAAGGACATCTGATAAGAATGTCCCCTCCAACATCATGCTACTTTTATCTCCAAAGTTCTGTGTCCTACCCCCTCAACAATAAACACCATAGTTCTCCTATTATCTTAAATATGGGTTGACTTTTTGTTTTTTCAAATTCATGTGTTTCAATTCTCTATATTCCACATATAAATAAAATCATCTGACAATTGTCCTTCACTTCGTTATTTACTTAATTTACTTTACTAAGTATGATCACCTCCAGTTCCATCCAGTTTATACTGAAGGACACAATATTGTTCTTTTAAATTGCTGAGTAGTACTCCATTGAGTATATGTCCTATAATTTCTTTATCCAGACATCTGTTGGTGGGTATTTAGGTTGCTTCCATGTTTTGGATAATGTGAAGAAAGGGATGAATATATCCCTTCAAGTTAGTGCTTTCATGTCTGTATAAATGCCTAGGAGTGTAACTGCTGCATCACAAGATACTTCCATTGGTATTTGTTTAGAGATCTCTCCATATTTTTCTCCATAATGGCTGCACCAGTTTGCACCCCCACCAGCAGTGTGATAGAGTTCCTCTCTCTCCACATCCTCTCTAACACTCCTTGTTTCCTGTTTTGTTGGTGAAGGCCATTCTTACAGGTGTGAGATATAATCACAATGTGGTTTTAATTCACATTTCTCTAAAAACGACTGAAGTGGAGTATTTCCACATATGTCTGTGTAAGGTCTTTTTAAATTTGAATTAGCATTGTAGTACAATAGCATATGTTTCAGGTGTGCATCATAGCAAATCAACATGTGTCTGGCTGATTTTACTGCGCAAAATCCCCTCTTGGTCCATCCACGTTGATGTAAATGGCAGAATTATCTCTATTTATAACTGAGGAGTATTCTACTGTGTATATGCACCACATCTTCTTTATCCATTCTCCTGCTCATTGCCATGTAAGTTATTTCCAACTCTTGACTATTGTAAGTTATGTTTCAATAAACACATTAATGCATATATCTCTATGAATTATTTTTGGGTAAAACACCCAGAGGTAGAATTACTGACCCATGTGGAATTTCCAATTCTTTGAGGAATCTCCATATGGATTTTTCATAATGTTTGCACCAATCTATATTCCCACTAAGATTGTACAAAGGTCCCCTTCTCTCTGCATCCTCCTCAATGGTTGTTTCTTGCCTTTTGAATAAGAGTCATTCTTCATGTACATGACCCAGGCTGCAAGCTTGCTTCCCATGGCACTGAGAGAAGCTTTAGTTGCTGTGGTCTCTCTGTGTGTCTCAGAAAAAATCATCACAGAATAGTGAAACCCCAGTGATGGGGATGGGGGGGCACCATTCTCCTAGATGTGAGGTAGTATATCTCATGGTTTTGATGTGCATTTCCTAACAGTAAAAGATAATAAACATCTTTTCATCTGCCTACTAGCCAAGTAAATATCTTATTTGGACAAGCATTTGTTCAGACCCTCTACCATCTCTAATTGCATCATTTTTTGTTATTGTTGTTTTTGAGTTCTTTGTATACTTTGAATGCTAACCCTTTGTTGGATGATATTGGGTAACTTCTTTCATTTGGTAGATAATATTTCTTTTCATTGTGATGGGGGTTACTTTCATTGTGCAGAAACATTTTAGTCTGATGTAGTCTTTTTTGTTTATTTTTGATTATATAACCTTTGACATAGGAGTCAAGTCCCCAAACACATCATAAGACTGAGATCAAGGAGTAGATCACCAATGTTTTCTTTGTATTGAATAGTTTCGGGTCTTCATGTGAATCCACTTTGATCTAAATTTAGTGTACAGTGTTAGATAAGAGCCTAGTTTCATTCTTGTGTGTGTATACCCAGTTTTCCCACACCATTTATTGAAAAGTTCTTCCTTGTAGTGCTATTTATTCTAGACTCCTTTGTCTATATATGTGTGTCCTTTTGAACTCTCCACAGTGTTTCAGTCATATGTAGTATGCACAGAAGCAACACAAGTGGAGAGATTAAATTAAATAGAGATGCATTTGGGGACTATCAAGTCAATTAATGGTTAACACAAGAGATCAGGGAGTAGACAAAAGAGGTCAACTCACAGAGATATAACTGTGAAATGACAAAAGCCAATTTTTTTTAATTGAAGTAGCACAATATATCATGGTGTAAGTTTTGGGTATGCATTTTAAAAATCAACAAATGATAGCTCATTTGGATAGTGCTTCTGCTTTGTTACGAACACAACCCAGGTTTGAGCCTGACCCTCACCACACTAAGAGAAGAATCAGTGCTGAGTTTCCCTCTGTCTCTTTATCTCGGTCTTTATTAGTCTGTCTGAAAAAGCTGGTCTAGAGCAGTGAGGTCCCAGTGATGACTTCTCTTCTTTCCCCACAAACAAAGGCAACGCATGCATGTACTATGTTAAGTTCATCCCTAAAAGTCCATATCTACTCTTGACCAAACAATGGGCCCCTTTTACCCAGTTTACCTGTCCCTCTACCTCCATTCTGTTAAACCACTAGTTGGCTTTATAGCTTCAAACTTCATTTTTGTTTTATTTAGCTCATTCACTTTTTGATTTCTTGTGTGCCATGTGAGTGAAACCATATAGTACTTATCTTTCCCCATCAGACTTGATGTTTTACTAGATGAATTATTTTTTCTTTTTCTTAAGATTCTTTATTTGTCTAGTCTTGAGCTTAATATGTATATTCTCTCTCTCTCTCTCTCTCTCTCTCTCTCTCCCTTTTCCTTCCCCCTCTTTCTGAGTTAAATGAATCTTTGTCACTTTTATAAGTCTTGGATTCCCCCTTAGAAGTCGTGGTTACCCCTTCATTTCATGTTAAGTGACATAAGTCAGAAATAGAAGGATGAATATGGGATGATCTCACTCGCAGGAAGAAATTGAAAAACAAGATCAGAAGAGAAGACACTAAGCAGAACCTGGGCTGGAGTTGTTGTTTTGCACCAAAGTAAAAGACTCCAGGGTGGCGGGGGGTAGAGTACAGGTCCTGGAAAAGGTTGACAGAGGACTTAGTGGGGGTTGTATTGTTATGTGGAAAATTGAGAAATGTTATGCATTACAAACTATTATATTTACTGGCGACTATAAAACATTAATCCCCCAATAAAGGAACAAAAAAAAAGAAGTCTTGGACCTCATCTTTTCAAGTATAATGAACCCTTACCTTTCTCTCCCCCCCCTTCAGATTTTTCCAACCCCAATAACATGGAGTCTGTGTTATTTGTCTTGAATTGTCTATTCTTTTTGAGTGGGTTCTGTTTACTTATCTCAAAGTTGTTCTTTTTTAGACTGTGTTTAGTCTGTTGATCATCCTCTTGACACATACCAGATTTTAAGTCTAACATTTTCATTGAATTTATTCCTGTAGTCTCTCTGCTAAAATCGTGGTTCCCCCTTCATTCATACCAGGCTGCCTTTCCCCAGGTTTCCGCACACAGCAGGTATAGATTAATCACACTTGTCATGGATTTTAATCATGATTCTTACACAGCCCACATGTAAACTATCTCTGTATTCAGATCTGTTCATGACTTTTTCTGTTGGAAATGGGTTATTTTGACCAACTTTTAATGCATTTTTTAAAATATCTATTTATTTTTGGATGAGGAGAGATAGAGAGATAGAGATAGAGAGAGAGAGACACGAGACTATCACTCTGCTCTGGCATATATGGTGCCAGGGGTCAAACCTAGGACTGTAGGTAAGCAAGGTCTGTGACTTTTGCTGAGCTATCCTACAGTCCTTATATGTTGTACTTTTTACTGAAAGCCAGAACTGATGTGCATAAGAACAGTGGAAGCAGGTAGGCAAATAGCAAGAATACCAGGAAGTCAATGTGCTTCTGCTGGCAGACAGTGCATTTGTATACTGCTGTTTGTGGGGAGAGATTAGTCAATTTAGTTCATAGTTAACTCAGTTTTGGCTGTTGTCATCCTCTCTCTCTCTCTCTCTGTCTCTCTCTCAGTCTCTCTCTCTGTCTCTCTCTCTGGAAAGCAATGACTATGCAGAAATGCAGGCTGCTTCTCACTGTTAGAATGGATGAGATGATGGGATGTTCTCTTGTGATTTTTTTTTTTTCCTCCTTAAACAGAAGCAGAATCTGGCAACCTGGATTTTGACCTTTATTCGCATGGAATCATAAATTCCACACTCTATGTTTTGCTGCTTTCTTTCAATATTAGATTTATGAGACTTACCCGTATTGTTACTGCAGCTCTAGTTTTCTTGTTGTCAGTGTGAGGCCTTCCACAGTGTGATTATTCCTGAAATAATATGGCCATGCCAGTTAGCTCGTGAGCAGGGAGCTTGCTTACAATTTGGGGCTATTCTAAACAACACTGCTGTGAACCTCCCTGGGTCAGAGTTTCAGGGAACACGTGTGAACAGAACACCCAGGCAGTTGCCTAAGATAGCCGTTGCTGGTTGCAGTGACTCACATTTCATAGATAATGTCACACTGCTTCCAAAGTAGTCGTAATAATTTATATTGGCACCAGTGGCTTATGAGAATTTATCTTTCCTCAAATCCTGGCTAATATTTTCATTGGCAGGTTTAATGTAAATTTCTTACTGAAATTTAATATAGACACAGAGAAGGGCAGAAATATGAAGTGTATGATTCCGTGCCTTTACATAAAGTGAACACAGCCTTTAATTACACACCGATCTAGTTGGAAAATATTATTACCACTCTAGAAATTTCTCTTAATGTTCCATCAGTCATTACCCTCAGCAATAACCACTTCTGACTTCTATCACCATAAATTAGTCATGCTGACTTTTTTTATGAGGTGCTGAGGAATGAACCCAGGGCCTTTTGCATGTGCAATGATACTGAGCTCACTAGGCCTGAACTGATTCTATGCATCTTTGAGCAAAAAAAAAAAAAAAAAAAAGGAGGAAGGGACAGAAGGAGGGAAGGAGGGAAGGAGAAAAGAGATTCCAAAGCACACCTCTACCATTCATGGAGTTTTTTTCCTGCTATCTATGCATGCTGAGAGTTTCATGATGGGGGATGTGGAGGTGGGGAGAGAGAGAAAGAGAAATACTACTCAGATACATGTAGCACTAGGGATACGGGATACAATTGGGAGCCTCAGACATGCAAGTCCTGAACTCAACTAGTTAACCTATTTCAACAGCCACTGGTTTGGGTATTTATGTTTGTCTGTTTGTTTATTTTTGTTGTTTCATCACTGGTGTTTCAACACATCAGGTTGATTTTCACAGGAGAACAGAGGGGGGAAGGAAAAGGCTCCATAATACTGAAGCTTCCCCACAGTGTGTCATGAGCTGGGCTTAAACCTGGACCATGTGCCCAGAAAAGCAGGTACCCTCTCCAACCTCCCAGGTGAGCTATATTCCCAACCCTCAATGGGTTTTGATAAGTGGGCGTACCTGTATAATTGTTAACATGATCAAGTCATAGGACATTTCTGCTACTCTAAGACAATTCCTCATTCCCTTAGCACTCGGTCTTCTACCAACTTGGGACGCTCAGTGTTGTATGTCTTCATTATGGTAACAGACAGATAAATAGAATCATATGACTTATACGACTTAGAGTTTGATGTCATCATAATATATTTATGATTCAGTCATATTGTATATAGAAATAGTTCCTTTCTGTTGTTGAATAATATTCTAATATTGCTTATTTTTGAAATACAATCAATAGAATCATCAGAAGAGTATATTGTCTGCAATTTCCTTCTGTAATGTGACCATATGTTTGTGATATTCATTCCTGTTGGTAACTTAATATTCATTTGTTCAGTCTCATTTCTTACAGTTTTCCATTCATAATTTAATAACTCACTTTACTAATGGAGAACATTCGCAGTTCTTCTAGTCTGGGGGCTAATATATATAATTTTAGCGCACACATTCATATACATTATCCCACAGAAATTGCTGAGCCATGTCATAGTCATTTATTCAAATATATTGAATAAATTATACGGATTTACAGTCCGACAGCACTAATAGGGCATTCCTGTCACTTTTAATCCTTATCAACAGTTGATCTGTACAGTTGCTTTAATCAGAACAGTTTTAATGGGCATGCTGTAATATCTTTTGGTAGAATAAAGTCATATTCCTGTGTTTGACAAATAGGTGGATTGCTGTTTCATATGCTTTTTGGCTGCTTACATGTCTTCTGCTGAAAAGTTTCTATTCCAGTCACCTGTATATTTTTTATACCATGATGTCTTTTACATTTTGATTTGTAAGCCATA
This sequence comes from Erinaceus europaeus, assembly GCF_950295315.1. Lineage (NCBI taxonomy): Eukaryota > Metazoa > Chordata > Mammalia > Eulipotyphla > Erinaceidae > Erinaceus > Erinaceus europaeus. The sequence goes on from NC_080185.1 coordinate 3,760,141, forward strand.
TTTATGTCTTCCAGATGGGAGCCTTTGATTCATTTTACTTGTTACAAGTGTCTCCTTCCATGCTGTGTACCTTAGTCTATTGAGCTGCTATGCTAAACACCCCAGGATAGGGTGGTTTAGAAAGAGTATTTATTTACTTATCACAATTCTGGGGGCTCATAGACTGAGATAAACATGGCATCACAGATGGAGGACTCTTTTCGGGGGGGGGGCAGACCTCCCTCTATAAACTCACATAGAGAAAGGGAGGGGCTAGGGAGCTCTGTGTGCTCGTTTCTGTAGGATACACATCCAGCTGCTGAGGGTTCTTCTACCTTCATGCCCTACTCACTTTCCAGAGGCCCTAGACTCTCCAACTATCATCTTTGAGTTCAAGATTTCAACATGAATTCTGGATTCAACAGTTAGACCATATAAGTAGATCTTGCCTTGTTGTTGTCTTTATTTTATAAAAAGAATTAGCAGAGGTAAGAGATAAATCAGAAAGTAGCATTCACACCTTGCCATGCAGGAAGCCATGGATTTGATCCCCATTACCACATGGGAGCGTTACGAACAGCACTGAGAACACTGTGGATCATAGAGCAGTGCTCTGGTGTCACTTCCTCTCTCTGTCTCAGAATATAGAATAAAACCCAGCATTTTTGCTGCTACCTTTTCTGATGTATGGCGTTCTCACAGGAGAGAAGTAGTATCTCATTGTTGTCTTTTTTGCATTTCTATGACAATCAATGACTTGGATCATTTTTTCATATGTCTATTGGCCTTTTGGATTTCTTCTCTGGTGAGTATTCTGTTCATATCATCTCCCCGTTTTTGGATGGTGTCATTTGTTTTCTTGTTGCTCAGTTTGGTGAGCTCTTTATATATTTTTGGTTATTAGCCTCTTGTCTGATGCATGGCATGTAAAAAACTCCCATTCTGTAAGGGGTCTTTTTGTTTGGGTGGTGGTTTCTTTTGTTGTGCAGAAGCTTTTTAATTTTATGTAGTCCCATAGGTTATTTTTGTCTTAGTCTTCCTTGTAATTGGATTTGTATCATTTAAAATGCCTTTAAAATTTAGATGGAAAGAGGCCATGCCAATATTTTCTTCAAAGTATTTGATAGTTTCTGGTCTAACATCCAAGTCCTTGATCCATTTGGAATTTAATTTTGTGTTTGGTGAAATAAAGTGATTCAGTTTCACTCTTCTGCATTTTTTATTTGTTTGTTTTACCAGAGCACTACTCAGCTCTGGCTTCTGGTGGTGTGGGGGATTGAACCTGGGACTTGGGTGCCTCAGGCATGGGAATCTCTTTGCATAACCATTATGCTATCTACTCCCGCCCCATTCTTCTGCGTTTTTCAAGCCAATTTTCCCACCACCATTCATTGATGAGACTCTCCTTTCCCCATTTAATAGTCTGTATTTGCCCATTTTTTATGGCCTTGCCTTCTCTTCCTTTCTAAGCACACCTATACCTGGTATACTTCCATATATCCCTTTTTTCTCTTCAGGCCCTGGTAGAATTGGGGTTCAGAGCCCACTGGACATCTCTCCTATAACTTCCTACTACTGGAAGTATAGACTAAGATTCTTTTTGGGGTGCAGAAAGTGGGAATTCTGGCTTCTGTAACTGCTCCTCCACTGGGCACTGGCAGGTCAATCCATACCCCCCCAGCTAGTTTTTATCTTTCCCTAGTGAACTAAAAAAGTTTTTAACTTTAATGCTGTCCCAAGTATCAGTCTCCTCATTTATTATGAATGCTCTGTGGTTAGCTTTGTTTAGTCATTATCTACCCTACAGCACCAAAAATATTCCTGTATAATACCTTCCAGAAGTTCTATTGATTTGCTTTTCTCCTTTAGACTTATGATCAATATCAAAATTGATTTTTGTGTAGGTTGTGAGGTAAAGGTCAAATTCCTGTTGGCTTCATTTTTTTTTTAATCTGGCCCAATAAGATTTGTTGAATGAACCACCTACTTGCAATGTTACTTGTGTCCTGTAGCACATATCCAGAAAGGTGGACTCCATCGAGTCATTTGGTAACTGAGCAAGTAAGATGGTAAGATGCTGTCTTAATTCTTGTAACTTTAAGATAAGTCCTAAAGTGCCCTTTGCTTTGGCAATGATTTTTTTTTTTTTAGATTCAACACCAAAAATATGATCTGCGAGGAGGTAAATTGAGAAGTTAGACCTGCTTAAAATGAAAATATTCTACCTTGTGGACAACACTGATAAAAGCATAGAAATCCCAGTCACGGACTGGGGGAAAATACCTGAAAACACATATATATATGTGACAGGACTTAGGCCCAAAATATAAAAGAGAATTCTTAAATCATAGACATAAGGAAACAGACAACCACATTAAAGCTAGACAAAGGATCAGTACAGACACTCACAGAGGAAGATACACATTTGTCAAATAAGCATATGAAAAGATGTTCAATGTTCCTTGTTATCAGGGAACTGCAAAGTACAACAGTAATGAGATATCTGTATACACCTATTAATAACTAAATACTTAAGAGGATGCAGAATAACTGGAATTTTAAGGATCACTAAGTTGGATGCAAATAGTACAGTTATTTTGGAATATATTTTGACAGTTTCTCAAATACTTTTATTTTAGAAATATTTAAAGGAGGCTGGGGAGTAGCATAGTGCTATGCAAAGATTTTTTTGTGTGAGACTCTGAGGTCCCAGGTTCAAGCTCCAGCACTATCATAAGCCAGGGTTGAGCAGTGTTCTAGTGTCTCTCTCTCTCTCTCTTTCTCTCAAATAAATAATATATATTAAAATAAAAAATTATTCATCTATTTTTATGACAGAGAATTAGAAAATAACTCCTCTCAGATCTAACATATGGTGAAATACAGGATTAGAGTTGGAGCCTCTTATGGTTTCAGTCCTGCAACAATGAGTAGTCTCCCCAGCTCTGGCAGTTTCTTGAAAAGTGAACATAATCAGTCTTATAAAGTTGAATACATGTAACTTAATTCTAATGCTCCTAGTTCCCACAACTTAACTTGAAAACTTATTCACACAAAACCATCCACATGGATATATAGTACCTTTATTCACACTTTCTAGAAAATGGAAACAAGTAGATGAATGGAAAAGCAAACATGCGTTGGGATTAGTTGCTCAACTGTTAGAAAAGACCTTGAATTCATATTTCTAGGTGAAAGCTGCCAATATGGAAAGGCTACACCATGTATAAATCCAGATGACTCTTAGGACAAGGTACAGATGCGGTGAAAAGACCAGAGGTTTCTAGGAGCTTTGGGGCTAGAAGGAGCGCTGACTAGCTGAAGCACAGGCAATTTTTAGGGTGGCAAAAGATTCTGTATGGTAATTTAATGCAAGAGACATGGCTTAGGCATTTGTAAAAGTTTGTGGAACTTTAGAGCACAGACTCAACTTTAGTGAATGCAAATGTTAAAAAAAAAAGATCATGACAACGAACAACATCAACAATGGTAATAATAATAACCACAACAATGCTACAACAACAAGGGCAACAAAAGGGGGAAAAATGGCCTCTAGGAGCGGTGGATTCATGGTGCAGGCACCGATTCCAGCAATAACCCTGGAGGAAAAAAAAAAAAAAAAGATCATGTAGGCAGTTAAGTGATCCCAGGAAAGTATCCACAGTACAAGGAAACAGTCCAGGTGTATTATAATTGTATGGAACAGTCTTTGTAGAGGAGATGGGGGAAAGGAGTTGACCTAAACAACTTTGGAAATGAGTGTGATCTGTAAGATTAAAGGCAAAAGAGACTCTTCATTCATGCTGAACTTTAATTGACAAGATAGCTCCTCCTGAGAGTACAGTTTATGAATTCTGGCATTGTTATCCAATGCAAGGCAGTTGAACAGTCAACGAATGATGAATGTGAGAGCTATGGTTCTTGCTGAATGGGAACTAAGCAAGGTTTAAGACGCTAGAATGATTTAGAGTTGCAGACATTGATTCAAACTTAAACTTTAGTCTGAAATAGATACAGGTGGTTTCACAGCTTAGATATTTCTAGATATATGCATACAGAGAGGTCAGTAAACACATAACTTCTTGTTCTGTTTTGTTGCCTCAGAGTATCTAGAATCAATGAGTCCCCAGAATCAAAATGCATACCTAGCAGTCAGATTTAATTTTCAAACTATCCTCTAACAAATTAACCAAGGCTCCTTAGACAGATGGTTCTGGGACTGAGGCAAGAAGTCTGCATTATGAGCGTCTTGTGGTACTATAAAGCAGTAAAGCAATTTAAAAACACCTGTGTTGTGGGGACATGTCAAAGAGGGAAAGTAGCCAAGTTAAAGATCTCCCAATGGTCAGAGTTGGACAACAAAGTTAGCACTGGATAAGTGTAACATAAATCTCTATTAGCCCATGTGTATAAATGATTGCATAGAGAAGAAGCAAATCTCCTTGCAGACGATTTCAATAAAATTCATACAGATACTTTGACCTCAAGAAGTAGGAGTGTGACTCTACCTTCTCAAGTATGGGCTGGGCATAGTGGCTTCTTTTAAAGTAGGGAAAAGGAAACTTAGTGGAGAAATCTGACAACTCTGTATCAGTGTCATGTTGTCATGATGCAATAGGTTTTGCAGTTTATCTCTGGGGGTTTCTACCCCAAATGCAAAATTCCAGTCTAACTATTGGGAGATTTATAAACAGATACCGACAGATGGACATGATATGAAACAACTACCCACTCTTCTTTATTATTTTTTTCCTGTCTTTTGTTTCAAATGATGGGGAGAAATTGAGAGGGGAGGTGAAGATAGAGAGGGAGAACTGGTCCAGCTAAATAAAAGGGGGAAAAAAACTAGCACAAAGGGAGTTGGGCGGTAGTACAACGGGTTAGGCACACGGGGCGCTAAGTGCAAGGACTGGCATAAGGATCCCGGTTCAAGCCCCCGGCTCCCCACCTGCAGGAGAGTCGCTTCACAAGCTATGAAGCAGGTCTGCAGGTGTCTATCTTTCTCTCTCCCTCTCTGTCTTCCCCTCCTCTCACCATTTCTCTCACCATTTCTCCTATCCAACAATGATGACATCAATAACAACAATAGTAACTACAACGATAAAACAACAAAGGCAACAAAAGGGAATAAATAACTAAATACTAAAAAAACAAACAAACAAAAAAAACCCTAGCACAAAAAAGTGGGCCAGTGGTCCGGGAGGTGGCTCAGTGGATGAGCCACTGGGCTCTCAAGCATGAGGTTCTAAGTTCGATCTCTGGCAGCACATGTACCAGAGTGTGATGTCTGGTTCTTTTCTCTTTCCTATCATTTCTCATTAATCAATCAATAAATCTTTTTTTAAAAAGTGGGGCAAAGAACTAAATAGTTTTCTAAAGAAGATATACATATGGCGCACATACATTTGAAGAAATACTCCACTTCATTTATTGCTAGGAAATGCAAATTAAACTACAATGACATTCCATCCCACACCTGTGAGAATGGCCTTCATCAACAAAAACAGGAAATGACAGGTGTTGGAGAGGCTATGGAGAAAAGGGAACTATGCTACACTCCTGGTGGGAATGCAAACTGGTACAGCCCTTTTGCAAGACTGCATTGACAGTCCTTAAACAAAAATGTAATTGCCTTATGATACAGCAATACCATTCTTGGGGCGTTTATCCAAAGGACACTCAAACACTAATTTGAAGGGACATATGCACCCCTATGTTCATAGCTGCATTATTCACTATATATAGCTAAAGAGTGAAAGCAGCCTAAATGTCCATCAAAAAATGACTGGCTAAAGAAGTTATGGGCTATTTATCCCATGGAATACTACTCTGCCATCAAAAAGATGATATTGTGTCCTTTGGGACAAAAATGAATAGAACTGGAGGTGATTGATTGTATTTCGCAAAATAAGAGATGAAAAAAAAAAACTACTGGACAGTTTCACTTATATGTAGAATCAAGAGAACTGATACTCATGAACTCGCAAACAAACAGAAACCTAAAAGCAAACTGTTTTTAAGACTTGTGAGAACTATGGTGGTTATCTTTGGAAGGGTGGCGACATAGAACTTTGGTGGTGGGAGCTGTGTGGAACCATTCCCAAGTTTGTTAGTTTGTAATCTAACAAACTTGCAACCCCACTATTAATCATGAAGAAAGAGAGAAGAGAGAGAGAAAGGGAGAGGGCAGGGTAGATAGCATACTGGTTATGCAAAGAGACTCTGATGCCTGAGACTCCAAAGTACCAGGTTCGATCCTCCACAAGCCAGAGCTGAGGAATGTTCTGGTAAAAAGAGGGGTGGGGAGAGAGAGAGAAGTAGACAAAGGTAAGAGGATCTAAATCAAGAGGTGACCTGTGTCAGTGGGGATCCATGGATATTAGCAAATGTGCCATACTACTGTTAAGATGTTAACTTAACGGGCAATTAGGCGAAAGTTATATGGGAACTCACTAAGAACATACGTATATTTATTGACAGGTAAAAGGAAAGTGCAATGTTTTTGCATCCCTTATCTCAACTGATGCTCAGTGAGTCAACCTAGGACTGGAGACTCTAGAAACCAACACATCTGCCAGCACAGTCACTTCCCCTAGTCCTCACTCTGGTCCTCTAGCTACTGAGAGTTCTAGGTCCCTACTTCCTGACTCCAAGCCACTTTATTCTCTAATAACAAAATTCCTGGAATTCTTTCTGCTTCCTGAGCTAGCCATAAAGATCACTTGTTTAAAAATAATCGAGGCAGGGGAGAGTCATGGGCTGCTACAATGTGTGCCACAATGAACATCTTTCTGCCCTTTTCCCTTTTCTCTTTCAACACAAATAAATAAAACACATTTTTATTTATACAAATGCAGGGTTTGAAATATTAACTACCCACATGTTTTTTTAATGCATCAGTCTATTCATATTTGTTCATTTCCCACACATTTTTGTTGTTTCTGCCAACCAGTTGCAACCACTTTACTAATGTGAGAATTCTGTTCTGAGGCAAGAATTCCCAGTCAACAATATCTCTCACAACTAGTCTCTTAGTCAAGGCCAGTGCCTCCCAGCTTGCTCTTTCTGACTGACTTCTGCATGTATCTCACTTCATCCACCAACTCAAAAAAGTCCATTTTTTAAATTTCATTTTCTTTAACTGAAAGTAAAGAGTACTTCCATGTCAGTAAAATACTAACAGATTAGAGTGGCCAAACAGTATGGATAGTTCAGTGAATGCAAATCCCTTACATGAAGAAATAGATAAGTTCTTTATTTTTTTATATATTTTTTATTTATAAAATAGAAATATTGACAAGACCATAGGATAAGAGGGGTACATTTCCACACAATTCCCACCACCAGAGTTCTGTACCCCATCACTTCCCTTGATAGCTCCCCTATTCTTTATCCCTCTGAGAATATGGATCCAGAGTCATTATGGGGTGTAGAAGGTGGAAGTCTGGCTTCTGTAATTGTTTCCCTGCTGAACATGGGCATTGGTAGGTCGAACTATACTTCCAGGCTTTCTCTCTTTGCGTAGTAGGGCAGGTATCTGGGGAGGTGAGGCTCCAGGACACATTGGTGGCATCATCTGCCCTGGGAAGTCTGGTTGGCATCACAGTGTCATCTGGAAACTGGTGGCTGAAAAAGAGTTAAGATATAAAGCAGAACAAATTGTTGACCAATCATGAACATAAAGACAAGAATATTACAGATAAAGAGTTGGGGTCTGTTCTGGAAAAAGCTAGTAGGTCTATTTTAGGTATATTCTAAGGGGCCCATGACCCTACTAGTTTTTGCCTAAGCCTGACAGCTAATATGCAGGTGGACCCAGGTTATTGTCTGGGGAGATGGTGTCATAGTTGGAAAAGGGACTAGAAGGGTGGATCAGGGAAGAGAATAGCTCCCAAATATGGGAAACGTGTATAAATATCATTAACTGTAAACTCCATCAATTTGATCTGGGGCCCATATTCCACACAGGAGCCTGTATAGTCTCTGCATCCCTGTAGGTCTGAGCTCACATTCTGTGGTCATGGCTAGGAACATACCAGGCTGCACTCATTTCAGGACCCATCTTCCTTGAGAGGTAGAGTATGTTGCCCAGCCTCCCTTCAGAGAATGGAACATCCCCTACCATTGTTTATCCACATTGACGACAAGGTCCTATAGGGGCCCACAAAGGGGTCCATTATGTTGTTCCTGATGGAGATGACCAGTGACAGTGGTGAGAGGGATCTGTTAGAGGTCTAGGCCCATCATGATGAGCCTAGAAATAGAGCATTTCTAAGACTCGGGCACCCTATCACATTCTCTCACAGCTACTACTTCCTCCTCCCTTCCAAGGGGAAAAACTACATCATAAGAGCAGCACAGCTTAGTTTCCTGGTTTTCACACTATACATAAACAGAACCTATGGCATGAATTATGTACACCTGGCTCTCTTACCAAAGTCTGTGGTTCTTACATCCAGCAATGCCTGACACAACTATAGTGTGTTTGAATTGCTGCACAGCACTCCATCTTATTAACACAACATTTTATTTATGCACTCTACTCTCCATGAATATGTGAGAGGGGTTAAGCCTCTGGCTTTAATGACTAGCATGGTTTGGAGCATTTGTGGACTCAACTTTCAGGGCATATCTGCTTAATATGTGCTCTCTGGAGCCTCAGGAGTGAGGCTGCCCTCCACAGGATATGCATATTTGAAACGGGAAATTACTGTCAATTTTTCTAAAGTGCTTGAATCAACCTAGATTCCTGCTGGCAGCTTCTGAGAGTTCTCTTAGAGGTACTTCTGTTTGTGTTTTTATTGTTAACCACTCTGGTGGGTGAGAAGTGGTCTTTCATTGTGGTTTAATTTGCATTTCCTGATGACTAATGAGGTAGAGCACCTTTTCCTGTGTGAGCTGGCCCTTTTCATATCTGCACAGTGTTTGTTTGAATCCTCTCATCTAATTTTCTCTTGGGTCTTCTGTTTTTTTATTTCCTCAGTTGTTACATTTATTTATACATTCTGGTTGGCAGTTTTGTAGTTATCAGTTGTTAAGTAACAAACTATTGCAAACATAGGAACAGTAAAAATCACAGTGGATCCTGGTCACTATTCTGTGGGTAAAGCATTTGGGTAGGTGGCAGCAGGGTGACTTATTTCTCTCAACCACTATCTGAGACCTCAGTTTGGGACACTTGAGTGTCTTGGGAGTGAGTGCCTTGGAATTCCAGGATCATCTGAAGATGTGCTCTCTCATATTTGTCACCAGGAATATGCTGATTGCAGATTTGGCTTTGGTTGATTCCTGACAACAGAATTACAGAATTGCCTCAGGATACTAGGGCTTTTTTATTTATTTATTTTTTTACAACTCTCCTTGAATATCAAAAGGGATTGTTTCAGCAGCACCAGGAAGGGTCTTGTCTAATGTCACTTTCACATTACCTAGTTCAAAGCAATCCCAAATCTGCTCTCATTCACAGGGAGGGGAGATTGCTCCTTAGTGAGAGGAGTTATCAAATACCTCACTGCCATGTGTTAGGACAGCCATAATCCACCCTTTGGCTAGACACCTATTTACATTCCTCCCACAGGCAAAACATACCCTCTCCTAACTGGGAACCGCATCTTCCAACCAAAGTCCAATCCTATCTTGTCACCCCATGTTGTCTCTGAAGTCAGTTATGATGTGACTGAGAGTCCTTACATTCACTTTTTCCAGTTTGGTTCCTGCCTTGAAGGCCCTGAGCCAATGTGACTATCTGACAAGACACAGTGGTGGGGCAGTTCAGGTTACCCACAATTGCTCCACAGCAACTCTCAAGCCAGCTGGGTACATGCTGCCAGGTCTTTGATTAGAAGAGATTCCCCCTGCCTCACAGCACTGTCACCTTTGTCATTTGTCGTGTTTTCCTTTTCCATGAAAAGTAGTCCATATTTACAGTTGAGCAGATTATTTTTTGTTTTTTTAATTTCTTTATTGGGGAATTAATGTATTACATTTGACAGTAAATACAATAGTTTTTACATGCATAACATTTCCAAGAATATGGTTATTTTAAATATGTGCTACAAACATGAAAATAACTGCAACTGATTTAAAAATATTTTGTGAATCATTATTTTCCTATTAAAATGTTTATATAAATTTTTTATTTTATTTTTTTTTATTTTTAAAAAGGAAACATTGACAAAACCATAGGATAAGAGGGGTACAACGTCACACAATTCCCACCAACAGAACTCTGTATCCCATCCCCTCCCCTGATAGATTTCCTATTCTTTAACCCTCTGGGAGTCTGGACCCAAGATCATTGTGGGATGCAGAAGGTGGAAGGTCTGGTTCTGTAATTGCTTCCCCGCTGAACATGGGCATTGACAGGTCAATCCATACCACCAGCCTGTCTCTCTCTCTTTCCCTAGTGGGGAGGGGCTCTGGGGAAGCTGAGCTCCAGGGCACATGGGTGGGGTTGTCTGTCCAGGAAGTCTGGTCACATCCTGCTAGCATCTGGAACCTGGTGGCTGAAAAGAGAGTTAACATACAAAGCCAAACAAATTGTTGAACAATCATGGACCTAAAGGCTGGAATAGTGCAGATGAAGTGCTGGTGGTGGGGGGGAGGAAGGGGGGTGAGGGGAAGGGAGGGGGGCAAGGGGGGGCTAGGGGGGCTCCTCCATTTTGTAGATAGCTAGTAGGCATATTTTAGTTATATTCCAAAGGGCCTATAGCTATACTAGTGTGTTTTGCTGTTGTTGTTGTTGTTTTGTTTTTGCCTGAGCCTGAAATCTGATATGCAGGTGGATCCAAGTTATTGTCTGGGGAGATGATGTCATGCCTGGGAAAAAGGACCAGAAAGCTGGATCAAGGAAGAGAGTAGCTCCCTAATATGGGAAAGGGGTATAAATATTGTTGACTGTAAACCCCATCGATTTGTTGTGATCTGGGGCCCATAATTAGTTTAGGAGCCTGTATTACCTCTGTGTCCCTGTAAATCTGAGCTCACATTCTATTGTCATGAGTAGGAACATTTCCATGCTGCCCCAGTATCAACCCATCTTCCTCAGGTGTAGCATAGAGTATGTTGTCCATCCTCCCTTCGGAGGATGGAACAGTCTCTACCATTGTTAATCCAAGTTGAGGACAGGGTCCTATGGGGGCCCACAAAGGGGTCTATTTTGTTGTTCCTGATAGAAATGACCGGTAACAATGGAGAGAGGGATTTATTTGAGTTCTAGGCCCATCAAGTCTGTTTGGGAATCTCAGGATTCCTCGATTAGGGTCCCAGCTGGTGGAATGGCCTGATAGTGACTAAAGAGCCATTGTTAAATTATGCCAATCTCTTGCCCTTATTCAGCTTTTGCAGTCCTCACTTTGATAAAGTTAGCTTTGGAGTGAGTGAGAGAACTGTAATAGGAAGTGGGTGAGGAGGGTATCTAAGTCTAAGTGGCGGCTACTTCATTATGAACTTGATACTGACTCAGTACAGACTATTGTGTATTTTTGCTTTCAGGTATATATTTTGTCCTAATTTATGGATACATGTGAACATATGCTCTATCTAATGGGACATGGCCTATATCTAGGTTTTGGGACTTTGTTAGGAAGTAAACCTCCTGGAATGGAATTAGAGAATACCATGAAAGGAAAGGTCTCACCCAAGTGATGAGGGTGAAGGGTTGGCATTCCATGCCTGAAGTCTCCATACACAGTCTGAGGTGAAGCACGCTAAGATGATACTTGTTGCATTGATTAGGTTGGAATTGGCTGATGCAATATCATTTGGTATGACTTGGGAGAAGCATGCAGGGAAGTGAGCCTGACCCCAGAGGTTCCAGGATTGGGAGAAACATAGGCTCTATAGAGGAAGTGGGAGATTCCTGTTGTCTTAGGGTTTAAGAAGACAATAGAGGGAGTTGGGTGGTAGCACAGTGGGTTAAGCGTACGTGGAACAAAACACAAGGACCGGCGTAAGGATCCTGGTTGGAGTTCCCGGCTCCTCACCTGCAGGTGAGTCCCTTCACAGGGGGTGAAGCAGGTCTGCAGGTGTCTATCTTTCTCTCCCCCTCTCTGTCTTCCCCTCCTCTCTCCATTTCTCTCTGTCCTATCCAACAATGACGCGACATCAATAACAATAATATCTACAACAATAAAACAACAAGGACAACAAAAAGGAATAAACAAATATAAATATTTTTAAAAAGAAGACAATAGGTAGCTATTTCAATAATCACATAGTTTGGCGATTGGTGTTGAGCAGATTTTTGTAATCTGCTTCTTGACTATAGAATTTGCATCTTGGGACTCAAGATCTCCTGTTACTTTATATTGCCACTCCCCCCCCCCCCACCACACACACAGGCTGGAGTAATTGCTTTAAAAGGCTTTGTCAGGTTTTATCTGTCAATTTGTAATTAACTTCATTTGACAAATGTCAAACCCACCAATCTCTTCAAAAAATAGGCTTTATTTTATTTATTTATTTATTTATTTATTTATTTTTACCTCCGGGTCCCTGTGCAACAGGCAAACCATGATAATGTCCCCCAGATTCTTAGGCACTCCACTGTTGGATGAAGATGGAAGATGTTCACATTGCTCCAAGGTGTTGTCATACTTAGAAGTTTTTTTTTTTTTTCTATCTGAAAGAATTTATGAAATTCCACTAGAATTTACTAAGTCCTTAACCAAGGATTTTCATCACGCCTTTCACCTCCATTCTGACACCATGGTTTTCTTTTCTTTCTTTCTTTCTTTTTTTTAATGCTTTGTTTTATTTTGATAAAAAAGTGTGATACAGGGAGAAAGACACCAAGAAACACCAGAGCACTGCTCAGCTATGGCTTATGGTAGTTCTGGGGACTGAACCTGGGACTGAACCTCAGGCAACAACGTCTTTTGCATGACCATTATGCTGTCACCCCAGACACCATGTTTTTCTAGTGGCGCTCTGGATTGCTTTAAGAACCCAGTAGTACCCAGAAAGACTTATGGGAGATCTTTTGTACTTCCTCCAAACTTGTGAGCTCCAGACTGAAATCCTAACTTGTTACTAGCTGCTGGCCACCATTATGGACGTGTCACACACAAAGATGTTCAGTCCAGCTAAATCTTTGCTGCTCAGGAAACAACATCTAGGAATCACTAAATGGTGGGACATGATCTGAGAGGCATATAAGGAAATGAGAGTTTAGCTAACACGCCCCACGAAAGTTCCATAGTAGAAACATCATACCTGGGCAAGGAAGGTTACTCAGCATCAGAGCACAAGATTTGGCTGTATGAGGTTCGATCTTAGGCACTGCCATTAGTCAGAGCTGAGTGGTACTCATCCACCTCTCTCTCCCTCTCCCTCTTTTTCTCTCTCTCTCCCGCCCTCCTTCCCATTTCCTCACAAAAACAAGCAAATATATGTTTTTCAAAAGGCAGATTGTACCTTCTCCACACTTCCCCCAAACCTTAGCCCCTGACTCTTCATGGTGGGAGGTGGGAGCTGGCACTAAACTTGAAAGACAGAGAACATTTCTTTGTGTGTAGGTCTTTGGGGGGCCTTACAGTCAGCACAAGCTTAGAAAAGACCAAAGGCTGGAAGGCCTCTCACCCACTGTGCTCCCTGCAAGTGGGCACATAATAAAGTCACTGTGAGGGTGACTCAGCATTGTCTGGTGGGCGGTGAGGAACAGCTTTGCCCATGGCTGTACCTGAGGCTTTGTTGTCACAGTAATCTCCCGATGACACAAGACCTGACTGCTAATGTGCTCTGCATTACAGATCTTTTACTTGTGGCAGTGGCAGTGAAAATCTGCTCCTACCTCAAGGCCAGGATCATATCGTGCTGTGTATTTTTTAGGTAGATGTACTGGTACTGGCTGACTATTCTCAGGCAGATGTATAACATAGCAGGGACTATTTTTTTTTTCTGAGAGGTTAAGTTTTTCATAGAATCATACAATATAGTCAACTTATTTCACTGGCTTACGTTTCCCTGTATGCCAGCATTTTGAAAATAAAATTCTCCAGACATGCATAGGTCTGTTTTTAGACTATTTCTGTGACATTGGTCTGCCTATCCTTGTACTAACAGCACTCTCTAAATTCTGTTTTTAAGTAATTAATTAACTTCCTTTTTGTTGCCCTTGTTTTTATCACTGTAGTGATTATTATTGTTGTTGTTATTGATGTTGTTGCCAGATAGAATGGAGAGAAATGGAGAAGGGGTAAGACAGAGAGGGGGAGAGAATGATAGATACCTGCAGATCTGCTTCACCGCTTGTGAAGCGACCCTCCTGCAGGTGGGGGCTCGAACCGGGATCCTTATGTGGTCCTCAAGTTGCACGCCATGTGCGCTTAACCGGCTGTGCTACAGCCCAACCCCCACTCTCTAAATTCTTATAACTCATACGAGTGAGTTGCTTTACTAAATCAGCTTTTATTTATTTATTTATTTTATTTATTTATGTAATTAAAATGTATTTATTATTGAGGGATTAATGTTTGACAGTCGACAGTAAATACAATAGTTTGTACATGCATAACATTTTCCACTTTTCCACATAACAATACAAAATCAGTTTTTATGGATATCTAATTTATACTCACTAAAGTTGACCCATTTTAAGTACATGACTTGACATACTCAGTTGTCTAAAATCCCATGATTAAATGTAGGACATTTCTGTCCCACCAACTGCTATACTTTTCCTAGTTGCAGCCACCCCCCCACATTCTTTGGTACTCATTGCTCTATCACTATATTTTTCCTTTTTAGACTTGTATATGAATTACAGCAGCCCTTTCTGACTTGGTTCACTTGCCATGTTGCTGTTAAAATTTATTCAAGCGGTCACATGCATCAAGACTGTCTTCATTTATTTCACTGTAGGGTTATGTCACCGTTAATTCATCTACTTACCAGTAAATGGCCATGTAAATTATTTTAATTTTTGACTTTTAGGATCACAACTGCTATAAACAGTCATTTATGAGTTTTTACATGGACATGTATTGTATTTATCATGGACAAATGTTTAAGAATGAGATTACTAACTTTGAGGGTAAAGGTATGCTTGACTTTATCAAACTTCCCAATCAATTTTCCATAGTGGCTGTAGGATGGTGCCAGCAAACTAGAAATCAACAAGTGTTCTGGGTGCTACACATTTTCAGCAGAGCTCGTTCTTGCCAGTCTTCTTGACCTTCAACCCCTGGGATGGACATGCAGTGGTATTTCATTGTGGGGATGAAGGCTGATGAGGAAGAGCAGCTTTTGATGTGTTTGCTTAAGATGTCTGTGTCCTTTTTGCAAATGTTTCTTTCCATTCTTTTTGCCTCCATGGTTATCACCATGGAGATCATGGGGATCAGTGCCACCCCTATGAAGCCACTGCTCCTGGTAGTCATTTATTCAATTCTATTGGATAGGAGAGAAAAAAAATTGAGAGAGAAAGGGGAGAAGAGAGGGAGAAATATATACAATACAATATATATGGTCTACTTCCTGCCCCCCCAACAAAACTTTTTAGCACTTTAAAAAATGATAGAATTTAAGCCAAACTGAAAACTGTCTCTGAAACATTGTGAGCATGCTTCCTCTGATACAGTCCTATGGATTTTGACAAATTTGTCATGTTTTGTATTCACTGTCATTACAATAACCTGTAGAGTTGTTTCACTCCCTACAATCCCATGGCAATTGTTAAGCTTTTTACTGACTCTCTAGTATTCTATTTCTCTGAACGCCCTGTAATTGCATTTATAAATTGCCCAGTTGGGATTTTTTTCCAGTTAGCAATATACATTTAAGATTACTCCAAGTTTTTTTTATAGACAAATGTGCTATATAATTCACTATCCCCCAATAACAAACAAATGAACAAACAAAAAGCAAATATATAGAACAAATACTTACTGAATGAAGATGGAAGTATATTTACCTGATATATTTTATCAGACTTTTAAGGACTACATCTTTAGTTTAATTTTCTTTTTTTATATATATATTTTTTAAATTTTTTATTTAAGAAAGGATTAGTGAACAAAAGCATAAGGTAGGAGGGGTACAACTCCACACAATTCCCACCACCCAATCCCCATAACCCACCCCCTCCCATGATAGCCTTCCCATTCTCTAGCCCTCTGGGAGCATGGACCCAGGGTCGTTGAGGGTTGCAGAAGGTAGAAGGTCTGGCTTCTGTAATTGCTTCCCCGCTGAACATGGGCGTTGACTGGTCGGTCCATACTCCCAGTCTGCCTCTCTCTTTCCCTAGTAAGGTGTGTCTCTGGGGAAGCTGAGCTCCAGGACACATTGGTGGGGTCTTCAATCCAGGGAGGCCTAGCCAGCATCCTGGTGGCATCTGGAACCTGGTGATTGAAAAGAGAGTTAACATATGAAGCCAAACAATTTGTTGAGCAATCATGGATCCCAAGCTTGGAATAGTGGAGAGGAAGTGTTAGGGAGATACTCACTGCAAACTCTAGTGTAATCCTGCTTTCAGGTATATATTTTGCAGTAGTTTATGGATACGTGTGCACATAAGCTCTCTCTCACAGAAACTGGTGTATATCTAGGTTATGGGACTTTGTTAGAAAGTGAACTACCTGAGATGAAATTAGAGTGTACTATTAAAGGAAAGGTCTCACCCGAGTAATGAAGCTGAAGGGTTGTCATTCCACTCGTGAAGTCTCTGGATACAGTCTGAGGTGAAGCATGTTGAGATGGCAATCGTTGCTTTGGTTAGGTTGTGATCGGCGGATGCAATATTATTTGGTTTGGATTGGGAGATGCATACGGGAAAGTGGGCCCTATCCAAGGGTGCCAGGACTGGGGGAAGTAGGGGCTCTATAGTGAAGATGTGAGGTTCCTGCTGTCTTAGGGTTCAAAAAGACAATCAATAGTTAATATTATTATCACATTATTTGTTAATTGGGTTAACTTTGAAAAGTCCCTTTATTATGGTTTGCTGTACAGTACCCAGTATCTTGTATATAGCTGTGCTATTGGAAGCTTCTAATCTACTTGGTCTAGGCTTTTGAGAGAGTCCGCATATCAAATACATAGCCTATATATTAAAAAGATTCAGTTTGTCTTTTGAGAAACTTTGAGACATACAATTGATTTCCCCCTATCATATTAATTAACTACTGATTTATATGTCTACATTTTGCTAGGAGTGTACATAAACACCTTTCCCACCACCAAAGGGCTGTGACCCATCCCTCCCGCCCACTCCCACCCCCCACTGGCCCAGGAAGCTACATGTCTACCCCTCACCACTGGGTTTTTACTTTGGTGCCCTACTTACAATTTGATCAGGTCCTGCTTTTAGTTTCCCTTTCAGATCTTCTAAGTCAGCTTCTGTTGATGGGTGGGATCATCCCATACTCATCTTTATCTTTCTGACTTAGTTCACTTAACATAATTCCTTCGAGCTCTGTCCAAGATGGGCCAGAGAAGGTGGGTTCATTGTTCTTGATAGCTGCATACTTTTTTTATATTTTAAAAAAATATTTACTTATTTATTTCCTTTTTGTTGCCCTTGTTTTTATTGTTGTTGTAGTTATTGCTGTTGTTGATGTCGTTGTTGTTGAATAGGACAGAGAGAAATGGAGAGAGAAGGGGAAGACAGAGGGGGGAGAGAAAGATAGACACCTGCAGACCTGCTTCACCGCTTATGAAGCGACTCCCCTGCAGGTGGGGAGCAGGGGGGGGGGTGCGAACCAGGATTCTCACACCAGTCCTTGCGCTTTGCGCTACCTGCGCTTGACTCATACTTTAATTTTCAAAGCACCCTTTTCTTTCTACAAGATAATCCAGATTCAATTCTTCTCAGCATTTGGAGGATGTTTTTCAGAGATGTGTGTACATATGTACATGTGTGTATGTCTGAACACATATGTGTGGTATGTGCATTAAAAACCCTTCAATCAAATGTGAGGTTGAATGAGTACCCTTAGGGAATACCCACATCTTATAGGGAAAACTGAGCTGCTGTGAGATTAAGAGACCCAAAGGTATGATAAAGCTAGAAAGGGTCTTATTTATTTTCTTGGGTTTTTTTTTTTTTGATGTTTGAATTTGGCAATGATCTTATTTTAAAATTCGGGGAGCATAGCAGATGATGTGATTTATATTTATTCACATATCAAGTGTTTTCCCCAAGTGAATTGGAGACCTTGGTGAATTTTTTAAGTTACAATGATTATGATTATTTTGTTGTATTTTATAGACGCATAGGGTTTTTGTCGTACCTGACTGATTTCGCCTTCATTCCAGAAGAAACAGAGGCAAAATTAGGATCACCCAGCAGATACAAGGGGAATGCCAAATGGAGGAATGGGTTGAAAAGCAGATTTACCTGGGGAAGGATCAACACAGGTCATTGTGGTGTGAACCAAGGCTCCTAGAGGCCAGCCTGATGGAATTTAGTTCATCCTCAACAGATGCAGCTCTGATTACCATGGGCATCAGCAACTGATGTGCCAACTGCGAGGAGATTTGTGGCTTCCTGCTGACTGATGGGCCCCACCTTTTCAAATGACTTTTCTTTGCTTATGTCACATCTCCTCAGAGACTTTTTTTATTGGTCTCTGTGGAGTTAGAGAAGTTAGACTTCTGTTTGGATCTTTTGTTAGTCAGTGAAACTACAGTTGGGCATCTTCATTAATATCTGTTCAATAGAATGCAGACATTTCTTTTGGAAGACTTAAGCTATTTCATAGGGTGTAAATAGGCATGCTGTGTGGTACCTGCTTTTCCCAGTCAGAGCTGCTGAGAGGGTGGGGGCTGAGCTGGAGCCTGTGGGGAGAAGTAATTTCAGGAAAATCCAAAGCATATAAACCACCCCAATAAGAATTATCTTCTATTGCTGTGAGCCTGGAGTAACTAAATAACCAAGTAATGACACAAGATTTTCAGAATTAACAAAATTTCTTGGGTATTTTGACTTCAACTCATTTTTTTTTTATTGCCACCAGAGTTATTGCTGGGGCTTGGTGCCAGCACTATGAAGCCATTGCTCCCAGGGGCCATTTTTTTCCTTTCTGTTTTTAATGGACAAGACAGAGAGAAATTGAGAGGGGAGGGGAGACAGAGAGGGAGAGAGAAACATAGACTTGTGAAGTGTCCTCTTTGTAGGTGGGGATCAGGGACTCGAACCCAGATCCTTGTGCATGGTGCAAGTGTATTTGTGTGTGTGTGTGTGTGTTAGTGTGTGTGTGTGTGTGTGTGTTTGCATGTTTTCTTTATTGGGGGATTACTGTTTTACAATTCACAGTAAATACAATAGTTTGTATTTAGCATAACATTTGTATGTAGCATAACGTGTATGTAGCATAACATTTCCCAGTTTTCCACTGAACAATACAACCCCCAATAGGTCCTCTGTCATCATGTTCTAGTACCTGAAACCTCCACCCACCCACCCTAGAGTCTTTTACTTTAGTGCAATACACCAAATTCATTCCAAGTTTTTCTTTTTTCAAGTTTTACTCCCAAATTTTTCTTTTCTTTCCCTTCTTTCTTTCCCCTCCTTTTTTTGGGCGCATTACTGGGGCTTGATGTCTGTACAACTCCATAATTACCAGAGACCATCTTTTATAGAGGATAAGAGACAGATGAAAAGAGAGAAAGAGAAAGACAAATAGAGTCTTAGCACCTGCTCCACTGCTCATGAAGTTTCCCTCTTGTAGATGGAGACTGGGGTGTTTGAACCTGGGTCCTCACACATGGTAATGACTGTACTCTACTGAGGGAGCCAACATCCATCCCTCTCCATGTTTTTCATGTCTTAATAGTTTATTTTTATCATTAAACAGTATTCTATTATATCAATATAATCATTCTGTAGGTTATTTTTTCCATTTACCTGTTGAAAAATATCTTCAATTCCAAGTTTGGGTACTGATGAATAGAGTTACTATAAACATTTGTGTATAGGTCCTTTCACCTCCTCTGGGAAAGTACTTCAGAGCACACCAACTGCTGAATTATATGGTCACACTAAATTCAGCTTCATAAGAAACTGCTAAATGTCTTGCAAAGTGAATGTTCCATTTTGCATTCCTGAAAGTAATGAATAAGAGCCCCAGTAGTTCTACATCTTTGACTGTTTTTGGTGCTGGTTATGTTATGGATTTTAGCTGTTCTAAATGACATTGATTGGTATCTGATTGCTATATTACTTTGCACTTCCTTTCTGACATATGATGAACAGCTTCTCATAAACACATTTGCCATCCAGATATGAGGTGTCTGCTCAGATTTTTTGCCTATTTTTTTAGAGTATGTTATTGTATCCTTATGGTTCTAGTGTAAGGAGTACTTTTGTATATCTTAGATAAAAGTATTCTATCACAAATGTCTTGCAAATATCTTCTTCTGATCTGTCACTTCTGTTTTATTTTTTGCTCCAGGGTTATCTCTGGGGCTTGGTGCTGGCACTACAAATCCACTCACTGCTCCTGGCAGCCATTTTTCCCACTGTATTGGATAGGACAGAGAAATTGAGAGAGGAGGGGGAGATAGGGAGGTAGTGCGACAGACGCTTGCAGACTTGCTTCACTGCTTGTGAAGCGTGCCCACTGCAGGTGGGGAGCCGGGGGTTCGAACTCCTACCCTCATGCAGGTCCTTGCCCTTAGTAATATGTGCGTTTAACCGGGTGTGCCACTGTCTGCCCCCCTGTGGATTCTATTTTATTCTGTTAAAATTTCAGACAAAATAGAGCTTTATACTTTTAATGATGTCTACCATAACATTTTTTTTCTTTTGTGGATTAAGCTTTTGGAGTTGTAGCTAAAAATATCATCTCCAAATCCAATTTCACTTAGTTGTTCTTCTACAATACTTTCTAGACTTTTATAATTTTGAATTTTTTATTTAAGTCTTATTGTGAAATCAACATATGGCTCTGTTTAGGGTTAAACAAGTGAGAGGTTTATTCATAAAAATCTCCATGAATGTAAGTGAGGGGAAAAGTCTAGCTAAGAGAAATGGCAGAAACTAGAATTCCCTAAACTAAACTACCCAAGACAACGTGAAGAGTTCAGGAAAAAGATTGATCTGGAGCTACACCAACAGAAAAGTGCCTTGGCGGTATTCCAGAAAGAGAGCAAGGTGCTCCAGGTCCTTGCTTATATAATCCCTTGTACCCACATTCCCTTGAGAGTATGCTCTGTAGTCAGGCTGGTGTTATCCATATGCGAATTGTGCCCAAATTCCTGTTGTGAGCCAGCATGCTTCATCACAGCAGGTCTATGATACAAATACAGATACTTTGTATGAAAGGTGTGTGAGGTCTTTGTCTAGGTCCATAAATTTTTGGTTCTGTTGCACAAAAATATCAAGCTATTCCAGTACCATTTGTTGAAATTTTCCCATTGAGTTGCTTTTGTTTCTTTGTTAAACATCAGTTGACTAAGGCTGGGGAAGTAGCTCAGTTGATAGAGCATTGGATTTGCATGCTTGGGTTCTGTTTTTTTTTTAATTTTTATTTATAAAAAGGAAACATTGACAAAAGCATAGGATAAGAGGGGTACAACTCCACACAGTTCCCACCACCAGAGTTCCGTATCCCATCCCCTCCCCTGATAACTTCCCTACTCTTTATCCCTCTGGGAGTATGGACCCAGGGTCATTGTGGGATGCAGAAGGTGGAAGGTCTGGCTTCTGTAATTGCTTCCCCACTGAACATGGGCATTAGCAGGTGGATTCATACTCCCAGCCTGTCTCTCCCTTTCCCTGTGTGGAAAGGGGCTCTGGGGAAGCAGAGCTCCAGGACACATTGGTGGGGTCATCTGCTCAGGGAAGTCAGGTTGGCATCACGGTAGCATCTGGAACCTGGTGGCTGAAAAAAAGAGTTAACATATAAAGCCAAACAAATTGTTGATTAATCACGAACCTAAAGGTTGGAATATTGCAGATGAAGATTTGGGGGGTCTCCATTTTGAAGACAGCTAGTATACCTGTTTTAGTTATTTATTAGTGACTACACTAGTTTTTTCCTCAGCCTGAGATCAAATCGATGGGGTTTACAGTAAACAATATTTATACCCCTTTTCCATATTTGGGAGCTACTCTCTTTCCTGATCCAGCTTTCTAGCCCTTTTTCCAGCCATGACATCATCTCCCCAGACAATAACTTAGGTCCACCTGCATATCAGGGGTTCCTGGTTTATCTCGAAGCCATGCATGTACTTTGTATATGCTGGAGTAGTGCTCTGACTCTCTCTCTCTCTCTCTCTCTCTGTGCCTCATGTGAAACAATCTCTCTTATGCCTAGTAAATAAGTCTGAAAATTCAGTTGACTATATTTATGTGATTCTTGTCTGACTCACCAATCTTCAGTCTTCTCTACTGTAGCTTTGAAACAGGTCTTGACATCACGTGGTGTTAATCATTTTACTTGTGTTGTTCTTCACTTTACTGTATTGGCTATCCTGGGTCTTTCATTTATCTGTGAATTTTAGATTCGTTTTGTCCAGATCTGAAAAACAGTAACACGTTCAGACTTTGGTTGGGATTGCTCTGACCCTATATATCAACATGGGAAGAACTGGCTTCTTAACAATATTATCTCTATCTATGAATATGACTCTTTATTCAGATCTCTCTTTTTCATTCCAGGGGCGTCACTGCTCCAGACAACTTTTTTTTTCTTTTATTCAGATAGAAAGAGATATTGAGAAAGAGAGTGAGTGAGAGAGAGAAAGGCCCCATAGCACTGAAATTTTCCCCTGTGCAGTGGGGCCTAGGTTTGAACCTGGGTAGCATAAGTAACAAAACAAGTGCCTTCACGGCTTAGCTATCTTGCTGGCCCTTATTCAGGCTTTCTGATTTTGCTTATTAAAACTTTGTAGCTTCCCTGAAATAGATGTTGTATGCATTTTGCTGAAGTATTTAATTT
Organism: Erinaceus europaeus; assembly: GCF_950295315.1. Lineage (NCBI taxonomy): Eukaryota > Metazoa > Chordata > Mammalia > Eulipotyphla > Erinaceidae > Erinaceus > Erinaceus europaeus. Next base: position 3,783,000 of record NC_080185.1, read on the forward strand.
GGGGGTACTAATAGGTGTATCAAAGTGCTTTACATTTCACAAATCCAATTGTTCATTCCTGGCATATAGGAAATCAATTTAATTTTATCTATTATAACTGGATATAACATACTTGCAATTTATTAGTTCCAGAATCTTTTTGTTAATTCTTTGAGATCCTCTCTATATAATTATGTCATCTGTGATGGATGATAAATTTTTCTTTTTTCCCAAATGCTATAACTTTTATCTGTTCCCCCTGTTTTTGGTCTTATTGAATTAACTAGAACTGCTTATACAATGTAAAACAAGAGTGATAAAAGAAGTCATCTTTTTTTTTTCTTTTTCTTATGCAAAAAGTGCCTTTTAAGTATATTAGTGGTAGAGATCTGTATCTGTTCAGCAAGTTGAGGAATATCCCTCTCTCCTCCAAGTTTGTTGGAATTAAAAAAAATGTGACTAGGGTTTCTCTTTTTTCACTTGCTGATATGAAGAATAACAGTAACTGAATTTTGAGTGCTGACTAAGCCTGCATGCCCAGGGCAAATCCCACTTGGCCATACTACATCATTCATTTTACACTTTGCCACATTCAATTTGACCAAATGATTTTTGAGGCTTTTCATGTCTATATTAATGAAAGCTCTCAGCCTGTACTGGCCTTTTTGTATATTTGTCTTTTTTGATTACAGTATTTGAGTAATTCCAGCCTAATAGAGTCAGTTAGAAAGGGCCTCTCCTAATTCTACTTTCCGGAAGAGAGTAGAGAGAATCAGCTTTGTTTCTTCCTTAAATATTTGGTAGAGTTCAGCAATGAAACCATCTGGGCCTGGTGCTTTCTGTTTTGGAAGATGATTACTTTTTTATTGAATATCTTAACACATAGAAGCTTCTTCATATTACCTATTTTCCCTTGTATGAATTTCTGTAGATATCTACTTTCAAGCAATCATAGTCTATTTTTCTAACCTATCAAATGTGTGGCCATGGGATCATTCATAAAATCATTTTGTTGTCTTTTTAATGTTAATAATACATACCAACTGGTAATGATCTCTTTCTCTGATATTATTAATTTAAGTTTCTCTAGTTCTCAGTTATCCTGGCTACACATTTATTAACTTTATTGATCTTTTAAAGTAGTAGCTGTCTCTAAATTTTGTTGATTTTCACTGTGACAATCTTATTTTCAATTTCATTGATTACTTCTCTGATTATTTATTATCATTCCTTTTCTATTCACTTTGGATACAATTTGCTCTTCTTTTTCTGATTTCTTAGGGTGAAAGCTTAGATGATAGATTTAGACATTTTGAAATGACATTTATACAACATTCCACTCCAAAACAGCAGAATATGCATTTCTTTTTTAATGTACTTGAAATATTTATCAAGATAGACCACATTCTGGTTAATTACACAAGCATCAATAAATTTAATAGAGTTAACACCAAAGTTTGCTCTCTGACCAAAATGGAATTAAATTAGTAATCAATAATAGAAATACATGTGGAATACTGCCAACAATTTGTGAACTAAAATCTTACTAGTGAATAATTCATAAGTCATAGAAGAAAGCAAAAGGGAAATTGGAAATGTGTTTTTTCTTTTATCATTTTATGGGGGGGTTAATGGTTTATAGTACAGTTATTGACCCATTGGTATAATTTCTCATTTCTCTGTGGTGTCCGCAAAAACACTTTCACCCCCAACTTAATAACTGAGTAAAACTGAAGACATCATGTATCAAGACTGTTAGGGTGCAGCTAATGCGGTGCTATGAGTGAACCTCACGACACTAATCACTTATAGGAGGAAGGAACACTTGTCTCAAATCAATGCCCAAAGGGTTCACCTTCAGAAATTAGGAAGGGAAATGCAAATTAGCAAGCTAATAATGTAAAATTAATGACAAGAGCAAAGATTAATGAAATAAGAACACACAAAAATAGACAAAATCCAGGAAGACAAAAACTGGTTGCTTAAGAGTAATAAAATCAACAAAACTCTTCTTATGCTGATTAGAACCATAAAAAGGAAGACAGATGTTGCCAGCATCAGAAATGATTAAGAGAGAATATGACTATAGGCTAGGGAAGTAATTGAATATTATGAGACATTTTGTGACAATACAATTGAAAGTTTAGATGAAATGTACAAATTCTTTGAGAGACAAAAACTACCAAACTTTACTCATGAAATAAAAATTATAATGATCCTGTGCCCATACCCCCAAAGGGATAAAGAATAGGTAACATTCCAATGGAAGGGATAGGATATGGAACTCTGCTGATGGGAGTTTTATGGAACTGTACCCCTCTTATCCTACAATCTTGTCAATAATTATTAAATAATAAAAAAATCTGAACAGTCACATATCCATTAAAGCAACAGAATTCATGAAGCAAAAGGCTGGAATAGTGCAGATGAAGAGTTGGGGGGGTGTCTCTCTTTTGTAGATAGCTAGTAGGCATATTTTAGTTATATTCCAAAGGGCCTGTGGCTATACTAGTTTTTTGTTTCCCCTGAGCCTAAAATCTGAAATGCAGGTGGATCCATGTTATTGTCTGTGCAAATGATGCCATGGCTGCATAAAGGACTAGAAAAAGGACCATGGTTGGATCAGGGAAGAGAGTAGCTCCCAAATACGGGAAAGGTGTATAGATATTGTTAACTGTAAATCCCATTGATGAGACGTGATTTGGGCCCCATTAACTCTCTTTTCAGCCACCAAGTTCCAGATGCTAGCATGATGCCAACCAGACTTCCCTGGACAGGCAACTCTACCAATGTGTCCTGGAGCTCTGCTTCCCCAGAGCCCCACCCCACTAGGGAAAGAGAGAGATGGCTGGGAGTATGGATCGACCTGTCAACACCCATGTTCAGTGGGGAAGTAGTTACAGAAGCCAGACCTTCCACCTTCTGCATCCCAAAATGACCTTGGATCCTTACTCCCAGAGGGTTAAAGAATAAGAAAGCTATCTGGGGAGGGGATGGGATACGGAACTCTGGTGGTTGGAATTCTGTGGAGTTGTACCCCTCTTATGATTTTGTCAATGTTTCCTTTTTATAAATAAAAATAAAAAAATCAGAAGATGCAAATAACTCTCCAAACTCAACAATAAACAAAAAAAGCAACAGAATTCATAGCTATAAGATTTTTCTCGAAGAAAGCCTTAGTCACAAATGGTCTTAGTAGTAAATTTTACCAAACATTTATCGAAGAAATATCAATTTCATAAAAATTCTTATAGGAAATTGAATAGCCACATTCTATGAGGTTATCCTGATCCGAAACAGAAAACTTCTGTATAGGAAAAGGAACCTACACAGATGTAACATTTCTAAACCATTTTTTTGACAAATAGACTCCATACAAAAAGAGCATACAAAAATCATAGCATGGTTTAAACAACTTGTTTAGTGGCAGAAATGCAATGTTTGTATATCAGTTAAGTTCTTTCATTCTGCATATTAACAAAAATAAAAATAACCTGATTATTTAAACAGATAGGAAAAACATTGAGAAGGCTGACATTCTTTTAGGATTAAAAAAAAAAATCTTACAATCTAGAAACAAGAGAACATACTCAATCTGAAAAGACCCCTTTGACAAGCCCACAGGCACCATTTTACTTAATGCTGGAATATGAATGTTTTCTTCCTAAGATCAGGAAAAAGGAATGATGTCCACTCTCACTACTTCCATTTAACACTGCTTTAAAGATTCTCAAGAGGGCAGTTATGCCAGAAAAAAAAATAAATGTCATCCCTGTCTGAAAGAAAATTATATTACTATAATCATTCAGACAAAACAATCATTTACTTAAACTCATGTAACTATAGTACATGAATTTGACAAGTTTGTAGCATATAGGATCAATATAAAATAAATTTTCTTTCTACTTACTACCAATGAGTAATCAGAAATAGGAATGTGATTGAAAATAATACCAACTGTAATAATATCAAATGTAAAGATTTGGTTAAATTTCACACATTGTGTGACTAAGACATATTTATAATGAAATCTCTAAAGCATTGTTGAGAGTCATGAATAAGTTCTGAGTAATGAAGAGAAATATTCTGTTGGTGGGACTGAAAAAAATATTTATAAGATGTTAATTCTTACCAGACTGTTAGTATAACTGCAGTTCCACTGAAATAACAGCAGGCATTTTCTGTAGACTTCAGTTAATTGTAAACTTCACATCAAAATCATCCAGAATAGCCAATATAATTTTGATAAAGAAAAACAAACTTGGGAGGTATACTCTTCTTTTTCTTAATAGAGCACTGTTTAACTGACTTACTGTGGTACTGGGGGTTGAATTTTGGGTCCTCATAGTCTCAGGTATGATATTAATGTATGTAGTTAGTTGTTTTAATTTAAAAATAAAATAATTAATTATATAAGGACTATTTATTTATTTTTAGATAAGGAAATTGAAAGAGAAATTAGAGAGAGAGAGAGAGAGAGAGACCTGCAGTAATGCTTCACCAGTTTGATGCTTCCCCCACTACCAATGGGGGCCAAGGACTTGAACCCAGGTTCTTCAGCATGATAACATGCGCAGTCAGCCTGGGCGCACCACTGCCCGTCCCCTCTAAATTCAGTAGTTAAACTAAAAATGAAACTAATCTAGAAAGTGTATCATGAGGATCAAGCCAGACAAACAGGTCCATAGAATGGGCTATTGTCCAGAAACAGACCCTCACACAGACAGAAACTGATTTTCAACAGAAGTATAAAGGTTTTAAAATAGTGATGAGAAAAATCATTAACATATTTTGCTTTTTAATTTGCTGATTTATACATCAATCAGATCTGTGGGAGATGTGAACATTGACTCCAACCATCTTTTAATAACATCTCCAAATAAATGAGACCAAAATGTAAAATTCAAAACAATGCCACTTCTACAAGAAAACAAAAATATTTTTGATGTACAGATATCTTCGACAAGACACTGAAATCAAGATCCATAAAAGAACAAAATTAAAGATTTCATCAGTATTAAATTTTCTACTCGTCAAAAACACTGTTAACAGAATAAAAGGCTCAGACAGGGAGCAAATAATGCTAATGACATATCTCATAAAAGACTTTATCTAGATTGCATAAATAACTCAAAAGACCCCACTATGAAAGCAAGCATCCCATTAAAAATGTGCAATTTCAATAGACTTCTCCAAAGATGAGCTGCGAATCACATGAAAAATTCACATCATTAGTTCTTTAGAAAATACTGAATAAACCATAACAATATACCACCACATACCTGTTAGCAAAATGAAAATCTCGCATCCAAGGAAACTCCTTAGTCCCAGACAAATTGAAATGGTTGGCCATATTAAATTACTCAAATAATGTATGTCCATTAGTAATTACACAATATTTTATAAAATACAAACCAATCTGCAGCCACAGAAGTTACACTGAAGGTTGTGTATGGTCAGAGAAAAGAGTAAAGGAATGAAGGAACTGTGAAGGGCACAAGGAAACTTTTCAATGTGATGGTTATGCTCATGATCTTGGTTGTGATGATCGTTTTGGAATATATAAAAATACCCAAAGGCATAAAATTGTATGCTTTATGTTTTGCAGGTTATTGTACATTAATTATACCTTATAGTTTTACAAGTAATGACTCCACTGTCTTGGTTCTATCTTGAAGGTTTCATGTATTTTGCTTTCATAATCATTATGTTCTAGGCATTTTTATATTTCCATTGTAATTTCTGATCTAAGTAATAAATTATTTAAAAGTGCACGACTAGGGTGGGGGAGATAGCATTATGGTTCTACAAAAAGACTGAATCCTGGGGCTCTAAAATCCCAGGCTCAGTCCCCAGCACCACCATGAGCCAGAGCTGAAGAGTGCTCTGGCCTTCTCTCTCTCTCTCTCTCTCTCTCTCTCTCTGTTTCTTTTTGCATTTCTTTCTCTTTATCTCTCTCTCAAATATAAATAAAATATATTTTAAAAGTGCATACCACAGAGGTAGATAGCATCATGGTTATGCAAACAGACTCCCATGTCTGCCGCTCCAAAAATCCCAGGTTCAATCCCATGCACCACTATAAGCCAGAGCTGAGTAGTGCTCTGTTAAAAAAAAAAAAAAAAAAAAAAAAAAAAAAAAACTGTATCTTAGACATTTTCTAAATAAATTAGCTAGGGAGGTTGAGCATGGGATTTGTATGTCTAAGGACCTGGCTTTGATGCTCAGCATTACATCTGACAGAGCAATGTTGTGGCCTTTCTCTCACTACACCAGTAAATATTTATCTTCATTCAAGATGTTTGCTATTTATTCTGTTAGTTACTAGCTCCTCATCTAATTTTGCTGTGGTGACAGATCAGACAGCATGGTACCTAACTCTTGAGGCCCATTTGGCATTCAGCACAAATTAGATCTTGATACTTTTCTGGGAGGATTGAAAATTCCAGTAATGAGAGGAAGTCATCATCGAAACCTACATATGTCCCTTCAGTCAAGCTGATGTGTCTATTCCTGCCATTCATGAAAGCCAGTCATCTCACTTTAGCTAAACTGGATAGCTTTCTTTATTTCTTGACCATTGCTATGTTTTTGCTATCACTCTTGCAACATTTACTCAAATCTGATTTCACTCTGGAAAATTGATCCTGCATTTTGAGGGTACAAGAGAAGAACTACGAACTCAGTTTCAGAAGCACAGGCTATGCTACCATACAAGGCACACATCCCTCTGAACAAAGCAGCATGGAGGCTCGGAGGAGGCTTGGAGTAGAAGGAGCTGGGGTTCAGGACTGCTAGCAAGGGGGATTTAACAGAGTTCAGTTCTGCATCCTTCAACTGAATTAGGTCCAGTGATGCAACTGAATTGAACCTGGTGCAGTGTCTCTTTTCCCTCCACCCAAATCCTGCATTGCCAAGGAGCCATGATAAGTACGAAAGATGTGTTTCCATTTCAAGGTCAAAAGCACAGGGTCCTGCAAACAGAACTTTGCCTGATGGGAACCAAGAGTCACAACCCCCGCTCCCAATGTTTTTTTTTTTTTTCTTTCTTTCTGCTAAACAGAATTCTATTTCCAATATGCTGCTACCTGCTTGAGCCTCGGTGAAGCTCCTTAGACTGGGCAACCAGCCAGAGGATGAAGTGATCAGTCCAGCACCTGCCAATAGCCCAGGTAAATTTGATCAGAGGGATTGTTGCCTCTAAAAGCCCTCTCAGCTACACTCGCTGACTTTTGTGCTGACCCAATCACACTGCTTACTGATTGGACTTGACAAGCTGCATGCATTCCAGATACACTAATGGTGCAGGTTGAAACTATCCTAGGTAACCCTTCCTCCTCCCATTCTGAGTGCAACAAAGCTTTGTGGAGGAAGCTTCTACCCTCCCCCCCCACCTCCCCAGTGTCACAAGTTTCTGAGAATGAAATTATAATCATGAATATTGTCATGGGAAGCTTTAATAGCAATTTTTGTAGTGACTCTTGTAGTACTTAATCACAATAGCAATTGTTAACCGTGATCATAGCCACAGGAAGCTCACAATCACACTTAAGCTAATGAGTCCATCTCAAAAAGGCTGATGAGAAGAGTTGGGTTAAAGAAAGCACAGTACAGGAACAGTCCACGTGTTGAGTGACAGCCACCTTTAGTAAAGCCTACTTTTTATGAAGTTATATTAGAGAGAGAGAGAGAGAGAGAGAGAGAGAGAGAGAGAATACCAGAGTATCATTTTGGCATATGCAGTGCTACGGATTGAATGCAGAACACTGTGCTTTAAGGTTCTAAACTGCACCACTAAACCTTCCCCCTAGCTACTACTGAAAATTTCTAGGGGCTTTGATGAAATGCACAGACAGGCAAGGGACAGTGCCCAACATGGTGTTGCCAGTACAGCACAGCACAGAGGGCACACAACTTGTCTGCTAGACAAAACCAGAGGGCATATTCCCCGTGGTAGGAGCTAGCAGCAGGCCAGGGCCCAGCAGGGTGTTTCAGTCCCAAGGGATACTGCCTGGTGCTGAGCATTCTCCCTTGCTCTTTGCATCTTCATGTTTTTCACCAGTCTCCATCTGTCCACAGAGTGTGGGACTTCCTCCTCTCACTATCTGCACATACCTTGGAGTTTCTCCCAGGAATTCCTTTCAGAGCATGTCAAATGGCCTGAAGTTCCCATTCCCCACTGGAAGCCAGGCGCTGGAGAGGGAGTAGGCAGCCAGGGAGAAGTGCCCTGCTGCAGTGCTTGCTGGAAAGGGGCAGCAAAGTGCCCATTGTAGCAGGAGCTACCCAGTAGAGGGGGACTGGCAAATCTTGGTCTCTGAGCCATTGGACCATGGACTTGCTCATGTGTGTGCCTTGACCCCTGCGTGAGGCTGCCCCTGCTTAGCGATGACCAGAACTCCTCTCTCCAAGTGGGATCTAAGGTTGGTGACAAGGACAGTGTGACATGGTAGCTGGGAGTTTGCTCTCTGCTATTTTTGCACATCCAACATGTGGTAAGATAATAGATCTTAAAAGTTCTACCATGATGTCCCCAGTACCAGCAGGAGTAAGCGTCAATGATGCCTGAGGCATCAGATGTCCCAGGTCCAATCCCTAGCACCATCATAAACCAGAGCTAAACAGGGCTCAGGGGAAAAAAATGTTTTCACATGGGGATGAAAGCATTCCACCTGATTGTAGTGATGCTGTTGCCTCAGCAGGGTGACTGGATTAGTTCCCACTGAACAATATGATGATTGCACATGTGGTGACATTGTCCACCTGAAATTAGTGTCATCTTTCCATTATCTATCCCTCAATCAAAAGGGGTGAAGTGGAGTCGTGACCATCACAAAATTTTGATTACCTGTAACGTACTATACAGGTATGACATGGTAGTGCTGGTGTGGGTTGAATTTAGCTGGTGAAAAAGTGATTGGGGAGTAAACTGAGTGTGGTCTCTGTGATCAGACCAACTGGGGTGGAGGTTTAGCTCCGCCTCTGACCCCAGGCCATCCTGGCTAGCCGACCTGGGTAACCTGTAGCTCAGTTTCTTGGTGAGGAAGGCAGAGGATGCTCACAGGTCACACCCCAGGGTTAGCAGAGGACACTGAGTGAAGGTGCCTGCCCCAGGCCCCGTGAGCACTGGCACAGGATTATCCTGATTGTAGGATGATTGCTAGGGAGGACAGAGGAGGAGAGGCAGCCTGGCGAGGGGGCTGTGCAGAGGGCGAGAACACACATGGGGGTTGTCTGAATGAAGCTGATGACTGGAAATTGTGCAATTTACTATTCTTTGTTGGAGTGATTTCTCCTCAGCCTTTCTCTCCCCCAGGATGTGTGTGAGAGTTTAGAACTAGGATTTGTTTTTTGCTTCGACCTCTTCTGCCACAAAAGTCCAGGTCCCTTCCCTGCTGCCTACTTGCTCCAGCTGCTCTACCAGCCCTTGTGTCATGGCAACACTCCAAAACACCTTTCAGCCTCCCTGCTTCTCTACTCTCTTTTGGCTCAATTGTTCATTCTCAAGTGCCTCCTACCATTACCTCTGCTCTCTATAGTTTGAAGGGTCATGAGCTCTCAAGGAGAGGAGAGGGAAGAAAGCTACCTAGGCTCAGGCTGCTGGGCAGGGACTCACTGGAGTGCTTGAGGCCTTTCTAGAACGTACTTCTCTGCAACTTTGCTGGTGCAAACAACATGACAGCCCCAGAGACATCCACTCTGCTGTACATTTACTTGCCACACTCAATATGAATTGGGGGCCTTCCAGGCCTTGGATACTAGCACAGAATCAAAATAAAGACCACCCCCCCGCAGTGATAAAGCTTTGGACTCTCAAGCATGAGATCCCGAGTTTGATCCCCGGCAGCACATGTGCCAGAGTGATGTCTGGTTCTTTCTCTCTCCCTCTGTCTTTCTCATAAATAAATAAAATATTTAAAAAAAAAGACCACCCCCCAGGAGGGACTTAAAGCCAGGAAGAGATCTCAGAGTACTAATCTGAGAGAATTGATCCCAAGCGTGGGTGCTGGTGTGAAGTGTTTAAACCCTGTGCTTTTGTGAGGGCAGGTTGGAGTACATGACCATGTAGAGGGGGGCAGACAGCACGCCTCTTACCCTAGTCTGAATTATCCAATATATGTGGATGCAACCAGGTAAGACTGTAGCTATCATCTGTATTATATTTATAGAAGATATGAACTTGGAGTGATGCACTTCTCTTGTCTCCACTGTTCTGGTCCTGAATTCTGCTTGTCACTAAGGAGATCAAAGGGACATGCTCAGAAGGCTAACTAAGAAAGGGTTAATTTGCATGTCAGTCCCACTGGTGAACAGTCTGTGTTAATGTCAGGATGAGGGGTTGTTCCTCTTGCAAGCTCTGAGGCACACATTTGCAGCCCATTTTTCTGAGAGGCTTCCAAGCCACAAGCCTCGCTCCCCTCTGCCTAATCGCATCAGGGGCTCCTGAAAAACTGTTTGCCTGAGCATTCTAATCTTCACATATGCCTTGGGTGAAGCTTCCAGAATTAAAACATGCAGCTACAAATAATCTCCAGGCTTGAGCTTAGAGAAGCGTGAAAAGCTCTGGGCCTGAGCCAAGCAGGAGATCCAATGACCATGAGGGAGTTGTCTTATGCTGTATTCAGTGTTACTACAAACAGTGTCTCCCAGTGGAAGGATTGCTATTTGCAAATCAGGACTTCCAAGCCAGAAATGCTTTAAGTTGTGGGTGCTTGTGAGGAAGAACCCCCCAAATGGGTTACTAAATGTAACTATGAAGGAAGGCGCCCCTAGTTCTGCTCTGTGATTCACAAGCCTGGTCGTTCTGAACATGGAAGATGAAGCACCGGAACTCTGACTGGATTATGCTCCTTCAAAAATCAAGTGCCAAAGCACTTGATTAGAGCCCTGAAGCTCTAATCTTCAACTTGCCTGTAATGGCCATGTGACCTTTCAGAAGGTAACCAAAGTTAAATAATAGCTGGAACAGCAAGATGGCCTAAAATGGTATTCTTATAACAGAGGAAGAGACACTATCTCTCCCTCCTCCTTTTGAGGACGGTGAGAAGGTGGCCATCTGCAAGGCAGCAAAAGTAGTGTCACCAGAATCTTAACTCTATTGGAAACTTATTCTGGAGCTATCTAGCCTCCAGAACTGTTAGAAAATACATCTATACAGTTCTGTTGTATAAACTACCCATATTGTTATGTCAGCCAAAATTGATGGACACAGAGAATCTCTGATTCAAAGTATATATCCCATCTCATAAAAAACAGAACCCCGCGACATATCAAGTTTTTTACCCCGACAATGTTCCTTTCAAAAAGAATATATATTTGCCAGGGTTATCACTGGAGATTGGTGCTTATGCTATAAAGCCACTGCTCCCTTAGGAAGAGAAATAGAGAGAAACCTGTAGCATTGCTCCACTTGCAGATGGAGCCCAGGGGCTCACTCTACCTGGTGTATCACTATCCAATCCCTTCAACTATCTTTTTTTTTTTTTTGCCTCTGGGGTTATTGCTGGAGCTTGGTGCTGGCACCACAAACCCACTGCTTCTGGCAGCCATTTTTCCCATTTTATTAGATAAGACAAAGAGAAATGGAGAGAGGAGGAAGAGATAGATTATGAAGTGTCCTCCCTGCAGGTGGGGAACAGGTCTCAAGCATGGATAATTGCAGTGGTCCTTGTGCTTAGTACTGTGTGCACTTAACTGGGTGCTCCACTGCATGGCTCCCTCAACTATTATTCTAGAGGCTTTTGAGCAATAAGTTATGAGCTAAAACTGTGTATTACAAAGGCATGAGCTTATTGCTATACTTGTTTTGCAGGGAGGTTCTTTCTTTGATCAGAACCAGTGAGCTTGAGAACTGAGATGAGGAGTTTAGAAAGACCCAAAGACACCATAAAGTACTTAATCAAATAGTTTCTACTTAGATCTAGGTACCTTCTTCAGCTACTTCCTATTTCACTTCCCTCAATCACTCTAAGTCCAACCATGTCAGATAAAGTAGGGACTACAAAAGCTGGATAAGGGCAGGAGAGTGGCACACTTTAATGATGGCTCTTTTGGTCACTACCACCCCATCCCATCATTGGGGCCTTAGTCAGGGAATTTGGGGATTCCCACATAGACATGATGGGCCTAGACCTCTAATAGAGCTTTCTATTCATTGTCACTGGTAATTTCCATCAGGAACAACATAGTGGACCCTCTTGTGGGCCCCTGCATGACCTTGCCCTCAATGTGAATTAAAATTAGTAGTGATTGTCCCGTTCTCAAAAGGAAGGTTGAGTCAACATACACTGCCACTCGAGGAAGGCAAGTCCTTCAATGAGTGCAGCCTGGATGCTCCTAGCTGTGACCACAGAATTCAAGCTCAGACCTACAGGGATTCAGAGGTTGTGCAGGCTCCTGTGCTGAATATGGGTCCCAGATCAGATTGATGGGGCCTACGATTAATGGTATTTATGTACTTTTCCCATATTTAGGAGCTACTCTCTTCCCTGATCCAGCTTTCTAGTCCTATTTCCAACTCTGACATCATATACCCAGACAATACCTTTGACTCATCTGCATGTTAGCTGTTGGGTTCAGGCAAAAATTAGTAAAGTCGTTGGGCCCTTGGGGATTTAACTAAAATAGACATACTAGCTTTTTCCAAAATGGAGAGCCCAAATCTCATCTGCTTTATTCCTACCTTCAAGTTCCTGATTATTAAATAATTTATTCTGCTTTATATCTTAATGCTTTTCAGCCACCAGGTTGCACGTGCTACCATGACTCCGACCTGACTTCCCTAGACAGATGGCCTCACCAATATGACCTCACCAATATAGCCACCTCTCCAGAGCCCTCCCCCCTAAAGAAAGAGAGAGACAGGCTAGGAGTATGCATCAACCTGTCAATGCCCATATTCAGCGGAGAAGCAATTACAGAAGCCAGACCTTCCACCTTCTGCACCCCACAATGATCCTGGGTCCATGCTCCCAGAGGATTAAAGAATAGGAAAGCTTCCAGTGGAGAGGATAGGATATGGAACTCTGGTGGTGGGAATTGTGTAGAATTGTACCCCTCTTATCCTATGGTCTTGTTGATATTTTTATTTTATTAATATGATTAAAAAAAGAAGTAGCAGCAAGATTATTTCATGTATGGAAGATAGACCCATGTTTATGACATGTCTATTCCTGTAGGGTTGGACCCACTCTTCCCTCATGGTGGCCAGTTCCTGCTCTGGTAACAGGGTAGAACAGGTTGGAAATAATGACCAGCACCACCCCCCTACACACACACACACACACACACACACGCACACGCACACGCACACGCACACGCACACGCACACGCACACGCACACACACACACACCACGCACACACACACAGGCCAGTAGATAAATTTCCAATGTCAGGTTTGGTTTGTTCTGGTAAAAACAGTCTGTTTTCAATACCAGAATCAGTTGGAGTCATCTCCTGGTTGAGACAGTCAAGAACAAACAATACTCTCCAGGTATGTCTTCTGCACAGGCCCGAAAGATAAGTAAAATGGATGTCCTAATAATCATTGTGCTACTGATAAAAGCTGTCCCGATGATTATATTGTCACTAATATTTTCTTTAAAAGAGGTCATTGGGTGTGGATCTTTGTGGCTGCAGTTCTAATATTGCAAATAAATGCCTTTTCTTCATTCCAAATAAATTGAAAAATTGCTCCATCTTACCTCTAAATAATAATAAATAACAACAACAACAACAACAACAGAGATACTGGAGAAGGAGCTTTGTGGCTTGAAATTAAAGTTTTCTAACCCAGAAGGCAGACCTGGGCTCAGAGTCTGTTCTCTTCCTGAGGAGCAGACTTCAGGCCTGCTCTCTCCTAGAGAGCCCAGTGATATTCCTGAATGCGGGAAACTACTCTGGATGTCTCTGATCCCCCACACAGAGCTTCACATTGCTGGAACGGTAGAGGAACTACTTATAAGAAGCCCACGGAAAAAAGAGAGACTGGAAAAAAAAAGAGACTGGAAAAAAGCCAGTCTCTCTCTCTCTCTTTCCTCCACATGCCCTTGCTCTCGCATCACCTACTGGCAGCTTCACACTCATCACGTATTGCAGAAAGCTCTGGCTGCTGAAGTCTCACAAAGCAGAGCATAGGAGCAGGACAAGAAGGTCTAATTGATTTGCTCAAAAGCACACATAATATAGTGAGGAAAAACATGGACAGATAAATCTCATTTTTCAAACATGCCATTAGGTCTGGGAGTCAGTTATGATTTCTTCTCCATGTGATCATTTTGTGTTCTTGTATGGTGGCAAAAAATGGCCTAAGTTGGGAGTGAAAATTTTTTGCAGACACCTATCATGGGAAAAATGAGAAACTGTACCCATGTGTCAACAACTGTACTATAAACAATTACCCCCTAATAATGTGACTAGAAATGATTTGGAAGAAGCATCACACACACATATAAAAGTAGACAAATACCCAGAAATTATCTTAATCGTCTCATACCAGGGCCACAGAAATAACACATCAAGTAAAAGAGGGGGCCTGGCAGTGGAGCACTTGGGACAGTGCAGATATTACCATGTGCGAGAACCCAAATTTGAGTCTCATAAGCACTGGTGCAGGTTTCTTTCTCTCCTTCTCTCTTCCTCCACTCTTTCTATTTTCACTGTCTCTATTTTAAAAAATAAGAAAAAGAAAGGATGGGGTATAGAGAGATCATGCAAGCACAGAGCTCCCGCGATAATCCTGGTGGCAAAATAAATAAATAAATAAATAAATAAATAAATAAATAAATAAGTCAAGGAGGTCCCATGTGGTGGTGCACCTGGTTGATTGCACATGTTACCGTGTTCAAGGACCTGGGTTCAAGCACCCAGTTCCCACCTGTGGGGGTCAAGCTTCATGAGTGATGAAGCAGTGCTGCAGATGTCTCTCTCTCTCTCTCTCTCTCTCTCTCTTTCTAGTCTATCTTCCCCTTTCCTCTTGATTTCTCTCTGTCTCTATCCAATAAATACAATTATGTTTATTTCAAAAGAAGTAAAAAAGAACTAGAAGAAGCACCCCCAAAATACTCTTCTGAATGTTGTGATGAGCTCCCATCCCAGCAGCTCAGAGAAGACCCCCGAGATGACTGCTAAATATAAAGTGTCACCTGCTTTTCTCTCTGGAATAATGGAATCATAGAACACATCCTTCTCTCTCTCTGACTTATTTTCTTCAAATTATGTTTGTGAGATTCGTTTACGGTCTAGCTTGGAACAGCGCTTTATTCAGGCTCATTAGTGTATGAGTCAGGGTTCTCCAGAGACACCGAGCTGCTGCTCCTTGCTTCCCTGTGAATGCATGTGCGTGCACACCTGTTCTGATCCTTATCTGAGTCAGAGCCTTCATTTTCACAAGCCCCTGGGGCTCTGCAGCCTTGCTGAGAGGCACCATGAACCTATTGTTCCTCCACCAAGAATTTGTCAAACTCCATGGGTTTGGGGTGGGAACTCCTGAAACTACTTTGATGTGAACATCTGAGCGCATAGTGCCAGGGGCCAAATTCCCACTCACAGGGTTCTGTCTGGGATTCTGCAGAGGGTTGGCAATGAACATGGTGGTCTGTTTTCTGGGAGCACAAAAAGCCACATTCTGTCACAGCACTTTTCATATCCGTAAAGAGGTCTTCTGCTGTGGGAGACTAGCATTTATTAATTCAGATCGACCTTATTCCTCCAAGCCAGGTCTGCCTTTCATACAGGTAGAGGTTGGCCAGAAGTTGGATTTGGCAGGGGAAGAGGTTCCAAAACCCTGCCTCTCAGACCATGGCTTCTCCTAGATCTAAGCCCTCCGTGGGTCTCAAGTACCATCCTTTGAGACAAGGGGTCACTGGGAAAGGGGTACACTTGGAGTCTCTGAGGCTGTCCTCTTTCCAGACTTGATTTAAAATTTTTAAAAGATTTTATTTATGTATCAATGAGAAAAATAGGAAGAGAGAGAGAGAGAGAGAGAGAGAGAGCAAGAAGCAGGCATCACTCTGGTACATGTGCTGCTGGGGACTGAACTTGGGACCTTATGATTGAGAGTCAAATGCCTTATCCACTGGCCACCTCCTGGACCTCTCGACTTGATCTTATTTTTTTATTTACTCATTTATTACTTTATGTTGTCACCAGGTTTACTATTGGGACTTGGTGGCTGCATAATGAATCCACCACTTCTGGTGGACATTTTTTCCTTTTATTTTCCCCTCTTTTTCATATATATGGAAAGAGAGAGGAGTGAGAGAGAGAGAGAAAAAAAATGAGAGGTATGGGGAAAACAGAGATGGATAGTGTTAGCGAGCATAAATCAAACCACCATCCACTGCAAGGAAGCAAAAGATGTTTATTGACGAATTGCAATCCGGGCCGAGATGGAGAATGGCCGCAGTCTACCAAGCTCGACCCTGAACAAGGCTCAAACCACACAATTTATAGGAATTCAGACTACACTCAGGGAGGGGGAACACATCACCTTGTCAACCTACATCCAATAACAGGCTATAGCAAATACAAAATCCAATCATTTCAAACTTAGCAAAAGCATGATCCATTCAAAGCAAAGCATGGGCTAGTTTCAAATATAGTAAGATCACACAACCAATAGACTTCAACCAGGCAGGGTCGCCACATCCTCCTGCCATCAGCTATGACCACCCATCTGGTAGACAGCACACCACAAAGTCTGTGCAAAGGTCCTGATAAGGCTTGTCCCCAACAATGGGTGGCTTTCACTGATTAGGTCCTGATAAGGCTTGTCCCCATGCAGGGTCCTTCGAACAACTTACAAAACAATGGGTGGCCTTCACTGATTAGGTCCTGTTTATTCAAGGGGGAAGGGGCAAGGAATTTTCCACTTCACTCAGCAAGACAACTTAACTCTAAAGAAAAAGGAACTTAACACTTAAAACCTAAAAAGAAACTCAACCAAGAAATCTACTTAATAAATCATTAATATTTAAGAGGGGGTTTCCAATGTAACAGCATGTTACTGCCTGTCACATTCCCCACTAGTCTTAGCCGCGAATCAAATCCTTGATTCTTCTTCACCTTTTCTCTCTTCTTCTTCTTCTGAGTCATAATCTGTGTCATAATCTATGTACCCTCCTGTTTGAATGTATGTCTCAAGGAGCATAGTTTTACTCATTCTTTTATGGGCCATAGATAATAGTGTCTGATAATCAAGAACAGGACAACTAAAGGCCCAGCTATAGTGCTAACCAAGGTCTTAAGCCAGGATGGCCAGTTGGAAAATAGGTTCGAAAACCAATTAGTGAACCAACTGCCTTTGAACCAGCTGCCCTCGCTTAACTCCTTCCATTTCTGTGCCAGGTCTCCTATTCTCTTCTTAACCTCTCTCAGGCTTCTCCTTACCATTCCTGAATGGTTTGCGTAGAAACAGCAGGCCTCATTAAGGGCTACACATAATCCCCCCTGTTTCAAAAAAAGCAAATCAAGCCCTCTACGATTCTGGAGGGCCACCTCGGTGAGGGAGGATAGAGACCCTTCTAGGGCTTCCATGGAGTCTTCCAGGGTCCTTAAGTCCTGATCTACTTGCTGGTCCAGTTCTACTATGGTTTCCTCCTTAGCTAGGCCCGTTGCTCCCAACGCAACAGACCCTGCCAGTGCAGCTCCCGTGAGTATGGGAACTAGTATAGGGGCGCGCTTTTGTCTTTTGGGCCGGAGGGGGCTGTTCTCTTGGCCTTCCAGCTGTGCCCACCCAGCCTCCCCATGTGCATAGTACAAGTGAGGAAGGACGTGGGTCAGGATACAAAATCCCTCTTGCTCTACTCCCCAGAAGGTAACACAGGGGGCCATGCCCATACCTGAAGTGCAGACCCACCAGGTTCCCTCCGGGGCTCTCAGGAGGACTGCCCATTCCTGAGTCTTGTTGGCCTTAATAATCCGGGAGCAATGGCCCTGATATGGGGACATTTCCAGCTTATAATTAGCCGTAACAAAACAAGTTCCTTTCCCTTGAATCTCCCCCAGGGTTACTTGGTGAAGCTGCATTCCCCATTTGCATTCTGGGCTATTAGAGTTCCCTGATGACAGGGTTAACATCCTGATGTTTCCCTTACTTGTGCCTGTCTCAGCTATGGCTGCTACTCCGATGTAATAAGGGGGTTCAGGGTGTAGGCATAGCCAACAGTCATGGGTTACATTTGGTGTAGAATCATTTAAAAGGGTATACACCAGTTCCACAGACCTCACCAGTAACTTCACTCTGGGATGTACATCAGGCAGGTGGTTGGTACCTTGTCCTGTTCCCCCTGCAGAACTCGTGCCATTTCGGCCTTTCCCAATCACTGTGCAATTTGGTGAAGTTCCAGGTTTCTGGTCCAAGACGACGGGTCTCAGGGGACCCGCAGGGTTCGCGGACCAGGGTTGCAGCTTCAATCGGATGGTGAAAAGGGCTCCAGGATCCTTCCCGGTGAACACTATCCGAATGCCCCACATTCTGCCTCTTGTCCAAGTCTCAGTCTTATGCCATGTCTTGACCTTAATTTCCACCGGGTTACAGTCTCCGAGGTTGCAGGTGCCTTGTTTAGTTGGGGCACCCAACCGGGTCACTCTTGTAAATTTCAAGTGCTTATCACTGTCCTTCACCGGAGATGCCGTCAAACATTGCCCCCAAAGGCCACAGAAAAAATACTTTTCTCCTCTGCAGTCACTGGAACGTCCTTCCCTGGGACAGATATAGTAGGGCCTGTCCCACAGGCGACTTTCCCGGTCGATGGAGCCGCATCCTCCATCCTTAGTGATTGAGCTGGACCAGTTTGCGCCGTTCCAATTTTCCCCAAACAAGTCACAGAGGTCTAAGGAGAATATCGGCTGGCCAGTGGTTGGCAAGCTGTTAATCACCTTCCCGTTTGCATTTTCCAACTCCCATATATGTATTGAGGCCACCTGAGGGTGTTCAGCCTGGGAGGCCCAGCTGAAACAGAGCAAAAACATCAGAGTTAGGAAGAAACCAGTCGGACCTTCATGGGGTCCGAAGTGGGTACAGCACACCATCTCTTCAGTTCTCCTGTTCCTAGGGGGTCCGTAATGTCCGCAACAAACTTCTTCAGGCGGGTGTGGTGAATCCAGTGTCGTTTTCCCGCAACCTTCGCGGCGGTAGGTGTGCTCAGGACTACGGTGAATGGTTCTTCCCACCGAGCCTCAAGATGGTCGGGGTGCAGTTTCTTCACCAACACGGAGTCGCCAGGCTCAAACGGGGGCAATTTGGTCACGGCCTTCCTCTCTCCAGGTTCCAAGTTTTACAGTCCGGACGGCACATCTGGCGTTCCCTCGCACCACCAGAAGGGCCTGGAGAGATTCTAAAAGATTACCCCGTGTTACCTCAGCCAATTGTTCAGCCCCTATTCAGGGCACAAGAGTTGGCAGCTTGCCATACACAATTTCAAATGGGGTGAATCCAGACGCATAGGGGGTATTCCTACTTTTTAACACTGCAAAAGGCAACAGAGAGACCCAGTTCCCGCCAGTCTCTATTTTTAACTTGGTCAAGCTTTCCTTAAGAGTCCTATTCATCCTCTCCACCTGGCCTGAACTCTGAGGGTGATAAATGCAATGCAGTTTCCACTTAATTTGCAAAATCTCAGCCAATTGTTGGGTGACCTTGGCAATGAATGCCGGGCCATTGTCTGACCCCAGAGAATAACGGACTCCAAACCTAGGAATAATTTCAAAGACCAATTGTTTTACCACTACTTGGGAAGTCTCCTTCTTAGTGGGGAAAGCTTCAGCCCATCCTGAGAAGGTGTCTATCAGAACTAAAAGATACTTGTAACCTCCTGGAGCTGTAGGCATCTCAGTGAAGTCCACTTCCCAGTGTTCTCCAGGTTCTTCTTCTCTCCATCTGGTTCCAGGTCCTCTGACCTGTGTGGGGTTGGCATTTACCTTGGCACAGGTAACAGCGGCTGGCCACACTTCGGGATATTCTAGATAAACCTGCTATCAAATAGAATTTATTTATTAATTCTACTAGTTTCTCTCCCCCTAAATGAGTACTTCCATGTGTCAACATTACCACTCGTCTTCCCAGCTGTTGAGGCAACAGTATCTTTTTATCTGGGAGGACCATCCATCCATCTCCATTCGGCTCCCCTCCAAGTCACTTTCCCAGTTCTTCTTCTTGTCTTGAATAATCCGGCCATTGTCTTGGTAGAAGTTCCATGGGCGAGACCACCACTAGCTGGGTAGGTGTCCCCACTAGTCTTTTAACCGCCTCTCGGGCTGTTTTGTCTGTTAGTTGATTTCCCTTTGTGATGTCCGAGTTATCTTTCTGGTGCCCCTTACAGTGGATCACGGCCACCTTCTCCGGTCCCCACACAGCCGCCAACAGAGCCAAGATTTCTGGTGCATGTTTGATGGTTTTTCCTCCTGCAGTTAGCAGTCCTCTCTTGGTACAATACCCCGTGGACATGGACAGTGGCAAAAGCGTATCTGCTGTCAGTGTACACGTTTATCTTCTTCCCTGCTCCCCACTTGAGTGCTTGCGTCAGTGCTATTAACTCAGCCTTCTGAGCTGAAGTCCCTTGTGGTAATGAAGCAGCCCACAGGACCTCTTGGTTAGTGACCACGGCTGCCCCCGCATACCTTACACCATCCTCCACAAAGCTGCTTCCATCCGTGTAGAGGGTTACCAGTGCATCTGGCAGCGGGACATCTGTCAAATCAGCTCTTAGTGAGGTCAGGGCTTCCAGAATTTCTCCACAGTCATGGTTGACTTTGTCCTCCGGGTTGGGCAGCAGGGTGGCGGGATTCAAAGCTGCCGTCTACTTGAAAGTGACACGGGGCGGGTCTAGCAACAGTACCTGATAGTGTGTGATCCGGGAGTTGGTCATCCACTGATCCGGGGGAGAATGAAGCAGGCTAGCCAGATTATGGGAAGTAACAATTTCTAGAGTCTGTCCAAATGTCAATTTAGTAGCCTCTTTTACCAGTAAGGTGGCAGCAGCCACTGTTCTCAGGCATCCCGGCCACCCGGCCGCCACAGGGTCCAGGCGTTTAGACAAGTAGGCTACAGGCTTCCTCCATGGTCCAAGGGTCTGGGTGAGCACCCCCTTGGCCACCCCAACACTTTCTGAGACAAACAGCTGGAAAGGCTTATTGGGGTCAGGGAGGCTCAAAGCGGGGGCACTTACCAGCGCTTCTTTCAGTGCCCGGAAGGCCTTTTCTTCCACCTCCATCCATTTCAGCGGCGCATCACCTCCACCGGTGGCAGTGTAGAGGGGTTTTGCCAACTCTGCGAACCCGGGGATCCATAGCCTGCAGTAGCCTACCGCCCCAAGGAATTCTCAAACCTGCCTCTTTGTGGACTGTCCAGATCCTTCCCTGCGACAGCGCTCGTCGGCCTTCCTTTATTTGGTAGCCCAGGTAAGTCACTTCTTAGGCACACAGTTGGGCCTTTTTGGCAGACACCCTGTACCCCAGGGCCCCCAGTACCTCTAGTAAGTCTCTGGTAGCTTCTTCACACTCTCTCCAAGAGGAGGCGGCAATCAAAAGATCATCGATGTACTGCAGAAGACTGCACCTTGGATGTTCTCCTCGAAAACCGGATAGGTCCTTGCTCAGGGCCTCATCAAATAGGGTAGGGGAATTCTTGAACCCTTGAGGAAGGCGGGTCCAAGTCAGTTGTCCAGTCTCCCTTTCTTCAGGGTCCGTCCATTCAAAGGCGAATATTGGCTGGCTCTGGGGGGCCAGGGGGATGCTGAAGAAGGCGTCCTTTAAATCTAGGACACTGTACCAAGTCCGTTCTGGTGGCAGGAGGCTGAGGAGAGTGTAAGGGTTAGGGACAGTGGGGTGAACAGTCTCAACCCTCTTATTTACCTCTCGCAAGTCCTGCACTGGTCTGTAGTCATTTGTTCCAGGCTTCCAAACCGGGAGAAGGGGCGTGTTCCATGCTGATTTACAAGGTACCAAAATACCAGCCTTCTTCAGGCGCTGGATGTGTATCCTGATACCTTGCTGAGCTTCCCGGCTCATGGGGTACTGATGAACACGAGCTGGAGTGGTAGAGCTGATTAATTGCACCACTATGGGAGTCACATGTTTCGCTAACCCAGGAGGGTTGGTCTCAGCCCAGACGTTAGGGACCTCCTTTTTCCATTTTTCTAGCAAGTCTAAGTTGTTTACCTTTTCTGGGTCCTCGTACAGCCGGTACTCCTCGCTTGCTGGCATGGTAAGCAGGATTCGTCCACTAAGTTGTACCGTGGGTCCCTCATCTGTCTCAAATGAGACAGTTGCCTGAAGTTTATGGAGAAGATCTCTTCCCAGGAGTGGCTCAGGATATTCAGGGATTACCAGGAAGGAGTGGGTAATGGTCTGCAGTCCAGGGCCAGCCACTCTCCCTACAGATTTTGGATAGCTCTTTACCTCCCCCATAGTGCCTACAATCTTTACTTTGTGGTATCCAGTGGGTCCTACTGGGTGTCGAATTACTGAATGAGTGGCCCCGGTATCCACTAGGAAATTGACCATTTTTCCCCCTACCGAGAGTTTTACCCTGGGCTCCCAGGGGCTTGGGGAGCCCCAACCTCCCTAATTGAAAACCAACAGGGGTGTCTCCTCCTCCAGGGGGGACTTCTTAGTCTTCAGTAGTTCTGGACAATCCCTTTCCCAATGTCCTTCCTTACAAAATCTACACTGGTTCCTCCCTGCTAGCCTGGCCTTCTCTGGGTTCCCAGGTGGTCCCCAATTCTTTCCTCCTCCATTTTCTTTCCTAAAACTTCTTCTCCCTTCTCGGCTCCTTACTTCCCTTGTCATGAGGACCTGGGTCATCTTCTTGCTGAGCTCCACCGTGGCCTTTGCCAGATCTTCTCTATTCTCAAAAACCTTCTGGGCTATGGCTACCAATTCTGAAAGAGACTTTCCTTGAAAACCTTCTAATTTCTGCAATTTCTTTCTAATATCTGGGGAGGATTGGGCTACGAACTGGAGAATGACAGCCTGCGCATTCTCTGGGGCTTTAGGGTCTATAGGAGTCCAAGTATGGTACACTTGGTAAAGCCTCTCTAGGAAAGCGCCTGGGCTTTCGTTTGCCTCCTGCCTACATTCGGTCACCTTAGCCAAATTAGTAGGCTTTCGTCCAACAGCCCTGATTCCCTTCAATAGAGTCTGGCGGTACTTGGTGAGGGCTTCAAACCCGGCGCTTGTGTTCGGGTCCCATTTAGGTCGGGTTTGGGGAAACACCTCCTCCACCTCCGGGGCTCCGAGGACTTCTCCTTGGTGGTTCTGAACTTGTTTCTTTCCCTCCAGCTTAATCCTTTCCCTTTCCTCCACTGTAAACAGAGTGTTTAACAGTTGCTGGCAGTCATCCCAAGTAGGTTGGTGAGTGTAAAAAACAGACTCAAGCAGAGTAGCTACTCCTTCAGGGTCCACTGAGAAGGGAGGGTTTTGATTCTTCCAATTATATAAATCTGAGGTAGTGAAGGGAACATACACTCTCAAAGGTCTCCCTCCAGTGTCCGACTCCCCTGCTTCCCTTAAGGGGAATGCTCCCACAGGGGCTGAGGGGGGTGTGAAAGTCGTCCCCGCCCTAGTGTGTGGTGGACTTAAGAGACCTGAAGGGACTCCTGTGGTGGAGTCCGGTTCGGGAGCCGTGGCCCTAGGGGGACCGGAGTAGGGAGGTGGCCCCCCACTCCTCCATCAGCCCCGTCTCGGGGGAGACTCAGGGAGGCTCAGGAGGACAGGGTAGGAGGGGCATTGGAGAGTCCCGCCTCTCCTGTCCCCCCGGGCCATATATACTCCTGCTTTTCTTTTGGACTCTCCCTTCTCTTTGGAATCCCTCTGACACTCTTGCAAATACTTGGGTTTGTCATAAACAATACCAGCCCAAACTTCTATATATTGCATTTGGTCAGGGTGCCCTGGGTCTCCAAAGACCATGTCCTGCACAGCCACGCAGGTGCCTGGGTCCAGGCTCCCTTCTTCTGGCCATCCCACTCCAAAGGCCAGCCATTCCCTGGCACAGAACTTCCGCAGGGTGAAGGCATCCACCTGGACCCCAAATCTGGCAGCCCTACAGGAGAAATCTGGGAAATTTTTAATCAAGCACTCTAAAGGAGAGAGAGAGTAGGATTTGGACTGGGACTGTCCCATTTCCCGGTCAAAATGGAATGTCAGGTAAACAAAAAGAATAACAATTATCACAACAACCCCGCCCGCTGAGGGCTGCTTTCACTCTTCCATTCACACACTGGCCAGCACACAAAATACTCTCATACGTCCTTTCACTTGCATGTGTCCCTTCTCCTATCAACCCAAAGGGTATCCACTTGGGACCTTCTCCCCTCTCAGGGTCACGGGAAACTTCTATTAGTAGAGACTCCAGTTTTTCTAATTAATTTTTTAACCTTTAACCTCCTGTGGTACCATAACACAAAATAAGGGAAGGAGACAAACAAAAAGACAAACCGCAAATGCTGCGAGACCAACAAGGCAGATTGTAAGTGGGGAAAAAGGAACTGACATCTGACGGATGTCAGGCACACAACGATGCTTGCCTGGCCGGGCCCCTCGCGGGACCTTAAGGGGTCTTATCTTAGGGGTGACGGTATGATCCCTGGTCTAGGTCTCAACTACATTGAGAACCCCCACTTAGCTGAAACGACCCCACGGACACACAGGTTAGGGCCCACTCAAGCCCCGTAGCTTTTCAGGCCGTGAGGCACATGACATTCACACACACGCAGCAGACCATTCATTCAGTCAAGATTGGGCAATTACCATTCCGGCCACTGCTACTAAGGAATATTGCCAGTTAGGCCTTCGGGAATCACCAGAGAGTAGCTCTGGCCAGACCCCTCAGTTGCACTATCAGGCTCAGCCTTTTCGCAAATTGCCAAAGGGTGGGAAAAAAAAAAAAGGACAGTCAGAGAGTGGCCACAAACGACAAGTCGTGGTCGGACCTTATTTTAGATCCTCAGGGCGCGAACTATCTTTCAAGTCCTATTACTACCCTGCCTACCCGGGGCTGTTGGATCCTCTTTCAGATCCCTAGGGTGTCGGATCCTCTTTCAGATCCTTCACCAGTCTGACCTGCCCCAGCGGCCTGGCAGTCATCACTTCTCAGCACTGTGGTCTGGGATTTCACCTGCAATCCACAGACCCTCAGGCCCCGCGGGGACATGCACCAAAAATCAGGCCTGGCTTACCGATCCTCCGGAGTCTCAAAGCTGGAAACAGTACTGAAAAGTTTAGGCCTGACTTACCGGTGCCGGGCAGGGCTTCCAAGGCCTCTGAGGGTCCGGACCCAGGATGGGGTGTCCTCAGGAATCCCCGTCTGAGGGATCTTGCTGGAGCCTCCAAATGTTAGTGAGCATAAATCAAACCACCATCCACTGCAAGGAAGCAAAAGATGTTTATTGACGAATTGCAATCTGGGCCGAGATGGAGACTGGCTGTAGTCTACCAAGCTCGACCCTGAACAAGGCTCAAACCACACAATTTATAGGAATTCAGACTACACTCAGGGAGGGGGAACACATCACCTTGTCAACCTACATCCAATAACAGGCTATAACAAACACAAAATCCAATCATTTCAAACTTAGCAAAAGCATGATCCATTCAAAGCAAAGCATGGGCTAGTTTCAAATATAGTAAGATCACACAACCAATAGACTTCAACCAGGCAGGGTCGCCACATCCTCCTGCCATCAGCTATGACCACCCATCTGGAAGACAGCACACCACAAAGTCTGCGCAAAGGTCCTGATAAGGCTTGCCCCCAACAATGGGTGGCCTTCACTGATTAGGTCCTGATAAGGCTTGTCCCCATGCAGGGTCCTTCGAACAACTTACAAAACAATGGGTGGCCTTCACTGATTAGGTCCTGTTTATTCAAGGGGGAAGGGGCAAGGAATTTTCCACTTCACTCAGCAAGACAACTTAACTCTAAAGAAAAAGGAACTTAACACTTAAAACCTAAAAAGAAACTCAACCAAGAAATCTACTTAATAAATCATTAATATTTAAGAGGGGGGTTCCAATGTAACAGCATGTTATTGCCTGTCACAAATAGACTAGGAGACACACTTGCAGCACTGGATTACTGTTTGTAAAGCTTTCCTCCTGCAGATGGGGACTGGGGACTCCAGCCCAAGACCTTGTACATGGTAATACGGCTCCAGACTTGACTTTAACTGCTGGAGTGAAGTTCAATCCAATTAATGAATCTGTGATGTCCACCACCCCCACGACCCCAAGGGCTATATCAGTCCAGACCCAATCTTGGGGCTCAAATTCAGGATCATCCTATCCCAAGTACCTAGCTCAGAACAAAGAGCTTTCCTTCCATTAGTGCTCAACCTACCTTTAGAACCTTGCCTGCCCCCAGGGCAGAACTGGCCCCAGGGCCTCTGAGAGACTCAAAGTGGGAGTCCCTTGTTCTCCAAGCTCTCTTTCAAGTCATGCCATAAAGACAATCTGTTTTCTTAATCTTGTCAGTCATGACTAAGTGTACAGAATGTTTTTCCCTTGATGTGCCTCTGCTACCAGTTCCTGCATTCTCAAAATTCTTCCTCCATATGGAGTCAAAGGGGCTGGGGACAGAGCTTTCTTCAGCCTGTAAGGGCACTGTGGTTTGGCACCTCTTGCCTTGCTAATCGCACACTGTCGCCCTCCATTGTGGGTGGCTCACAGGGATCAGAAATCTATGCAAGCTATTAATTGGCCTTATCAAATAATGACTCAGTAAATAAATGCATAGGCCATCTTGGTCTACTGTTCATTAGCCCCCTGGCCTGGCCAAGTACAGAAGTCCCAATCTGCCCTTGGAAACCTGCCACTTGACAGTCCTATGTAGATGCCAAGAGATAGAGGCTCCTTGAAGGAGCACACTACTAGTTCCATGTCAGTTCCAACAACTGCTGGTGGCAAGTGGGCAGGAGGGAGCTGTGATATCAGTCAGCCACAGCTCACAGTCAACAGATGGGAACCCCTGACCCCCACATGTTCACAGTGTATGGATAGATCTCTGAGTCAGGCCCAAGTTTCCACGGCACTTCACTGGGGTAGAGGTGGAGGCTGCTGGGTGGAGGGACAGCCAAAGTAAACTGTGCACCAGGCTGGGAGCCTGATGGGGGTTGACATGGCATGAGTCTCTTTAAGCCAAAGTCATAAAATGTTAGCTTGCTCTTGCTCTCTCTTCTCTGAACCCATAACTTTCAAGTTAGGATTTCCATGTCTTTATGTGAAGTCTTCTAGGCAGAACTCTGCACATCCTGGAACAAAAATGGGGGCTGGGCTGGGAAAGAAAAAAGGCTCCTAGTCCCTGGTCTGCATCCAGTCCTTGGGGATAGCTCAGCAGACTCACTGCTTGTGGGATTCTACCTGTACACAGTCGCCCCAGGATTCCTGGAATAAACAACCAGAGGAAACTGTCCCCTGCTTGGACTCCATGCCACACCTACACACACACACACACACGCACACACACGTGCGCGCACACACACACACACGCACACACACGCACACACACACGCACATGCACACACACACACACTCCGCTACCAGAGATTTTCCTTTGCTGTGTCAATCACCTGCCAGGTTCCCTCTGGAGCATCAGTGTCTTCCTGGTAGCAAACAGGGACACACTATCTTGGCTAAGCCTATCCCACTTGCTTTGAGTCCTACCTTCTCCAAGCAATGATCCTTTCTCTCTTTTTCGCTTCTTCAAAAACTATCGCTCATCTGGAATCAGAGTCCTGGTAGCCTGGGGGCTCTGTGGACTTGATCAGGCTGTCTTGTGTAATTGGTCTTTTCTTTTCTTTCCTTTCCTTTTCTTTTGATAGAGGCAGAGATATAGAGTCTAAGAGACCACAGCACTGAGGCTCCCTTCAATGCAGTAGAGACTGGGCTCAAACCTGGGTCACGCACATGACAAAGCAGCACACTATCCAAGTGAGGTACTTTGCCAGCCCATGAGTAGTTGGTTTTCATTGGAAATACATTCAGTGCAGGTCTACAGCAAGGTAGTCTCAAACAGTGGTCTCCAAGGTGAAATGCAGGATCCACTGTGGCGTGAGAAGAAGCCACTGGGACTGGTTTCTATATCCTTACACTAAAATAGTGGAACAGAAATCTGCTGTTCAGTGACAGAGTTTACATGTTGACCTGCCGTGTTCACGTCATTACTTTGTCAGCTCATCTGGTGACAGTGCTGATTTGTGCATTCTGGGAGGCACAGTGTCCCAGTACACCTAGTGGAACAAGTCACCATTTGGAGCAGGTCAGAGTGTGTGTGCTAAGCACATGGACCAACGGATAGAAAGTGTCCTTTCATTGGAACCTTATGGAGTGATGATTGACTTACCACCAAAACCAGCTGTTTAAAATCTGTGATTTAGAAGCTCTCTCACTATTATTCCCTTGAGATGTGTTACCATTACTCCTAGTTCTTGAGCATTTTGATGACTCCAGAGGTCCAGATAAATGGCAACAGTCACTGCCTGTTTACCTTCAGCTAGCCCTTCAATTTCAGTGTAGAAAACCACAGAAGTACTTTCGCACATTTCATAGAAATGGAGTCATACTATACGTCCTTCTACATCAGGTTTCTTTCACCTAGCATGTTTTCAAGGTTCAAATACTAAGTAGCTCCTTATGGTCAGGAGTATTTTATGGTCAAAAGACGGAAAACATTTTGTTTACATGTTCATCTGCTTGGGGTGTTTGTGTTGTTTTCGCTCTTTTTGATTATGAGCATCCACATACAGTTACTTCCTCTGACTGTATGGTTTTATTTCTCTTGGGCGAATACCTCACAGCAAAATTGCTGAGTCATATGCAAACTATGTTTAGCTTTTGGATGAACTGTCAAACTGTTTTCCAAAATAGCTGTACTGTTTTATAAACCCATCAGCAATGTATGAGAATGCCAACTGCCTTCTATCCTCTCCAACACAGTGAATGAGAGAAAGCACTTGCAAATTATGGATCTGCTATGAGACTTGTAGCAACAATGTAAAAAGAATTCTTACCACATACACAAAGACAAATGACCTAACTCAAAAGTGAGTGGAAGATCTGAGTAGTCACTGATACAAAGACTGCTTATACAAGTAGCCCAAAAGGAGATGAATGAAAGACACCCAGCATCATTACACGTTAAGGAAATGCAAATCACAACCACAATGAAATATGGAGTCGCATGCTCTAGGAGGACGAAATCAAAAGACATCATCCAATTTTAACTCAATTCACCCTCACAAAGAACTTAAGTGCTTTGAAAAGTTCCCTGCAAAGACACAGCAGATTGAAGATAATACTAACAATACAAGCAGAAATGAATGACAAGAAAATGACACTACCGGCACTTCAAACTAATCTGAGAACAAACCCTTTGTAAGCTACATGACAAGCTAATCATATGTGGCAAAAAATGGCAAGAAGTTGAAATTAACAAGACGTTATGAACTGTGATATTCCACCACTGTGGCTAATGATGAACCTGGTGTTAAGCATATATCATTATTTGAATGTTGAAATTGCAGGCGAAACCTTTAGGATATAGACGGTAATTACAGGTATTATCTAGTTTGTATGAATATGATCCTTCTTGAAGTCCTAGACTGAGAATTGCTTTGTAATGGAGATGTATAATGAACTAAGGATAGAAAGGTTGTCCTGTGGCACGTATTTCTAACTTATAAATGTTCATATGCTGGGAGTCAGTGATAAAAAGTTTAAAAGAAAAAAATCTGTTTATATTTGTGAGGAGGGAATCTGAATAATCAAAGTATCACTCTGGCACATGTGATGCCAGGGATCAAACTTAGGACCTCAAGCTTGAGTGTCCAGTGGCTTGGCCGCTGTACCACCTCACAGGCTGCAATGATCTGAAGTTGTAGAGGACTGAATGAAACAAGCTATGTTGCCTCAGGGTAAACACGTACATAGACTTATGTCCTCACTGAACCCCTTACTGAATGGGTCGCCTTGTACAGATTTTCTAGCCGCTCCACTCTTCATGTGGAAAATAAGATAGTTGAGAGCCTCTGCCTCATGGAATAGTTGTGAGGACTCACCGACCCAGCACACTGTTAAAAGCACAGAGCCTGCGGGTATGAAGAAGATGGTGATGGTGGATAAGATAAAGATGATGAAGGTGACCGTGACCATGACCGAACCTTAGCTGGAGCAGCAGAAAGATAGTCAAGCCCTGCAGAAGAGCATAGCAGAATAAAATACAAGGCCTGAGAGTTCCAAATTTAAAGGGACTGTCCAGTGCATGACTCGCAGTGGCAGCATGGCCTTCCTCCCATGTCTGTTCTATATTTTTCTTTCATACCCTCCCCCCCACCCCGGCTCCTCAAATGCCATACTTCCTGGTCACTGGAGGCATGGAGAAAGTACCTGTTGCTTTGTGTGCCAAGGAATGTGATCCTCTCACCCATTCTACCTCCACTTTGCCCACTGGCACTGCCTCCACTGCCATGTGGCCCTAATAAGATGATTGTATAAACAATGGATTTTTTTCTAATAAAATTCAGCTTTCCTCCAGGGCCAAAACATTCAAGTGCAGTCAGCTCTTAAAATAACAGTTGTTTTCCTCCTACCACCAATGAACAAATGAATAATTGAATGAATGAGCCATCTTCTCTCCTTGCCGAAAGACCTCAGGGCCTTCTTCCCAATAAAATCAGCAGCCTTACTCTGTTACCTCCCATGTCCCTTAGGAACTGCCTTTCACTCTGCCTCTCCAGGCTGATTTTAGTTCTTTAAACTCTCTTCAAGTCATTCCGGGTATTGGCAGTGTGTGTGGGGAGTGGGGGTGGGGGTGGCAATGGGGATTGGCCAGGTTACAGAGGAAGAAGAAGATGGAAGGAATAGGAATGCTGGGTAGTAACCTTCTGAGCAAAAAAAAAAAAAAAAAAAAAAAAAAAACACGTGACTTTCCTAGTCGTCCATTTTCTCTTGGTATAGCAGGGGATAGAACCAGGCTAGAGAGACCTTATTGACGATGCATAGGAGTGTTTTATATGCCCTTGGCGTTGGGCAGGAAAAGGGTTCAATACCACTGAATTCGACTATCTTTAAGAATAAACCAGCCACAGGAAGGTGAAGGCACAGCAAATTGTCCACTCACAGTAGTTACCCTTCAATAGGGAGATTAGAGCAGCTGTTAGTCTCACCTTTTCCACTTCTGTGTTTTTCAAACTTACATAACTGTCATATGCCAATTTTCTTAACAGCCACTATACACTGTCAAGTAAAAAGGTAGGGGCCACCTTTCTGTCTCCAGAGGGATCTCACATTTGCACAAAAATTAGCATGTACAGAACAGACAATGTCTATAGGGAAAAGTGCCCAAGTGACTTTCTATGTGCAGTTGAATTATGATAATCTTAATTACTTTCTCCATGCTTCTAGATTTGTTGTAGATTTCATATGAAAGGCACAATTACAATTATTTTTAATTTACTGAATTAGTCAGTAGCCGTTCCCTAACAGAGCCTATTTGCATTCATTATAATGGCAAAGTGTTCTCTCCTTATTACTGAGCACATTTTACTTCACTGTTGCTGATTTAGGGGGAAGGAAGGACATTTTGTAATACTGGTATATTGTTTTGTATAAGTTTATTTATTTATTTTGGATAGAGACAGAGAAATTGAGAGAGAAGGAGGAAACAGAGAAGGAGAGAGAAAGAGACATCTGAGAAGCTTCCTCTCCCCCCCCCCTGCCTAGGTCCTTGTGCTTGATAATATGTGTGCTCAGTCAGGTAAGCCATGACCCAGTCCCAATATTGTATAAGTTTCTAGTTTACAGGTTTCTTGCTTATATTTTTACACTCTAAACAAGTTTTATTGATTTATAGCACTTTTATATTAAATCTAAAAGTGTGAGGTGTTTTTTTGTTATTGTTGTTGTTGTTTATTTATTTACCAGAGCACTGCTCAACTCTGGCTAATGGTGGTGAGAGTGTCTTTGCAGAACCATTATGCTATCTCCCTCACTCCAGATTTGAATTTTTAATCAGTGTTTTTTTTTTTGGTAGATTCTTTTCTTTTATTTTTCTTATATTTTACAGAACAGAAAGAAATTGAAATGGGAGTGGAAGACAGAGAGGGGGGAGGGAGGAGGGAGGGAGGGAGAGAGAGAGGGAGGGAGAGGGAGAGGGAGAGGGAGAGGAAGAGGGAGAAAGAGAGGGAGGGAGAGGGAGAGGGAGAGGGAGAGGGAGAGGGAGAGGGAGAGGGAGAGGGAGAGGGAGAGGGAGAGGGAGAGGGAGAGGGAGAGGGAGAGGAGCAACAATGCTTCCCCACTTGTGAAGTTTCCTCCCTGCAGGTGGGGGCCAGAGGCTTAAACCCAACCAGGTGCACCACCACTCACTCCCCGATTTGACTTTTTATTTTTCATTCTTTTTTCTTTCTTTTCTTTTTTTTTAAACTTTATTTAATAGAATAGAGAGAAATTTAGAGGGAAGGGGGATAGAGAGGGAGAGAGACAGACACCTGCAGCACTGCAGCACCAATTGTGAAGCTTTCTCACTACAGGTAGGAACCAAAGACTGGAACCCTGGTCCTTATGCACTGTAATGTGTGCACTTAATCAGGTGTGCCACCACCCATCCCCCTTCCTTCCTTCCTTCCTTCCTTCCTTCCTTCCTTCCTTCCTTTTTTTCTCTCTCTTCCTTCCTTTCCTTCTTTCTTTCTTCTCTCTCCAAACGAACTTTTTCAGCTAGAAAAAGAAAGGTAGAGATAGAAAGAGAGAGGGAGTGGCTGGGTGGTGGAGTGCCTGGTTGAGTGTGCATGTTACAACAAGGACCTGGGTTTGACCCCTAATCTCCACCTTCAGGATGCATTGGATCGACCTTCTCGTGGTGCATCCCGTGAGTACCCATTTACTGGGGAAACTGAAGATCCTTCCTAGCCGACTGAATCCACATGGATCCCAGTCACTTTCAAAGCCAGCAACAAGCAGACATCAGGCTCAGCTTGACGCTGTTGACTGGCTACGGAAGAAGGGCAAACGCTAGAAGAAGAAGGGGGAAAGCTTTGCAAGTGGTGAAACAGTGTTGCAGGTGTCTCTCTGTCTCTCTCCGTCTCTATCAACCCTTTCCTCTTGATTTCTGACTGTCTCTGTCCGATAAATAAATAAAGATAAAAATTTAAAAAATAAGAGAGAGGAAAAGATATCATAGCCCCCAAGCTTTCTTCAGCGTAGTGGGGACTGGATTTGAACCTGTGCTGCTCACATTACATGCACTGTTTTAGGAAATTCGGGGAGCACAGCTTCACCTTCTGTATGTATACACATACACATGACTCACCACACCCAACACCAAAATTCTAGTGCCGTCACAAACTCCATCTCAAAGTCACAAGGGAACTGTGTGGAGGCCAGGGATCTGCATTAAGTATGGCATCCCAGAGGCCCACTGGAGGTCCCTACAGATGTGATTTGATTGGTATTTATTTGATGACATTTGGCCATTTGTGCATCTTTTATTTATGTTTCCTTTTTTTTTTTTTTGGTGTGCAGGGTAGCGGTTTCAGTATAATTGTTTGCACATGGGTACAATTTCTCATCTCCCTATGATAGGTGTCTGTAAAATGTTCTTACTCCTAACTTAGGTCCTCCTCCACCATAACGCACCAGGATCCCAATGCCCCCACCCCCTTCCTTCCCCAGAGTCCTTTGCTTTGATACAATAAACTAAACCCAGTCAAAGTTTTACTTTATGTTTCCCTTTCTGTCCTTGCTGCTTTTACATCTTGTTTGGACAAGAGTTCTATTCAACTTCCTTTGCTCATGTCTAATTTGGTTATTTGGGTTTTGGGGGTTATTTAGTTGTGAGTTCCTTATGTGTTTGTATATTAACATCTCATCTAATATATGGCTATTTTGCTTTTTTGTTGTACAGAAGCTTTTTTATTTTCATGTGATTTGTTAATTTTTTTCCTTTTGACATTATATCTTAGAAGTCACTATCTAATCATGAGCCTAAAGGCATTGCAGATGAGGTTGGGGTCTCCATTTTGGAAGAAGCTAGTAGGTATATCTTAGGTATATTCCAGAGAGCCTATGACTTTATTAGTTTTTTCCTCAGCCTGACATCTAATACGCAGGTGGACCCAGGTATGTGTCTTGGAGCCCCACTTCCCCAGATCCCTCCCTCACTAGGTCCCAGACCCCTGACTTACTAGGAAGAGAGAGAGACAGGCAGGGAGTATGGACCAACCTGCCAATGCCAATGTTCAGCAGAGAAGCAGTTATAGAAGCCAAACCTCCCATCTTCTGCATCCCACAATGACCCTGTGTCCACATTCCTAAAGGGATAAACAATAGGGAAGCTATCAAGGGAAGGGATTGGATATGGAGTTCTGGGAGTGGGCAATGTGTGGAAATGTACCCCTCTTATCCTATGGTCTTGTCAATGTTTTCATTTTATAAATATAAATATGAATATAATAATAGTAAATAGTAATTCTCTAAAGCAATACTGAGGATATTTTTCCTTTTGCTTTCTTCTAGGAATTTTAAGGTTTCAGGTCTTATGTTTAAGTCTTTAGTCCATTTTGAGATGATGATGATGACGATGATGACGACGATGATGATGATGATGTGTGTGCGTGTTAAGTCTAAGATAAAGGCCCAGACTCATTATTTTGCAAGTGACTATTAATTTTCCTAACATTATTTACTGAAGATATTATCTTTTTCCTCATTGAATATTCTTGATACCTTTGTCAAAGGTCACCTGAATGCATGTATAGATTTTTTTCTGGGTTCTTTATTCTGCCCTATTAGTATATTTTTAAAGTCATTACTAGAACATTTTGATTATACTTCAAAATCAGAAAGTATGATGCCTTTAGTCTTATTCAAAGTGGCTTTGACTCTTAGAGATCTTTTGTGATTCCCTATGAATATTGGGAACATATTTTTTCTTTTCTACTTATGTGAGAAATATCATTTGAATATTGATAGATATTGCATTAATCTGTAGACTATTATTGGTAGAGTGGATACTATAGTAGTATTAATACTTTCAGCCTCTGATAAAAAGTGTGGAGGAAATGGAACCCTGGTACAGTGTTGATGGGAATGTAAAATGGTGTAGCCATTATGGAAAGCAGTATTCTGGGCACACAGCAGGAGGAACGAAAGTCTGATTTACTAAAGCTTGTGTTCGTCACTAAAATCTTGAAGAAACATCTGCACTCTTGTGTTCATAAAGGTGTTATTCATAATAGCCAAGATATGGAAACAACCTAATTGTCTATGGATTGACAAATGGATAAAGACAATGTAGTATATAGCTACAATAAAACATTATTCAACAATTAAAAAGAGAAGGAAATCTTGTCATTTGTGCCAACCTGGTTGGACTTTGAGAAAACCGAATAAATGAAATAATCGAAACAAAGAAATGTTATATTATCTCACTTATGTGTGGTTCTAAAATGGCCAGGTTTGTAGACACAGAGTAGAATGATGATTTCCAGGGGGTGAATTGAGAGAGAAATGGGGAATTGATAGGGGAAAAGTACAGTTTCAGCACTGAGAAGAAGTTCTAGAAATCAGCCATAAACCATACATATATATTCATACACACACACACACACGCACACGCACACGCACACGCACACACACACACACACACATTTTCACACATATACACACAAACACACACATGGCTTATATATAGCATATAGTTAACATTACTGTGTGGGATAACTAAAATGTACTGAGAGCTTAGTCATTAGGTGGTGGAAAGCCTAGTACTCAGGGGAGGAGGAGACTTTGGGTGCAAATGGATATATGACAATGACACTGAGATGAGATCACTGCATAGCTGTATTCCCCTACAAAGTTGATGAGTTATGTTTATTTGATGTATATATCTTATTTTATTTTACAACAAGTTTTTTAGTTTTCTTATCACTTTAATAATGATCGATGAGACATAAAAGAGGTACAATTCCACATGATTTTCAACAAGTTTTTATATGCCAATGATGCCTCCATAAAGCAATTTAAAAGATAAGATAAAACTTCCTCAAAGTGACAGTTTGGTACTAATATATAGCAACCATACATAAAATTCATTAGAACAGAAATGTCTAGCAAGAGACTTTCACATGAACATTGAATATATATGTGCTATGGAATACTACTACACAATCAAAAAGGTGGTGTGTCCTTTGGATGCAACTAAAGGTGATTGTGCTTAGCAGAATCAGTAAAGGGATGAAAGACAACTATTGGATTATTTCAGTCATATGTGGAACCTAGAGACCTGAAACATATTGAAACAAAAGGTTCCATAGTTCCATGGAGGGTCCACTTCCACTGTTCCTGCATTTCAGCAAACCTAGGGTACTAGAAATGTAACCAAACGCGTTGAATCTTTTTGCTAACTAAATTGTATGCATTTGTATCTTGGCAGTCCTGGATTGGGTGTGGAATGTGGCCAATCCACCAAATCCTTTGTCTTACCTGATTGGTGCACCTTGTAACCAATCAAAATGTACCTTGTCCAAAACCACCCTGTAACCAACCAAGGCATGCTGTGCCAGCTTGAAGGGTAGATACAAGGCTTTCTAAATTAGTCGAGTAATCTAGCGTGGCAGGAGTCTGTTAGATTCCACCGGTGTAATAAAGTATCTCCCTGCTGTCCATGTGTTTTCGCCTCAGACTCCTTCTCTGGATCTGTTACACCCTTGAACTGTAACTCCTGAAGCTGTATCACTCTTGAGCTGTAACACTCAGAGCTGTGCCACACTTGGTGCTTTGGCATGAGGATATTTTTTCCATAACAATATGCACTTACAGAAGGAGAAGAGGGGAAAAAAAAAAGGAGGAGGAGGAGGAGGAAAGGAGCAAACTATCTAAAACGTTGTGAGAACTATGGTGGCCATTGTTGGGATGGTGGGAATGCAGAACTTTGGTGGTGGGTGAGGTGTGGAACATTTCTGTGTAAACTTACAGTCTTGTAAACCACCATTAATCACAAATAAAAAATAAGACTGGACTAAGGTGTGTAGTCCATTCAGTGAATAAAGAAAGTTGTTTAAATAAATGATGCTATAGGCTAGTGAAATAGCTCACTTGGATAGTGTGCACAACCCAGGTTTGAGCCCAGCCACCACTGCATTAAAAGAAGCTTCAGTGCTCCTGTCTCGGTCGGTCTCTCTCTCTCTCTCTCTCTGCCAAATAAATAAATAAATAAATAAATAAAGCAAGTTATAATCAGTTACTTGCTTTAGAAAAAATAAACTCTACACCTACATCGCAGCATGAATGAAAATTAGTCTGGAGTTGCACATAGTTCTACATGTGAAAAGTGAAATCTTACCACTTCTAGATGAAAACTTGGAAGAAAAGTTTTTATAATGTGGAACAGGTAAAGATTTCTTAACCATGACTCACAAAACACTAACCATGGATTAACCCAGAAGTGTATCTGCTTTGTCATGTGTGTGACCTAAGTTAGAACCCTGTCACCACTGCACTGGGTGAAACTTTGGTGCTGTGGTGTTTCTGCCTCCCACCCCATCCCACATTACTGTCTGTGTCTGAAAAAGACAGCCCAGAGCAGTGAAACACTACCAATAGAGACAGCAACTACAAAACAGTTACCACCTGAATTCGTCAAAATTAAAATTTCCTCAAGGAAGAACAAGTTTAATAGCCTTATACTACCAGAATTCAAGAATGACTGTAAGCCCACAGAGAAGAACAAAATGTAAAGTTTGACACATATGTAAGTGGAGCAGAATTCAGAGCCCAGAAATAGATGGGCTATTACAAAGTCATTTGATTTTCCACAAAGATTTCAAAGCAACCCAAGAAGGCACCATAAGAATTTTTGAACAAATGGAACTGGAACAGCTGGACATTTATACTCAGAAAATAAACCTCAACCCCAACCACACACCATATGCTGAAATTAATTCAAGATGGAGAACAGACCTAACTGTTAGAGCAAAACCCCTAATGATTCTAAAGATCAATAGAGAAGAATGACTAAGAATTGGAGGTTGAAAATTTTCCTTAGGCCACAGAAAGTAATAGTCATAAGTGGAAAAAAAATAGATTCAGTCAAAATTTAAACTTCTGTTCATTATACGGAATCATTAATAAAATTAATGGCAAGTCCTAGATAAAAAATAAAGTATTCCCAAATACATGTATTAGCAAAATATTGTTATCAGGACATACATACATACATACATACACACACACAAACACACACACTCCAAAGAGAAAAAGACAAAAATAGTGCTTTAATAGTGGTCAAAATATTTGAACACACACTTTGCAGTAGAAAAATACAAATGTTAAAAAAAAAACACATGAAGATATTTATTCAATGTCTGCAATAACCAAGGAAATGAAAAATTAAACCAAAAGAAAATACTAGTATATCCATGTCAGAACTCTGAAATTTTAAAAGACGAGGGAAGAAAATGGTTTAATTGTGTTATGAGGTCCTTTTTTCAGTACTTTTCAGTCCACTGATCACTCTTGCCTGGATTGACTTGTGTCTAAGAAAGGTTCTTAAAGAGTTCACAGTTGTAGAAATTAACAGTTGTTTCAATGTTATCTCAATCCCTGAGTTGAAGCACGGTGGCTGTTAAAGCCTCTTTTGTTCTTTTTCTCCCCTGTAGGCTACAGGAGTCTGAGGGATTTTTACCTATAAGTAGGGTTTTTAGCTTAATCACTCACTACTGACCAAGAGATAAAGCAGGGTGGGGGAGAGGTAGTACAGTGGTTATGCAAAAAGACTCCCACACCCCAAGGATCCAAAGCTGCAGGCTCAATTCAGCTTCTCTAACAAGCCAGGCAGCACTGCTGGACCCTGTGAGTTTCTAAACAAGTCCAGTTTATAGTCTGTGGGTTCTGAGGCAATTATCCACCATATTCTCATCAGGAGAACAATGTGGAAAGCCTCCTACTATACAACCTCACCACTAGACCACTGGGGTATAGAGAGATACATGACTGTGATCATGTTTGCTTCTCTTTGAGTTCACGTAAGTTAGGACTTAAGTATTTGGGGAAAAGAGGTAATGCTTCATTATAGACTTTTCTAGGTCATATATTTCACAGGAAGATGAAGAAATATGAAGAAACAACTATGGAGATAAAACAATGAACATGAAATGGCTGTAGAAGATAGTGGAAACCCAGTTGGTCAAGAACCTTGGGGAGGAAGGGGATTCTTCAAAAGACCTCTGTTAATGTGGGACTGAATTTTAATTAAACTTTATGAATAAAGTAAAATAATGAAAAAATAAGTACATACAAAAAAAAAGAAAATGGCTTCATTATACATTCTTGGTTTGGAATATAAAATGCCATAACCGCTGTGGAAAAATTTCTGAAAGTTTCGTATAGCTAAACATATTCTTCCCATATGACCCTGCCATTCCACTCCTCAGTATTTGTACAAGAGAAATGAAAACATATGTTCACAGAAAGACTTGGATAATAATTTTCATAGCAACTTCATTCAGATTGTTAATGACTGAAGTAAGAAATGCATATCTGTCAATAGAAGATGAATTAAGAGAAAATAAAACACACAGATAATGGAAGACTTCTAAGCAACGAATAGGGAGGTACACACAGCCTATGATCACACAGCCCACTAAGTCTCAAAAACAATGTAAATAAAACCAATCTAGATCAAACCAAGGGGATGAAAACTTATCCGACAGAGTGTATACTATATGACTCTGTTTATATGAAGTTCTAGAACAAGCTAAGCAATCATGTTGGACAGATGGTTGGGTGACAGTCTCCAAAGGATGATACAGCAAAGGGCTGACTGGAAGAAGCATGAAACATTGGTGATTATAATGTTCTCCATCTTTCTAGGGCTTTAGTTTACTTAGATGCAGGCATTTGTCAAAACTCAGGCAATATGCCCTTTGGATTTGTTCATTTCATCATATGCAAATCTTAACTTTAAGGAAAGACTGTAAACAAATATTGAATCCTAGCTAATGAAATGCCTAATGAAATATTTATGAGGAAAATGACTACTGCCTCTAATTTGCATTAAAATGTGCACACACATAATATAAAATAATGGACCAATAGAGGGATGGACAGATGTGGTGCAAACAGAGTACAACTACGGTAGAACCTAGGTGCTAGTATGAAAGTATTTACTGTATGTTTTTGACTCAAGGGAATAAAAAAAAAGTCCGTGAACACTTGTACCCAATTTTTTTCACAGCATATTTATTCATGTTTTTCTCCAACTGAAAATGAGATGACAATTAAGCAAATGAATGGATAAACAATGAACCGCTGCTGGGGAGGTTGCTCAGTGGGTAGAGCAGAGGGTAGGACTGGATTGTGTGGGACTCCAAATTTAATTGCCAGCTCCACAGGTGGTAGAACATTGCTCTGACCCCCAATCTTGCTCTTTCATGAAGTAAATGCAATGTTTAGAAAGGAACGATATGCAGATAGATCAGGTTGTCAGAAACTTCATGATGCATTTTTTGCATAGAAAAGCACTCCATGACTTTTTCAACAACCCAATATATGGCATGAATGGATTTCATAGACTTCATATTCAGGAAAGAGAAGG
This sequence comes from Erinaceus europaeus, assembly GCF_950295315.1. Taxonomy (NCBI): domain Eukaryota; kingdom Metazoa; phylum Chordata; class Mammalia; order Eulipotyphla; family Erinaceidae; genus Erinaceus; species Erinaceus europaeus. The sequence goes on from NC_080185.1 coordinate 3,823,559, forward strand.
CTTCCAATAAGAGATCATGCAGTGTGAAAGCTAGAACAGCCAGCCTTGATGAATCAAGACTGAAATTAGGTCAGTAGTGTTACCCAGGTGGGAGGGTGTGGGGTGTGTGTGTGTGTGTGTGTGTGTGTGTGTGTGTGTGTGTGTGTGTATGTCTGTGTGTGACGTCCAGATGGTACTCAGCAGCTTCTAAAGCTGATACAAGTATTCAGTGTCTTGATCTTGATTTTGACTGTGATTTCACAGTATGTACATTTTAAAAACCTCACACAACTGTAATACAGTCAAGCTCATTGCATCAAACTGTAAGTGAAAAAAAGCTCCAGTGAAGTTGATTTTAAAAGCACCTTAACTGAGTCATGACGGTCTCCCCCTCATACAGTCACTCCCCAGGTCCACTCATACTAAGAACTTTGACCTTTTCAATAACTTCGAAGTCTCCTTTCCCTGGCCTCAAGACTTCATATGCTTGCCTCATCACTCCATTTGCACCCCCATGACTGTTTCTGGAACTCTCTAAAGCACATGCACTTACACTGTTTCCCTTTCATCTGGGATGCTGCCTTCCCACAGGAGACTCACTTCTCACATTTTTAGGGTCTTTCTCAAGCATTGCCTCCTAAATGAGGCCTTCGATGACCACCTATTTAAAAGCCTGTATGTCATATGATCGCCCCTAACTTATAGACACATGTGCACATGTACCCATCCCTTAGGCTCTGGTCTATATCTCGGGTTTGTAACTTTGGTAGAGAATGTGCCATTTGAAATGGAATGAGGTAGTCGCATGTGCTGGGGAAAGTCTCACTAGATTATTGCAGTTGGAAGGCTTGTATCTCAGACTTGGTGTCTCTGGATACAGGCCAAAGTGAAATGTGGCATGGTGGGATTGGTTGCATTGATTTAGCTGAGTTCAGCACAAGCAGTATCCCAGGGTAGGGTGTCAAGAGGAGAAGTATGAAGAAATACAAGTAAAATCCCAGAAGTTCCAGGACTGGAAGAAATAAGGATTTTTAAGAAAATGGAAGCATTCCTTACAGTCTTAAGAGTTTAAGAAGGCAATGGATAATTATCATTATTATATTCAAGTTATCTGGGGCCTTGGTTTACTTTGAAAATCCTATGGCTAGAATTCTAGGCTATGATTAGACTTAGACTTCATAAGCTTAGCAAGCAAGTAGAAAGGTCCAAAGGAAACACCATAAAGTATCTAATAAAACATTTATTGCTTAGGCCTAGACACTCTCATCTTTTACTCCCTACTTCACTTCTCTCAATCACTTTATCTACTCAATTAAATACACAAAAGAAAGTAAGAGATACCTCCTAATCTCTTTTGACAGAAACAGTATTAATATCACCCCTTGGAAATATTTAGAAGAAATACTGTATACAAGTGGCCAACAGATATACTGACATATATATATATCAACTAAAGGAAAATTACTGTTCCCTATGACAACCTCTATTATAATCATTAAACAAGTAAATTCAGTAAAACTTAAGATTAACTTAGATCTCACTTAAACCCTAGGCCTATTTCCTCCCTAACTTGATGTCCGATCCCATAAACCCAATACCAGTCTGGATCCAACAAATGACACTCAATGATTTATCAACTAGGAAAAAGTCTAAGCTCCTCAGATAAAGAAAGGACTACAAAAGTTGGATAAGGATAAGAGACTGGCTCACTTAATGATGGCCTTTTTGGTCAGTACCAGACCACCCCATCATCTGGAGCTCTAGTCAGGGAATTCATGGTTTCCTAAATAGATATGATGGGCCTAGACCTCTAATGGATCCCTCTCTCCACTATCACTGATCACTTCCAACAGGAATGTCATCATAAGCTACTCTCTGCCCAAATCCAGAGTCCTAGCCCTATTCTTAACTCTGACACTATCTTCCCAGACAATATTTTTAGTCTACCTCCATGGTAGCTATCAAGCTCAGGCAAAAATTACTAAAGTAATGGGCCCCTTGGAGCATACCTAAAATAGGCTTCCTAGTTTCTCCCCAAACTCATATTCTCTATTCCTACTTTTGGGTTCCTGTTTATTAAACAATTTGTCCTGCTTTATATCTTACCATCACCAAATTGCAGACTCTACAATGATTCTATCCTGACTTCCCTGGGAAGATGACCTCACTAATATGTTCTGGAACCCCACCTTTCCAGAGCCCTACCCCACTAGGGAAAGATAGAAACAGGCTGGGGTATCCAACCGTCCAACACCCATGTCCAGCAGAGAAGAAGTTACAAAATCCAGAACTCCCACCTTCTGCTCCCATTAAAGAATTTTGGTTCATACTCTCAGAGGGATAAAGAATAGGGAAACTTCCAATAGAAGTGATGGGACACAGAACTCTGGTAGTGGGAACTGTGTGGAATTATACCCCTATTATCCTACAATACTTTAAATCATTACTTCACCACTAATAATTTTTTAAAGAAGTCTGTGTGTTGTGTGTGCACATAGTCCCAGCACTCAGCACATGCTTGACTCTCTCTCTGTCTCTTTCTGCCTTAGCACACATTGCCTGCACACCGCATGATCCCACATTTGATGAATCACAGTTGGTGTCCCATTGTCAACTTGTAGGGTCATAGCAGCAAAGACGTGTGTGTGTGTGTGTGTGTGTGTGTGTGTGTGTGTTTCCCCATTGCTGTGTGGTCTGAACTTGTTCAAATTCTTGGGACATATCATGCATTTAATAAAAAATTATTAGATAGGGACACAAGCTTCAGTGTGGTCTAACTACCCAATGAACTACTACCTAGCTATAAAATGAATATGTCCAGCATAGAAGCAATTACAGAAGCCAGACCTCCCACCTTCTGCACCCCATAAAGATCTCTGGTCCATACTCCCAGAAGGATAAAGAATAGGGAAGCTGACAATGAAAGGGATGGAATATGGAACTCTGCTGGTGGAGATTATATGGAATTTTACCCCTCTTATCCCACAATCTTGTTGACCATTATTAAATCATTAATTTAAAAAAAGAAGGAATATGATTCTTTCAAACTATGAAACCATAGGTGAACTGCAAGGGATCCCACTATGTGAAACAGAGGTGGAGAAAGACCATATGGTCTCACTCGTTTGTACTATATGGAGAAATAAAGCAAAGGAACAAAAGAAATAAAAACAGTCCCTTAGATGCTGACAACAGGATGATAGTTATCAGAGGGATAAGGGGCTGGAGACATGTTGAAAGGTAGATTGGTGACTGGTTGGTAGTAGATGATAGGACCTTTCCTGGAGGGGTGATAGTGTGATAGATATCTGCACAGTATTGTAAACTAATGTAACTTCACATTAAAAAATAAAAAGCAATAACTATTAGACTGGGATGAAGATCTTCTTGTAGAAGGAGATGTGAGAGAATTCAATTAACAAACTATTTCCTCAGATCTGTTGGACGTGATACAAGTTGGCTCACTATGCAAACCTTTGATGATGGCAGACAAACTCCAAGGAGCACTCTGGACATTCTACACGGGTTGGACAAGAAGGCATCAATCACTCAGACTTATCAACATGGAATACTCTCTTAAGCAACCAACAATAGAATCAAGTTCTCCAGCCCAACCATAACAAAATGTCTGGGAAGGACACAGGAATATGCATTTTTAATAAGTCCCTCAAGTAATTTTAATAAGTATTAATATGCATTTTTAATAAGTCCATGATGAGCATGGAAGTTCAAGGCTTGCTCACAGATTTGCCTGCATGTGCAATTGTACAACTCTTCAGGCTAATCTCTCTCCAATACCTCCTTCTACTCATGGCTTTACTCAATTCTTATCTGCTCCAGGAGGAGTTGGATAAGCCCCACCACCTCAAAGCCATTTAGATCTGTCATCTACAAAGATCCAAAATCTTGCCATAGCTGGAAATACACCAGTGGTACCATTAATCACAGATAGTTCCATTGCTTGCTAGATTGTTGGCCATGTCTCAGCTTAAGGGGGAGTAATCCAAAGAACTCTCCAGACATTGCTGCATCACCTGCATGATCTTTGTCATCTTCTGTCACAATTGCTGAGAGTCTCTGGGCTTGGTTAGGTCCCTGCCAGTGTTGTCAGAAACAAAGATATGTTCTCCATCTTTCCATAATGGCGTCTGTACTCATCGTGTGTGTGTGTGTGTGTGTGTGTGTGTGTGTGTGTGTGTGTGTGTCCACTGCCCATAGAGTGGAGAGGTGGGAATCACAGTGCTTTCTTGGTGTTTTTGTGGAAGAACAATGGCTGTCCTATTGACTTTGGGGCTTAGTGGAGTTAGGGGAGACCATTCCCCCAAGTAACTGCTCAGTCTGGGTCTCAGAACTATAAGCTGGTGGCAATCAAGTTTTGTGCACAATTCGTAAGCATAAAAATGATTAGCTGAAAGCTTTTATTTTATTTATTTATTTAAGAAAGGAGACATTAACAAAACCGTAGGATTTTTTGTTTAGATGCTGGCTAGGGCAGTTACTAGACAAGGAGTTACTCAATGTTAATTCTTTCCCCAACTCCACAACTATTTTTCTGGGCCATCATAGGTGAATCATGGCCCTCTCTGAGCACTAGTGCCCCTGTTGTCATATAGGTGGGCTTAGTGAGAAACTTAGATTCAAGCCTAACCCCCATTACACTGAAGGAAGCTTTGGTGCTATGGTCTCTTTCACTTTTTCTCTCTGCTTCTCTGTCTCTATCTAAAAATAATAAATTGGTTTTGATCCTGCACCCTGTATGTCAGCAGTATTTCCATGTGGACTCAAGAAATATCTGATCCCGTCCTTAGAGGTAGTTTTCTGAAAATATTGAACAAGCCTCAGAACTTGACCTTCTGTCTCCCTAAGAAAACTCTTGGTGTATTTGCTTAGTTGCTTTTCTAGCACCTTAAGCTTACCTGAAATTAAACATACCTTTCCTGGCAAATGGAAAGCAGCTTGGAGAATTCAGAGGTAGCCTACCCTACAGGGCCTTTCTACCACCAGAGAATTATTTCCACATGAGTCTAAGAGCATGGTCCCTGCCCCCTTATAGGTTGAGCCATCCAGGACACAGTTTGTGGAGGATACAAAGCCTGTTAGAGAGCTGGAAACCTACATGACACCTGTCAGAATTGTGCAAAAGACCTACATTAATGTTTCTCCAAAGACACACAGATGGCCCAGATATATGAACAGAAAGCTCAACATCACTTACTATTAGGGAAATGCAAATCTAAGTCACACTGAGATATCTAATCCCATACCTATGCAATGGTTACCCTGTCAGTCAGGTAAGAAACAACCAGTATTGGTGAAGATGTGGAGGAAAAGGAACTCTGACACACTGTTGGTGGAAATGCAAACTGCTGCATCCCCTGTTGAATTCTAGTATGGACAGTTCTTAAACAAATAAAAATGGAGGGCCAGAGAGTTTCCCTTGCCATGCTTTTGAAGTGAAATCATTCATTCACGAGACCCTGGCTCTGCAAAATCAAATAAAAATGAAACTCCCTTGTGATCCTACAACATCACTCCTAGACATTTATCTAAAGAGCTTGAACATACTAATTTGAAGTATTCAAAGTAGATTCCAGTATATAAGTATTCCAGTAGATAAGACATGGAATCAACCCAAATGCACATAGAGAGATGACTGGATAAAGCAGCTATGGGATACTTACTCAGCGGAAAAGAACTCTGCTATTAAAATAAATACATGCCTGGTCTGGGAGTATGGATTGACCTGCCAATGCCCATGTTCAACTGGGAAGCAATTGCAGAAGCTAGACCTTCCATATTCTGTACCCCTCTTATCCTATGGTTTTGTCAGTGTTTCCTTTTTATAAATAAAAATCTTTTTTTTTTAAAAAAGGTTAACCTCAGGCAAGTTTTCAGAAATGCTCTTAAATCTTCCTGTTTGGTTATCTATATATTTTATGTAAAAAGAAAAAAACTGTACCTATGTGTTAACAATTGTCTCGTAAAGTCTTAGTTCCCCTAATAAGATTATTTAGGAAAAAAAAAATTCCCACTGGGGCAATATAGTTGGAACTAGAAGTGGCAATGTTAAGTGAATTAAGTAGGGAAGTGAAACACAATTGCCACGCCATTTCCCTCATTTGTAACATACAAAGAACTAAGGCAAATGAGTTGGCAAAACACAACAAAAATAACTCTTAAAGCAGATGAAACCTACAGGTTACTTGTGGAAAAGGGGAAATGTTGGGAGAAATAGGCAAAGGGGTCTTTTATAATGCTGGCACTTGGGTGGTGAGTGTGATGCATTTTATGTGCATATGGAGACATTAATCTATCCCCTAAGCTTCATTGTATAGCACACCAATGCCAAATCAGTGAAAAAACAAACAAAAAACAGAGATAAGCAAAAAGAGACCTGTTCTTCTCAAAGGCAGGTCAAATCCTTTCTGCAGAGTGTTATTCTCTCCCAGAGGCGCTTCTACAAGAGTGCTTCTTCTGAAGGTCAGCTGCCAATTACTGACATGACAAGAAGTGCCATGTGCTGGTTGCACTTTTTACCTTATTTCATTTTTTTAATTTGTGTCTGAGTGAGATCAAGTGATACCCACAAATTCTAAGAGAGTCAACTTCTTTTTTGACTTATGTAAGTGCATAGTTCCTTATTCTAGATTGCTCATTAAGAGGGGCCACAAAGTTTAAAAGCACCCCCATCTCTTGTACTAATTACAGTAAACTTAAGTTATGACAAGAGAAATGATAATAGAACAGCTTTGAGAGGGACCCAGCTCTGCACCTTAAGGTCACTCTGGGACACAGTTTCCTTCTTGTCCAATCATTCTTCTGCCATTCCTGGTATTCCTGAAGACATGCCATCATCTGGAAGACTCTAGATCAGTAGTCACTATAGAACAACACCAATCAACAAGAGTGAGGGGATAATACCCACCCTCTTAAGGTCCAGAAAGGGCCTACATCTCTTCCACTTACATGTTCACAACTAACAGCAGAAAATGCTGGAAATAAAGTCAATAGGAAGGCCATACAATATCTCATAATTCTATTGCAATACAAGAAGGGGAAAGTGAGGTTTGATGAAGAATGATTATCTTCATCAATATCTACATAGTCACCCCCCCAATGATTATGAGTGTCCTTCACACACAAGCAGCATAGTCTCTACAAGAGGAAAATCCAAAGCCTCACCAAGCACTTTGGCTGCCAGTTCCCCAAAATCTCCATGTGGTACAATGTTGGGGCTATGTCATTTCTGGGAACAAATTTAGGACTTCAGTGAGTGTAGCAATTGGGTGGAATTTATGTGTGTATATGTGTATAATACTTTCAGTAAGCTTTGATTCACACACCATATATTCACTCAAAGTTTATAATCCAATGGCTTTTGTATAGTCATAGTTATGTATTCACATGTTCAAACAAATGTGTCCAGTTTTCAAACATTTCTGCCACCCCCCAAAAAACAACTCTGTACCTTTTAGCTATCATTCCTTCCCCAACCTCTTTAATCCCTCCAGCCCTAGGAAACCGCTATTTACTCTCTGTCTCTAAAAGCTTAAGTTTCTGAGTATATGATGTGAGTGGAATTATGCAATGTGTGAGCTTTTGTGACCAACCCCTTTCATTTAATGTGATATTGGAAATTTCATCTACATGGTAGCACAAGCCAAGATTTCTTTTATTTATGTGACTGAATAATATGTCATTGTACAGACTAGCACCTTTAACTGATACACGTATTTCTGTCTTGAGGGAGGTTCAGGTGGTTTGGATTTCTTCCTTTAATAAGGTTTTGACAAAACATGTAAGTTGAGTTATTATGCTGTAGACCTGAAAGTAGTGTAAAATCATGTGACAGTTAAATCATAAAAATAAAATAAAATAAAGCCTGTCTTCAGATAACATACAGGAACAGGTGGTACACATAATTGTAAACTAGTTTTGTGCTTTCAGCTTCACACAGGAGTACAGTGTCTGCAGATAAACAAAGTACCTAACTAATAATAGTCATCAACATTTCTGCTTCCCAACAGTATTAAAAGGAGACTCGCCTAAGAAATATGCTTGTATAAATAAAAGTGTGAAAACTTGTCTAAGCATCCAACAACAAAAAGATGCCTTAACAATAAGACTATTGCCCTTCAGTTATGATAGCATGAAATCTCATAGGATTTATTGCCCCAAAGCAGAGGCTCTTTAAAGACTCCCCACCTGTTTTCAAATGCTTCTAGTGTGTTGTCTTAATAAAGGGCACTTGGGAATGTTCCACTCCAGCCTCCAGGCTGGGTGTCCCAGGTGTTGGAACAAAAGTAACAACATGGAAGTATGTTTACAGACCAGGAAAATGAATGTTATGGTGATGCCAATTTCCTCTCTCAAAAATTGACTTACAGTTTCAAAACATCTCTCAATAAAGCTTCCAGCCTATTTGACTACGTATACGTATCACTGTGTGTACTTTGCCATTGTGACTCTAACATTACTATGAAAAGACAAAGGTCCAAGAATAGTCAGGATGATCTTGAATACTAAAGCTAGAGGACTTCCACTACCAGATACCAGAACTAAAGCTAAAATAATTCTATCACAATGGCATAGAGAGACCAGAAGCAAACACATACAAGCTCTCTTATTAGATTTATGACAAAGGTGCTACTGAAATGCTGGATCAATTTGCTATCCTTTTGGAAAAGCATGAATTGATCCCCTGCCTCACACTCTACACATAAATCAATTATACAGGGATTATAGAACTAAATGTGAAAGATAAAATGCTAACTCTATCATGTTAAAGCGCGAAATCAAACCACCATCCACTGCAAGGAAGCAAAAGATGTTTATTCACGAATTCGAATCCGGGCTGAGATGGTGACTGGTAGCAGTCCACCAAGCTCGACCCTGAACAAGGCTCAAACCACACAATTTATAAGAATTCAGACTACACTCAGGAAGGGGGAACACATCACCTTATCAGCCTATATCCAATCATTTTAAAATTAGCAAAAGCCCGATCCATTCAGAGTGAAGCATGGGCTAGTTCTAAACATCACGCCAGACCAATAGGTCCCTGCCAAAGTGGGGGTCACCACATTCTTTTGCTCTCTGTTGGGACCACCCGGCCATCTGTCTGCAATTTATCAGGCCATCTGTTTTAACTATCTGGTAACAGTATTCCTATGCAGAGGTCATGAGGAGGCCTGTCCACTGCAGGGTCTGTCAAAATAATTGATGGCCTTCACTGTTTAGGTTCTGTGAGGGGAAAAGGGCAAGGAATTTTCCACCTCACTGGGCAGGAGGGCAAAAAGCAACTATATTTAAACTACTTTTAAAAACTCAAACTCAAAAAGCAACTATACTTATAACTATTCTAGAGTTACTGCCTCTAACATTCCCCACTAGTCTTAGCTGAGAATCAAATCCTTGATTCATCTTCTTCTTCTTCTGAGCTGTATTGCACCTCGACATACCGAGACTCCAGGAGCATAACTTTTTCAGTTCTCCTTTTAATCAAGGAGATCAAAGACCTCCACAGACAAGGCCCCAGGGTAAGAAGTAGAAGCAGGGTGATCAGAGGCCCTGCCAGGGAACTAATTAGTGTTTTTAACCGAGAGGGCCAAGACAATAGGTTTGCGAACCAGCTGTCCTCGCTCAGGTCTTTTAGACGGTTATCCCTGTCTTCTATCCTTTTCTTGACCTCGCTTAAAGTTTTCTTCACCATTCCAGAGTGGTTGGCATAAAAGCAACAGGCCTCATTCAGGGCCACACATTACCCTCCCCGTTTCATAAATAGCAAATCAAGTCCCCTGCGATTTTGCAGGACCACCTCGGCCAACGAAGATAGGGACCATTCTAGAGATTCAATAGTGCCCTCTAGTGTGGCCATATCCTTATTGATCTGCTGATCTAATTGTACTACAGTAGTTTCCTTAGCTAGGGCCACAGCTCTCATTGCTGCTGTCCCCGCTATGGCTGCCCCCACGAGTATAGGAACTACTATCGGGACGTGCTTCCGTCTTATTGGTCTGAGGTAGTCTGTTCCTTGCCGTTCAAGGTGTGCCCACCCTTCTTCGCCATGGGAATAGTATACAAGGGGCAGGATATGGGCCAAAACACAGAGGTCCTCTTTGTTCATTCCGTAGGGGGTGATACAGGGGGTCATGCCTGAAGTACAGGCCCACCAAGTCCCCTCAGGGGCTTTGAGGAGGGTTGCCCACTCTTGAGTCTTACTAACTTTAATGGTTAGGTTGCAATTTCCCCTGTACGGGGAGGAGTCCAATTTATAGTTGGCTGTGATAATACAAGTTCCTACTCCCTGGATATCTCCCAGTGTCATGTGGGGCTGTACTCCGCACTTACATTCTGGGCCCTTAGAGTTGTTAGAGGATAGAGCCAGCTTCCTTATGTCTCCCTTTTGGCTACCTATTCCTGCAGAGGCGGCCACACCTATGTAATAAGGGGGCTCAGGGTGTAAACACAGCCAACAGTTTCTGGTTATGTTAGGGTCAGACTCATTCAAAAGGTAATACATTAATTCTACAGTTCTCACTAGTGGCCTTACTCTGGGATGCAAGGGTTCTGTGTCAGTTGGTTTAGTGCCACTTGGTGCAATGTCAGTCTGATCCCTATCAGTCTCATTCTCTCCCCCCATCCCTAAAGAGGGGGAGAGAGTAGGTAGGGGATCTTCTCCCAAAATGATGGGTCTCAAGGGCCCAATAGGATTCTGAGTCCATGGCAGCATCCGCAGTTGAATAGTGAATAATGTCCCAAAGTCCTTTTCAGAAAAAGGGATCTTAATGCCCCACATTCTCCCTCTCGTCCATGAATCAGTCTCATTCCAAGTCTTGACCATCACCTCCACAGGGTTACAGTCTCCAATGTAGCAAGTATCTGGTTCGGTCAGGCCGCCTGGTCGAATCACTCTTGTGACTTTCAGGTGCTTATCACCGTCCTTCACTGGAGATGCTGTCAGACATTCCCCCCATAACCCGCAGAAAAAATATGGTTCTCCTCTACATTTGGTGGGGCTGCCTTCTTTGGGACAGACATAATATGGTCTGTCCCAAAGGCGAGCCTCCAGGTCAATGGAGCCACACCCCCCATCTATGGTAGTCCCCCCAGTTGCAGTCTGGCCAGCATAGATCACCCTAGTCCAGTTGGCACCAAATAGATCACACAGATAAAGAGTGAATGTAGGCTGACCAGCAGTTGGTTGGTTGGTGACCACCTTTCCCTCTTTGTTTTTCAGCTCCCATACATACAGAGAGGACACTCGGGGGTGAGAGGCATGTGAGCTCGGGCAGTGGCAGAGGTAAAACAGAAGTGCACCAGGCAAAAAACGCACACAGGTCAGCAGGAGACTAAGCGGACCTTCATCAGGTCCGGGGTGGGTACGGCACACCATTTCCTCAGATTCTCTACTTCCAGGGGGTCCGCCACGGATTTCTTCAGGCGAGTATGATGATTCCAGTGTCGTTTCCCAGCTACCTTAGTGGCAGTCGACGTTCTCAGGATTACGGTGTATGGTCCTTCCCACCAGGCCTCAAGATGGTCAGGATGTAGCTTCTTCACCAGTACGGAATCACCAGGCTTGAACAAGGGGGGTTTGGTCTCGGCTTTTCTCCCTCCGGGTCCCAGGCTTTTCGTCCCGGACGGCAGCTCTGGCCTTCCCTCGTACCACCTGCAAGGCCTGTAGGGACTTAAGGAGTCTGCCCCGTGACACTTCGGCCAATTTTTCAGTCTCAACCCGGGGCACCAGGGTTGGCAGTTTACCATACACAATCTCAAACGGAGTAAATCCAGACACTTATGGGGTATTCCTACTTTTAAGCAAAGCAAAGGGTAAAAGGGAAATCCAGTCCCCGCCAGTTTCTATTTTTAACTTGGTTAAGCTTTCCTTAATAGTCCTATTCATTTTTTCTACTTGCCTCGAACTCTGGGGGCGGTAAATGCAATGTAACTTCCATTTCATTTTTAAAATTTCTGCCAATTGTTGGGTGACCTTGGCAATGAATGCCGGGCCATTATCCGACCCCAGTGAATAAGGGAGCCCGAACCTAGGGATAATTTCAAAGACCAGTTGTTTCACTACTACCTGGGAAGTCTCTTTCTTAGTGGGGAAGGCTTCGGCCCACCCTGAAAAAGTATCTACCATAACTAAGAGATACTTATATCCTCCTTGAGCCACAGGCATCTCAGTGAAGTCCGTTCCCAATGTTCTCCGGGTTCCCCCCCTCGCCACCTGGTTCCTGGTCCTTTCACTTGTACCGGGTTAGCGTTGACTCTGGCACATGTTGCACAGTGACCTGCCATACTCTGGGAGATCCTGTGCAAACCAATTATCAAATAAAATTTACTGATCAATTCAGCTAATTTGTTTCCCCCAAAGTGGGTACCTTGATGCGTTTGAGAGACCACCTGTCTTCCCAGTGGCTGGGGTAATAGAATCCTGTCATCTGGGAGGACGATCCATCCTTTCTCATTTAGTCTCCCCCCCAGTCTCTGGCTCATCTCCTCTTCCTGTTTCGAGTACACTGGTTTCCGTCCTTTTTTCACTTCTCCTGGTATAGGGGTAGCCACCACCAGTTGGGCCGGGGTCCCCACTAGTCTTTGAGCCACTTCCCTGGCTGTCTGGTCTGCCAACCGATTGCCTCACAAGACTTCTGAGTCATCTTTCTGGAGTCCCTTACAGTGGATGACAGCAACCCTCTCTGGCCTCCAAACAGCTGCTAGCAGGAACAGAATTTCCTGGGCATGCTTGATAGCTTTTCCTCCGGCCGTCAGCAGTCCTCTCTCTTGATACAGAGCCCCATGGACATGGACAGTGGCAAAAGCATACCTGCTGTCGGTGTACACATTTATCTTCTTTCCTGATCCCCACTTGAGTGCTTGAATGAGTGCTATCAGCTCCGCCTTTTGGGTTGATGTGCCTTGTGGCAAGGATGCAGCCCACAGGACCTCCCGGTTGGTGACCACCACAGCACCCGCATACCGTACACCGTCTTCCACGAAGCTGCTTCCATCCGTGTAGAGGGTTTCCTGTGCGTCTGGTAGTGGGATGTCCGTCAGGTCAGCTCTCAACGAGGTCAGGACTTCCAAGATTTCTCCACAGTCATGGGTGACGTCTTCCTCTGGGTTGGGGAGCAGGATAGCTGGATTTAAGGCTGCAGTCTGTTTGAAAGTAATGTGAGGTGGGTCCAGCAACAGTACCTGGTAATGGGTGACCCAAGAATTGGTTATCCATTGGTCCAGAGGGGAGTGAAATAGTCTGGCCAGGTTGTGGGCTGTGGCGATTTCTAGGGTCTGCCCAAAAGTCAGTTTGGTAGTCTCCTTCACTAGTAGGGCAGCTGCCGCCACTGTCCTCAGACACCCAGGCCATCCGGCAGCTACTGGGTCCAGTCGTGTAGACAGGTAGGCGACAGGCTTCTTCCAGGGGCCCAGGGTTTGAGTGAGTATTCGCTTAGCCACACCGGCATTTTCCGCTACAAACAGCTGGAATGGTTTGTTCAGGTCGGGGAGGCCTAGAGCAGGGGCACTTACCAGGGACTCCTTCAGTGCCCGGAAAGCCCTTTCCTCCGTCTCAGTCCATTTCAAAGGAGCGTCGCCTCCGCCGGTGGTGGTGTAGAGGGGCTTTGCTAGTTCAGCGAACCCTGGGATCCATAGCCTACAATAGCTTACCGCCCCCAGGAATTCCCGGACCTGTCTCTTGGTAGTGGAGGTCGGGATCTTTAGGATAGCCTGGATTCTTCCTTCAGACAGGGCCCATCGTCCCTCTTTAATCTGGTAGCCCAGGTAGGTTACTTCTTGGGTACACAGCTGAGCCTTTTTGGCTGATACCCGGTACCCCAAGCTCCCCAGTGCCTCGAGCAGGTCTCTAGTTGCCGTTTCGCAGTCCTCACGAGATGAGGCCGCTATCAGCAGGTCATCCACATATTGTAGGAGGCTGCACTCGGGATGCTTACCTCGGAAGGTCAGTAGGTCCTTGCTCAGTGCTTCATCAAACAAGGTAGGAGAGTTTTTAAAACCTTGGGGAAGTCGGGTCCAAGTCAGCTGTCCTGACTCCCCTTCCTCAGGGTCTGTCCATTCAAAGGCAAAGATAGGTTGGCTCTGCGGGGCCAAGGGGAGGTTGAAAAAGGCATCCTTCAAATCTAGGACGCTATACCAGGTTCGATCAGGTGACAGGAGACTGAGGAGGGTATAAGGGTTGGGAACTGTAGGATGAATGGTCTCTACCCTCTTATTTACCTCTTGCAGGTCTTGCACTGGTCTGAAGTCGTTCGTTCCAGGCTTTCGGACCGGGAGAAGGGGTGTATTCCAAGCTGACTGGCAGGGCACCAAGATACCAGCCTCTTTCAGGCATCTAATATGGTTCCTGATACCATGCTGGGCTTCCCGACTCATGGGATACTGCCGGACGCGGACTGGGGTGGCAGCACTGACCAATTGAACTATTATGGGGGTCACGTGCTTAGCCAACCCTGGGGGGTTGGTCATGGCCCAAGCTCTTGGTATCTCCCGCTTCCACCTTGTTAATAGGTCCTGGTTGCCTGCATTCTGTGGTGCTTCATAGAGACGATATTCCTCCCTTGCCGGCATGGTGAGCAAAATTCGGCCACCTGCTTGTACTATTGGTCCTTCGTTTGTCTCAAAGGAAATGGTGGCCTGCAGCTTATGAAGGAGATCCCTACCTAACAGTGGCTCAGGGCACTCGGGGATCACCAGGAAAGAGTGAGTAATAGTCCTCAGGCCAGGGCCGGAGACTCTTCCTATGGACTTTGGGTAACTCCTTGCTTCCCCAGTGGCTCCTATAATCTTAACCTTATCCTTTCCAGTGGGTCCAATTGGTTGTTGAAGTACTGAGTGGGTAGCCCTGGTATCCACCAAAAAATTAATTACCTTCCCCCCTACCGAGAGTTTTACCCTAGGCTCCCGGGGGCTGGAGGAGCCCTGACTTCCTCCATCTAGAACTAAGAGGGAGGCTTCCTTCTCCATCCTCCTTCCCTCCTCTTCTTTCCCTTTTGGACATTCCTTCCTCCAGTGCCCTTCTTCCTTGCATAGGGCACACTGAGTCTTTCGCAGTCCTCTTAGGGGTTTACCTTTTCCCCTCATCTGCCCTTTTTCTCTCCCATACCTCCCTCTTTCCTCTCTATTTCCTGTTTCCTTAGCCAAAAGGACCTGTGCCATCTTCTTATTCAGTTCCAGAGTGGCTTTCGCAGGGTCCTCTCTATTATCAAAAACCTTCTGGGCTACAGCCAACAGCTCTGAGAGAGACTTCCCCTTAAAACCCTCTAAGTTCTCCAATTTCTTCCTAATATCTGGGGCGGATTGGGCCACAAACTGGAGGGCGAATGCCTGCACATTCTCAGGGACCTTGGGATCTATGGGTGTCCAGGTTCGATATACCTGGTACAACCTCTCCAAGAAGGCAGTCGGACTCTCGTCTGCACTCTGCTTACACTCAGTCACTTTAGACAGATTGGTGGGTTTCTAACCTGCAGCCCGGATACCCCTTAATAGAGTCTGGCAGTACCTCAAACCCGGTGCTCGTGTTGGGGTCCCACTTAGGTCGGAATTGGGGGAATACCTCCTCTAACACATCCGGTCGGTGGGAGGCTCTCCCTTTTTATCCCGGACCTGCTTCTTTCCCTCGATTTTAATTCTCTCCCTTTCTTCTAGAGTGAATAGGGTACTCAGTAGCTGCTGACAATCATTCCAAGTATGTTGATGGGTGTAAAAGACTGACTCAAGTAGGGTTGCCACCCCTTCTGGGTCTACAGAGAAAGGAGGGTTTTGGTTCTTCCAATTATACAAGTCAGAAGTGCTAAATGGGACATAAGTTCTCAGGGGCCGTCCTGACGCATCTAACTCCCCCATCTCCCGTAAAGGAAAAGTCTCGACCGGCGTGGACCCTGAACTGAACGTAGTTCCCGCTCGGGTGTGAGGTGGGCTCAGGACTCCTGAGGGAAACCCAGAAGTGGAATCGGGTTCAGGAGTGGTAGGCTTTGAAGTGCTAACGTACAGTGGGGGATTCCCATTCTCCCTCTTCCTCAGTCGTGGGGGGGGGGGATTCAGAATTAGTGGGGAGGACAGGAGCTGTGGGCTTTCTAAGAAAACTTTAACTCCTCCGGCCCTCAACCACCAACACTCTCGACCTGCTCTTCACCTTCTTCTTTCCTCTGGGGTCTCCCTGACATTTCCGCACATACTTTGGTTTATCATAAGCAATGCTCATCCAAATCTCAATATAAGGCATTTGACCAGGGTGCCTGGGATTCCCAAATATCACATCATGCACTGCTGCTCACTTTCCTAGGTCGAGACTTCCCGTCTCAGGCTAACCGACCTCAAAGGCTGGCCAATCCCTCTCACAGAACTTCCTCAGCGTGAAGGCGTCCTCCTGGGCTCCAAACCCAGCAGCTCTCCTAGAAAAATCTGAAAAATTTTTAGTCAAACATTCAAGGGAGGTGAGTGAGCTGGTTCTGGACTGGCTCTGTCCCATATCCTCGTCAAAGTGGAACAGAAGGGAGACAAACACTGCAACAAGAATCACAGCGATTAGACCAAGGATTCCCCTCACTCTTCCTTGTACTCGCTGGCCAGCACACCATATACTCTCACACGTTCTCTCACTCTCAACCATTTTTCCTACTGACCCAAAGGGTGTCCACCTGGGACCTTCTCCCTTTTCTAGGCTGCGTGGAGCTTCTATAAACGAGGACTCCAGTTTCCTACCCAAGGGTTCCTTTTAGAGCCTGTTGGCGTCTGGACACAGAAAGAGACAAACAGTGAGTGTTGGAAAAAGAACTAATATCCGATGGATGTTAAACAAACAACTATGCTCGCCTGGCCAGGCCCCTCGCGGGACCTTAAGGAGTCTTAGCTTAGGAGTAGCCGTAAAAGCCCCGGCCTCGGTCTCAGTAGGCTGAGAATCTCCACTGAGCTGAAACGACTCCACGGACACGCAGGTTGGAGCCCAATCAGGTCCCGTAGTCTTTCGACCGTGAGGCACACAACACGCATACTGGCATTCACATCAAACCATTCACTCAGTCAAGGGAGGGTGATTACCTGTCCGGCCGCTGCTACTAAGGCGTCACGAGTTAGGCTTTCAGGAGTCACCGGAGAGTAGCTCCGGCCAGACCCATCAGTTGCTCTAACAAGGTCAACCTTTTTGCGAATCACCAAAGAGGAGAGACAGAGAGAGGACAGACACAACGAGTGGCCACAAGAGACAGAACTAACATTTGGGATGTCGGACCCTGTTTCAGATCCTTAGGGTGCAGACCCTAATTCAGATCCAGTTATCACCCAACTCGAATATCCTGGGCTGTTGGACCCTGTTTCAGATCCTTAGGGTGCAGACCCTGTTTCAGATCCAATTATCACCCAATCCCACCTGGCACTGGAAGTTGTCACTCCCTAGTGCCACTATCTGGGATTTCAAGGTGGCGTCCCGCAATCCTCAGATCTCTTGGCCCCGCGGGGACACCTGAACAGTACCGTACACAAAAAGAAAGGACAAACAGAAAAAAACAGGCTTGTCTTACCGGCGCTGGGCTTCCAAGGCTGCTTAGGGTCCGGACCCGGGATGGGGCGTCCTTGGGGATCTCCGTCCGAGGAGATCTCGCTGGGGCCTCCAAATGTTAAAGCGCAAAATCAAACCACCATCCACTGCAAGGAAGCAAAAGATGTTTATTCACGAATTCGAATCCGGGCTGAGATGGTGACTGGTAGCAGTCTACCAAGCTCTACCCTGAACAAGGCTCAAACCACACAATTTATAAGAATTCAAACTACACTCAGTAAGGGGGAACACATCACCTTATCAGCCTATATCCAATCATTTTAAAATTAGCAAAAGCCTGATCCATTCAGAGCAAAGCATGGGCTAGTTCTAAACAGCACGCCAGACCAATAGGTCCCAGCCAAAGTGGGGGTCACCACATTCTTTTGCTCTCTGTTGGGACCACCCAGCCATCTGTCTGCAATTTATCAGGCCATCTGTTTTAACTATCTGGTAATAGTATTCCTATGCAGAGGTCATGAGGAGGCCTGTCCACTGTAGGGTCTGTCAAAATAATTGATGGCCTTCACTGTTTAGGTTCTGTGAGGGGAAAAGGGCAAGGAATTTTCCACCTCACTGGGCAGGAGGGCAAAAAGCAATTATATTTAAACTACTCTAAAAAACTCAAACTCAAAAAGCAACTATACTTATGACTATTCTAGAGTTACTGCCTCTAACATCTCACAAGACAATCTATGAGCACATCTTCACTGTACTGGGATAAGAAAAAAAAAGCCTTTACAGATAAACTATAAACATACCATAAAATAGGAAAAGATATTTATAAAATATTATACGACAAAAGCTCACATGCAGAATATATAAAGAGCTTTTTAAAATCAATAAGAAAAATCTAGGAACCCCAAGGTAAAACTAGGAAAAGAAAATAGAAAAAAGAGTATGTACATGGTCAAAAGGATGTGAAAAGCTGTTCACCAGCATCAGGGAAATGCAGATTAAGGTCATAATTAGATATGCTGGCACCCTCATCAGAGTGGCTGCAACAACAACAAGAACAAGAACAAAAAGCTTGAATATAGGAAGCACTGGCAAGGGTGTCGAAAGGGACTGTCATAGATTGCTGCAAAAATGGCAGCCATTTTGGAAAACTATTGGGCTGTGCCTACTGCAGCTGAACATTTGCAGAACTTTTAACACAACACTTTTCATTTCTGGAATATGTCCTGCAGAAACACCTGCATGTATCTACCTTAACAAGAATTTTATAGCATATTCATTTACGTTAGTCCTTTAAATCAGGACTGGAGAAATGTCCAGCAGTAGCACACCAGATTTTCATGCCCGAGGCCCAAAGATTCCAGGTTCAGTTCCCAACACCACCATATGCTCGATCTGAGCATTGTGTAGTTTCTTTCTCTTTGAAGAATATTAAAAGAAAATACATCTTAAGAAAAGTCTCATGGCATTTCTGTAAGTTGCAGACAATGTGAATAGCCAATAAAAAGCAAAGAAGAAAACTTTAAAAATAATCTTTATTTATTTTTATTTTATTGGATAGAGAAAGAGAAATTGAGAGAGAAAGGGGAGATAAGAAGAGAGAAAGAAAGAGACACCTGCAGGACTACTCCAATTCTGTTGAAGCTTTCCCTCTGAGGGTGCAGACTTAGGGCTTGAACTCAGGAACTTGTTCATGGGAAAATGTGTGCTCAACTAGGTGTGCCACTGCCAGGCTCTGCAAAGTAGTTTTTTTTTAATAGATTTTTTATTTTTTTATTTCATTAATTAGAAAGATAGGAGGAGAGAGAAAGAACCAGACATCACTCTGGCACATGTGCTGCTGGGGATCAAACTCGGGATTGAACTTGGGACCTCACACTTGAGAGTCCAAAGCCTTATCACTGCACCACCTCCAGGACCACACCGCAAAGTAGATTTTTAATGGTAAAATATACCAATAGATAAAATTGAATGTCACGTAGTAAGATGAAGTAAACACTAGAATATCATGACTATAAGCGAAGGTAGACACGGAAGAGTACATACTTTATACTTTCCACTTCTTGGGCAGTCAACACAAACACAGCCCTTCAAAGGAAATGGAAGTCATCCTGGTGTGGCTATCTGCTGGGACAAACAGTTTCTAGAAAGGGTACACTGAGGAGCTGATCACATTCACGTTCCTGAGATTGGTACTGGTTACAAGGTTAAGGTCGCTGAATCAGACACTTGGGCTGTGCAAACTTTGCTACCTGTGTGTGGTTATTGTATTTATTTTGGAGACTTGTCTTCCAACTCTTTTTTTTTTATTTAATAGCATTCCAGATGTATCGATTGTATGTATTCATTCTTTAGACTTCATGTTAATTTTTAATATTTTATTTTATTTATTGAGGTGTGTACAGGCTGGTGTTGTAGACAGCCATATAAAACCAGGAAGAGAGTGGCTTGAACTGAAAATTCCACCCCCTCGGAAATCAGCAGGCAATGCCCCCAAGGCATACTTATTCAGGTCAGGACTGAGACACTGAGGCTGAAAATGCAGGGAATTAAGAAGGAAGTTAAGGGTAAGGTGGGGGTGGGGTGGGGGTCGGTGGTTATCATAATAGTTATGCAAACTACTTTCATGCCTGAGGCTCTGAGGCCTCACCTTTAATCCAAGGCACCACAGTAAACCAAAACTGAACAGTCCTCTGGCAAATGAGAAAAGGAAACTAAATTAAAAATATTCATTTTCAAAAGATTTATTTAAAAGGTTGTGGGGTGGAGACATTTCGCTGAGTTGACATTTGCTATTCATTGTTTCAAACATGAAACTTGGTAGCCTTCTGGCACAGTTTCTTCTAGTTGGTTCTGTATTCTATTTTCTTCAAATAATTTAAAATTTTATTTTAACGAGAGGGCTACAGAGAGAAAGACAGAGAAACACCAAAGCATTGTTCAGTTGTTGGTTTATGGTAGTGCTCAGGACTGAACCTGGGAACTTCGAGCCTCAGTCTTCTGCAGAATCCTGATGCTGTCTCCTCAACTCTGTGTCCTAAAATTAAACATATTTTTTGAACTTGTTTGCTAGCCTTTCTGGGGTCCTGTTTTCTGGTGGAATTTTAGAGAGAGCTGCTTGAGGCATTCTGATGCAATAAATAGGCGTGGGCAGTTGGCCCTTTGTCTAACTTTGTTGCAGACCCACATCTTTTGACTGACTGAAAAGTTTCTAGCAACTTGGGTCTAGCTCTTTGGAGCTACTGGAACAGTAGCTTTTCTAAATATGGGTGGGTGGGTAGAGAATGGCAAATTCACTCTCTTCTCCCAGACAATTCAGATTGTAGACTGGGGAAGCCATCACTTTTCAACATCTTTCAAAAAAAAAAGAAAGACCAGCAAGGAGCAGTCAACACCACAAACATTCTGACGCCAGTCACTTTCTAGAGCAACCTCTCAGACTCCATTCCCAGTTATTTGAAGTGATAGTTTCATATGCCTTGCTATGGCATGAAAGAAATAACCAGTTTTCAGCTGTGCAATAGCAACAAGGTTGCCCGTGTCACCTACCTGCTAGGTTTCTGTTATAATAGCACCTGATCTCCAGCTCTGACTTTAGTTAGGGTGAAAGTGAACTGTTGCAACAGAGACCCACCCCAGGATGACTGAGGTCAGAAAGCAGTTGCTTTCTTTCTCAATTCCCAGAACTGCAGTGAAGGCTGGAATATTCCGGTGCACAGCCTGAGGCCTTGGTTACACCCAGGTTTCTTCCACACCCATAGTCTGGACTTGTCCCTTCACCTGTAGGTGTTGCTAGGCACATCTGCACCGCTGATTTGGAAAGCACTTCCCCAGCCTTTATTCCCCTGGATCTCCCCTCTCTGCTGAAAGGCAGGTGAGGAGTGAATTTGCGGTGTGAGTGGGAAGAGAAATAAAGCTAAGTCTCAAAGACACCAAAGCCCCAGTCTGTTCCAGCATATGTGGAGCCAGGGATTGAACTTAGGGTCACAGGCATTTAAGTATTATTGCATTGCACTCACTGCATCACCTTCCTGGCCACCATGTATTTTGTTTAATTCTCAATCAAAGCAGAATTGCAGTGTAGTATGATTCGAGCCTCACTGCACATCAGTATGAATCGGTATGCTTAGGCACCACATGAAGTCCCTCACTAAAAGTGCAATTCTGCCCCTCACCATAAATCGACCCCATATAGTGTCATTAAAAAATGTATTCAGTATCCAGTAATGCACCTACAATTGATCTCACACATGTGTTATGCTTCTGAACTGTCTCTCTGACCCAACATTTAAAAAAAATTTTATTAGTGTTCTAATATGGTTTACAAGATCATAAGACTACAGGCTATAGTTTTGAATCATACTGTCAAAATTCTATATATTTTAAAGAAAGAAACAGAGATAGCATGGGGGAGAGAGAGGGAGAGAGAGAGAGAGAGAGAGAGAGAGAGAGAGAGAGAACACAACACTGCTCCACTACTCCACTACCCATGGAATTCTCTTCCTGCTTTTCCTGCTGACCCTGGCTCCACACAAGGAAAGCATGTGCTCCATCCACACCTGGCAGCAGGGAGCACCCCTGCTAAAGTGAGGTCTGACCATGCCATTTAGATGAGCTTGTTGAGTCTGGGTAATGAGATGCCACAGGCTAAATGGTTTAGTCAGCAGACCTCGATTTTATTCTCTCACCATTCCGGAGCCTCTGAAGCCCTGGATACAGGTATGGACTGGGATATTTTCTCCTCAGACCTTTTTCCTAGGCGTGGAGATGGCCCTCTCCTCCCAGTGTCTTCACAGGGTTGTCTCTCTGTCTGTGTCCATGTTCTCATGTCCTCTTCTCATAAGGACACCAGGCCTGTTGCTTCACAGCCCTCCCTAACGGCCTCATTTACCACCCACCCCCACCCTTGAGACCCATCTCCCAAGCAGTCCCACCCTGAGCTCCTTGGGGAGACAAGTTCAGCATAGGGACTGAAAGGGACATCACCCACAGCGCCCCCCTTTGCTCAGCTGCTCCTACAGAGCAGTGTGAAAACCATGGACCTCCCCACAGTTTCAAAGACGTTTTAGGATCCAACCTCAGCAGCCTCCCCCCTCCCAACCTTCTGCCACCACCCTCTTTGCCCACTCTCCTTTACCCAGGCTGTTCCTTTTGCCATCCTGCCCCCTGCTTTGGAGCAAGATCTGCTGACAATCATGAGTTGTGCTACTGTCTCGTGGTGTTTCTCTCTTCCCAATGCTTTCTGTGACACACTTGCTTCCTCTGTCTCCTTGCCTGGAGTTCTGCATCTTCTGCTCTGCTCACTTCTGCCTCCCAAACTTTCAGACAGTCTCTGATGCATGACAGGTGCTAAAATGTCTGCTGAAAAAAATGAATCAAGGCTGCTAGTGAGAACACAGCTGAGGAGGGAGGGGGCGTCTGTGGAGTCACTGAATTATGACTTAGCTCCAGCTCCACACAACATGCACTCATCCCAGAAGGGCCCCTCAGGATCTAAGTCAGAGTTCAAAAGGCTTAGTTTTCAGACATTTTGTGAAATGTACGTGTCTCCATTCTGATCTCAAGTGGTCAGGAGGATCATCGGCTGGTGGAGCACAGGAATTGCCTGCCTGAGGCTCCTGGTTAGATCCTCTTGTCTGCATGCACCAGAGTGATGCTCTGGCCTCTCTCATGTGAAACCAATCAACTTTTAAACATTAATTCCAACCTCAAATTAAATGAAAAACAGCAAAGAAAAAGTGATTTCATGTGAGAAGCAGGCCTACTGACTATCACAACACATGGTAGTTGGTATATTGACAGCAAAGGGAGAGAAATAACTCCAGAAAACAAGATACACCAGCTCAAAAACCACATTCATCGGGGGCTCCCTCCTCAGGAGTAAAGTGACTGCATCTGAGTCACAGCCAAGAAAACAAGTGACATGGCATAGGACACAGGAAGTTCAGGATGAGAAGCAGAAATCATTGGAGCAACATGACAGCGTGCTTGGCATGCTTCCTTTTGCGAAGGTTGAAGAATGGTACACCTGGAAGAGCTGGGCTTTTCCTTCTATTATGTAGCTGAACTGACTCAAAAGCCTTGATCATGATAGTGGCCACTTCCTGCGGACCTCTTAATCTGCTGGAAGAAGTGATATGAGAGGTCTGCTTCTCACCAGCCCACTGTTGCTGCTCAATTTCTCCAGCTCTTAACATAGGAACACCTTGTCTTTGCTTTCCCTGCTGAAGGGGACTAGAGCCTCCACCAACTCCCTTAGTTCCCTCTATCCAGCACCCTCAGTGACTCTTGGTTTTCAGATCTACAGGCTTGAATCCACAAGCTGTAGATTCAATGGTGACACTTCCGGTCTAGGAGCCCTCTTGAAGGTCCCGATGGAACCCCATCCTCTTGATAGTTGCAAATGATCGATAAGCACTAGAACTTGGCCAATTTTCCCACTGCCTCCCCACAAAGATCATCTGCAGAACTGTCCTCTAGTTTTCAAAACTCCAACTTTTGTCAGATGTGTAGCGGTGACCCTTCCCTGGGGGATGTTTGTCAGTCAAGCAAATTGCAGTCATGTCTCTGTGACCTACTGGGAAAGACAGCAGGCCAGGGGCCAGGGGATGAGGAAACATGTCTGAATTCATTCCTCCTTGTAACACTTACTCTCTGGATGCTGGCACCTAGAATCCGAAGGCCAGCCAGCCCAAGTCCTGGACACAACCCAAACCCCAAACACACACGGAGGCCCCTGATGGCTCTGATGAGTCAGCAAGCTAGGGATGCAGCCAAGGTTCCAAACCTCAAGGCACCATTAACAGAGCCAAGATCTGGAATACAAATTGAGTGACCTCAGTAGAGAGAAGCATGGGGCATTGAGGTCTAGAGCACATGTGTGGGGAATCTAGGACATACAAAACATCCCTACAACCAGGAGTCCAGACATCTGGGGCCACTTTTTTTTTTTAGAAGAGACTGCATCTAAGTAACAGCTAAGAAAACAAGTGCATGACAAAAACCAAGATGTGAAGCTCAGTGTGAGAACCAGGAGTCATGTGCTTTCCTAAGGAAGAATAATGTGGGACACCTGAAAGATGTGTTTTCCCTTCAGGTTATGAAGTTGAAGTGACCATTCTCAAAAGCCTTGATGCTGAAGGTGGTGACTTCCTTTAAACCACTTCCTGTGGACTCTAACTCCACAGATTGGAACACATAAGATCCAAAGGCAAGTGGAGTCATTCATCACACTGCTCAGACCCAGCTACAGGTGGCTCACAACTGCTTCCAAGGAAGGGTCAGAGCTGCAACCTCCATACAACTGTCTCTTGCTCTCTGTGCTTTTCGAAGGACCTTTGCTATTCCCTTGCCTTGTCCCATCACCTCAGTGCATCTGACATGGCCATTTGAAGAGCAGTGGAGATGTGTGACATTCAGCACTTGAGGATTCATATTCTACCCTGAGATTGTGTGATTATAGGCAAATCACCAGATTTCTCTGGGACTCAGTTGTCTTATCTGAGGGATTGTAAAATAGTCTATCCAGTGGCTTTGGAGTATGATTTGAGAAAACCATGAAGACAGACATGGCTTTTAAGACACAAGTGCTATGAAATATCATTTATTTTGAAATAATAGATTTCAAGTAGAAAAACAGAAGATTTTATCTATTTATTGACATGATAGATAGAAGGAGAGAGAGAACCAGAACATCACTCTGGCACATGCAATGCTGGGGATCAAACTTGGGATCTCATGCATGAGAGTCCCTAGTACTAGCCCCGGAGCTACTTCCTGAGACACACTAACATTTCTAATATTGATAAGTTAGTCTCTGTTCTGGACATCTGTCCTATGCTTTAGTCCTACATATTAAACTTCCTCCCAGAAGTTTCCACATGGACATTGTGTAGATGTCTGAGTCAATGTATGCAAAATTTCTTAGACTCTTTAAACAATTAATAAATTTGTATTATATAATGTGTTTATATATGAGAGACATACTAGAACATCACTCATCCCTGACCTATGTCAGTGTGGGGAATCAAACCTGGGACCTCAGGGATTGTACATTCTGTGTCCTACTACTGGATTATCTCCCCAACATACAAAACTCTTATCTTCCTTTGCAAAGCATCCTGTCTCTCCCATGGAGCCTATTTCAGTAGAGTCACTAGGGGGATTCTGGAAGAGGACTAGAAGGTTCCCATAGACTGAACGCTCTCTCACCACCCATATCCAACCATTCACTACTATTTGGATGAAACTAAAACCTGCAGATGTTTCTGACATTTTTCTCCTACCCCTCTGCCCTGGTGTAGGTCAGATTATAAGAATTTCTGTCCTAGAGTATTACAACAATATCTTCTACCTCTTATCTCATCCCTCACATCCCCAACTCCATAATGGCCATAATGGCCAGACTAGTCTTTCCAAAACATGTACCTGACCATGTCAAACTCCCCAACTTGCACCCTGAAATGACCACCCCCTCCCACATACCCAAGAGTGCTTTGGGTTGTCTCAGTTCCTGAAAGGAAGCATCCTAAACAGACTATGTTCTTGCCACCTTCCTTGACTTTTTTTGCATTCTGATCCACCTTAAACTTGCTGTGGACCTACCCTATGACCCTGCAATTCCCCTCCTGGGGATATATCCTAAGGAACCCAACACATCCATCCAAAAAGATCTGTGTACACATATGTTCTTGGCAGCACAATTTGTAATAGCCAAAACCTGGAAGCAACCCAGGTGTACAACAGCAGATGAGTGGCTGAGAAAGTTGTGGTATATATACACAATGGAATACTACTCAGCTGTAAAAAATGGTGACTTCACCGTTTTCAGCCGATCTTGGATGGACCTTGAAAAAATCATGTTGAGTGAAATAAGTCAGAAACAGAAGGATGAATATGGGATGATCTCACTCTCAGGCCGAAGTTAAAAAACAAGATTAGAAAAGAAAACACAAGTCGAACCTGAAATGGAATTGGAGTATTACACCAAAGTAAAAGACTCTGGGGTGGGTGGGTGGGTGGGGAGAATACAGGTCCATGAAAAATGATGAATGAAATAGTGGGGGTTGTATTGCTAAATGGGAATCTGGGGAATGTTATGCATGTAAAAAAAAAAAAAAAGAAGTAGAAACGCAAAGCAGAAATTGACTGAGTTTGGAGTATGGCACCAAAGTAAGAAAGCAGAAGTATACTAGAGTTAGCAGTGAGTACCTCCCTAATACTTCCTTTCCACTTTTCCAAGCTTTGGGTCCATGATTGCTCAACAATTTGTTTGGCTTTGTATGTTAACTCTCTTTTCAGTCACCAGGTTCCAGGTGTCATCAGGATGCCGGCCAGACTTCCCTGGATTGAAGACACCACCAATGTGTCCTGGAGCTCAGCTTCCCCAGAGACCCATCCTACTAGGGAAAGAGAGAGGCAGACTGGGAGTATGGACCGACCAGTCAACGCCCATGTTCAGCGAGGAAGCAATTACAGAAGCCAGACCTTCTACCTTCTGCAACCCACAATGACCCTGGGTCCATGCTCCCAGAGGGATAGAGAATGGGAAAGCTATCGGGGGAGGGGGTGGGATATGGAGATTGGGCGGTGGGAATTGTGTGGAGTTGTACCCCTCCTACCCTATGGTTTTGTTAATTAATCCTTTCTTAAATAAAAATAAATAAATAAATAAATAAATAAATAATTAAAAGGGTGAGGGGCAGATTGTAATATGCATACAGATTATTTGGAGAGCTTGCTAAAAATACTGATTCTGATATAGTCGGTCTGGAGTAGGTCCCAAGATTCTACATTTTTTATAGCTTTTTAAAAAGTTTTACTTATTGTGTAGAGATAAAGAGAAATTGAGAGGGAAGGGGTAGAGATAGAGAAGGAGAGATACCTGCAGCACTGCTTCAATGATCATAAAGCTTTCCCCCTGTAGGTGGGGACAGGGCACTTGAACCTGTGTCCTTGCCCATGGTGATATGTACACTCTACCAGGTGGACCACCCCCCATTCCTAAGATTCTACATTGTTTTAATAGCTCTTACCTGGGAGCCAATAGTGCTGAGACTTTGACAAAGGCCTAGATGATGCCATTCCTATGATAGTCTTCTTAAATTCATGGCATTTAACTTATACACACATGGTTATCAACACAAGCAATAAAAAATAAAAAATAAAAAAAACTTGCTGTGGAATCTGTAATAGCCCAAATTTGGAAGCAACCTAAGTGTCCAACAATAGATGAGTGGCTGAGAAAGTTGTGGTATAGACAAACAATGAATCCTACTCAGGTATCAAGAATGATAGATTCACTTTCTTCACCTCATCTTGGATGGAACTCATGTGAAGTGAGATAAGCCAGAAAGAGAAGGATGAATATAGAATGATCTCACTCATAGAAATTGAGAAATAAGAACAGAAAGGGGAAACACAATATAGAACTTGGACCGGGTTTGCTGCCTTTCACCAAAGTAAAGGACGCTGGAGTAGGGGTAGGGACACGTTCAGGTCCTTTTGCTTAATGGTAGAGGAGGACCTAGGTTGAGGGTGACAGTATTTTGCAGAAAACTGATAAAATTTTACACATCTGTCAACAACTGTGTTTATTTGAAACGATTAATCTCCCAATTAAAACAAGCAAATCAAAAGCCTTTGCTGTGGAACAGAGCTTGCATGCAGTTATAGGACTTTGCAGCCAACTGGCCATAGAGAGCTCTTTCAGTAATTTTGTTCCCAGTGCAGCCCCCAAAAGAAGGTGATTGCTGGTCATAGCATGTCCCCAATTTTGAGAGAGCAAAGGAGGTGGACAGAACTCTGTGTCTACTGTCAGATGACGTAAGGCCCTATTTTCTGTCTAGTTTTAGTTCTGCCCATAAAAAAAAAAGTCAGCTACACAGTGACGTCTTTAAGCTGGTCCTCAATGATACTGTCATGCGCACCTTAACCCAGCTGCCCACACACCTCTTGACTTCCTGTAATAAATGCTGTTGTCTGAGTCAATCTGAGTAAGAGTTTTCATTACTTGCAGCTAAGAGAACTGTAAATAATCCAACCTAAAAACTGACTTGAGCAACAATAACACAGGTTTGTGAAAGTCTGCAAGGGAACGGCTATCTTTCATACATCTAACCAGCAGACATGAATAGAAGCAGAGGCTCAGAGAAGAAAAGTAACCTTCCCAAGAAGATGATGAAAATTCTATGGCTCCTTACACTGATTGTCACAATAATACAAATGATTTACTGCCTGAGTGATGCAGATGAATCAGTCCTCCTCCCTCCCAATTTTGCTTCCATCAGCTGCAGGTTAGATGATCAGATTTCCACAGGCACACTGTGTAGACTAAGAGTGAATGGGCTTGGATAGAAGACCTAAGGGACTGCCTGTGATAAAATAGCACAAGTCTTAGTGTAGACTTTCAGTGAATGCAGTGCCTCTGTATTCTTGGCTAATCTATGGTCCAGGTGGAAGTACCAAGACAATGCATCCCTTGCTTATGCTGTGCATGTGTGAAATTGATTATTGAATGTCACAGAGTGGATGGAGAGGGCTCAAAATATGCTTGCTGGTGTAGGCAGATTTTCTAGTTTCAAGATATAATGTTTTGTTCCTCTTCCTGGTTCAACTGAAGATGAATGGCCCTGCTGCAGAAGGCAACTATCAAAGAGATTCCAATTTCAGGAGGAAGTTAGGGCCAGATTCATCAAATCCTTACAACTCCTTCCATATCCTTATTCTTCTCATAGCCCATCATGCTGGGCTTTAAGGGATAAAAACATATTCTCTAGGCTTTTTGTCCTAACAAAATCCATAGAAATACGGGCTGGGGAGACAGCATAATGGTTATGCAAAAGCCTTTCAAGCCTGAGGCTCTGAGGTTCCCCAGGTTCAATCCCCAGCACCACTATAAGCCTGAACTGAGCAGTGTGCTAGTCTAGAAAACAAACAAAAAATCCATAGAAATAGGATGTCTCAAATCGGTCTTGCTAAGCCGAGAGCCCCTTCTATTTCATTCAAGAGCACTAGTAGTAATAATATGGGACTGAGACCTAAGTAGTGATATTACCTGTGAAGCATCAGAAGAGAGAAAATATCTACTCTTTAAATGACCTTCCTCCCTAAAAACCATCTACTTCTCTGGGGAATTCACTTCTCAATTTGTAGAGACAAACATGTTTGTAGACCATGCAGCTTAACACTGTAGATTCAACGGCACCACTTCCGACCAAGGAGACTTTTAGAAGGTTTGATCAAGCATAACACTCTGCACTGTAGCAAGTGACTGATGGGCAGGCACCAGAAACTGGCCAATTGGTCTTTCATAGCCTGGGGACGAGAAATGCCTTTTGCAAAATAAGCTGCATTGGCCCATGCCACCAAGGAAAATGCATTCTCTTCTTTATGGGAATTTCAGCAAGACTCCTCTTTCTTCTCTAGCCTATAACAGAGCAAGGGAGATGCAGAATCTTCCTTCTAGCTCTAAATGTCCCCAGGAAACCACCCTGCTCACGAGCATGGCTGAGGTATGCTTATTCCCCCAGGACCTTTGGCTGATGGGAAAATCTTTCTTCTAGCTGAGGTAAAGAATTGCGGCTCCTCAGGATTATTCATGCTCACAAACCCTGCCCCCTGAACTCCAGGCTCCAGAAACCAGGCAGGCAGTAAACCATCACGACTGTTTGGTGCAAAGTCCTGCAGCTCTGAAGGATGAGTCATCTGCTTTTACCACCACTTGAAATAAGCGATAATGGCTTGGCAGCCTGTTGTATATTAATAGCTTTGTCATTTTACCTTCCTCCTGTTTCCTTTATTCCATATTAGAATTAAAGATGGCTAAAATGGTTGCAAAACAGATGGCCCTGAGTTTCTAAACTTTACAGAAAGCCAATGGGGGTCCTGGTTATTCACTGCAGCCTGGTCAGACCAACCAGACAGCCCTCTGTCTTTCCTCTGTGGCTTTCAAGGTTATACTATCAATTTTGGGTTCTTTCCTTTTCCTTTTCTTTTTAATTTAATTTATATGTTTACTGGCTAGAGACAGAGAGAAATCAAGAGGGAAAGGGGAGATGAAGAGGGGGAATGAGAAAGGCAACTGCAGACCTGCTGCATTGCTTGTGAAGCTTCTTCCCTGCAGGTGGGGTCATTTTAAACTTCTTCGTGGCATTCCCAAGCAGAAATAATCAGATTTCATTTCCAGTTTGTGTCTTCCCATAAAAATGGAGACATCTAGGAGGCAGGGACTATGCCTGCCTTGTTACTGTGTCCCCGGCACCCAGACAGCATCTGTGGGTAAAGAAAGGGGATCCTGGAAGTGTAACCCTCTCTCTACATAAAGGGAGAAACACATGGGGGAAGAAGGTGTACATAGGGGAAGGGGGTTGCGTGGGTAGACCAGAACTCTGCCACCAGGCACTTCTTGGCTTACTGCCCCATCCCCACAAACCATCTATGCACATTAGGGGCACGATTCCACCTTAGTCAGTCTCAGCTTTAGTCTTAATGGATTAGAAAGAATAAAACCCAGGGAACACCACTATTTATTATTTTAATTTTTTCCATTACTGTGGATTTCAAATTGGCTTACAGAATGAAAGGATCTCAGGAATTTTAAAATCATAAGATTCTGCAGTTTCACATCTATACTGCTGTGTACGGCACAACATACCCACTACAAATATTAGCGTAATATTCCACCCGAGTGAAACTAGATTCTTACCTTATATCAGTTAGTGTAATCATCTCTAGTTCCATCCACTTGGTCCCAAATGATGCAGTGTTAACTTTTTAATGGCAAAGTAGTATTCTATGGATTATATATCCCATAACTTAAAAACTTAATTAGTGATTTAATATTGATTTACAAAATACAAGATAACAGGGGTACAACTCTACACTGTTCCCCACCACCAGAGTTCCATATCCCCATTCACTCCACTGGAAACTGCAGTCATTCTCCTAAGACCACAGATATGGGTTGACTATATTTCTGTAACTATATGTATATATATTTTCCTATTTTTTCCTATGATCCTGCCTTCTCTTCTTTTCTAGGTTACACTTACCCGTGTTACTACTTTAGAATAACCTTCCTTTTTTTTTTCCCCTTTTCTGTCTGTGGGTCTTGGTGGAATTGGAGTTCAGAGCCCTATGCTCATCTTCTCCTAATACTTCTCCCCCTCTGGGGTTAAGGACCAAAATTCTTTTTTGGGGAGCAGAAGGTGGCAGTTCTAGCTTCTGTAATTGCTTCTCTGCTGGACATGGGTGTTGACAGATTGATCTGTACCTCCAGCCTATTTCTATCTTTCCCTAGTGGGGTAGGCTTCTGGAGAGGTGAGGTCCTAGGACACGTTGCTGATGTTCTCTGCCCAGGGAAGTCAGGACAGAATCACGATAGCATTTGCAACTTGGTGGCTGAACGGCGATTAAGTTAAAAAATGTGTGGTTTATAGTTAATAATATTTATATACTTTCCCCATATTTGGAAGCTACTCTCTGCCCTGTTCTAGCTTTCTAGTCCTATTCCAAACACTGACACCATCTTCCAAGACAATATTTTCAACATACCTGCATGTTAGCTGTGGGGCTCAGGCAAAATTTATAAAGTCATGGGCACCTTGGATTGTAACTAAAATAGACTTCCTAGTTTCTTCCAACATGAAGACCCTACATCTCACCTGTTATATTTTTATCTTTGGGTTCCTGATGATTAAACTATTTCTTCTGTTTTAAATCTTAATGTTTTTTAGCCACCAAGTTGCAGATGCTACCATGATGTCATCCTGACTTCCCTAGGCAGTAGACCTCACCAAAACAAACTCAAAATGGCATAAATACCATTTATAAAAACCTGGAACTATGCAATATGTAGAAGGAAGTATTGCTGAAACACTTCCTGATCTTAACATCAGAGTTGTTTCTGGAAACTTAACCCAACTGGAAAAGGAAGCTCAAGTAAGAATAATTAATTTGGATTACAACAAACTAGAAATCTGGAGGCATCTCTGCTGTCTCCACTGTATCCAAATGTTAGGGGACCTCTATATATCTATCCATCTATTACTTGTCCTTTGTGAGTAAGAATTCCTTCCTCCCTCCCTCCCTCCCTTCCTTCCTTCCTTCCTTCCTTCCTTCCTTCCTTCCTTCCTTCCTTCATGGCTCCAGGCCAACTTTTGTCAGATAGAGAGAGACAGGGAGATAGAGGGAAAGAAGAAAAGATAGCATGACATAGAAACTTCCCCCAGTGTGGCGGAGTCTGAGCTCACACCTGGGCTGCATGTATTTGAAGCAGACATCTTCCCAGGTGAGATGTCTTCCCAGCTCCTGTTCTTTCCATAGTCTTCTGTGAGGAGAGACTGAGGAGACCTTGCAAAGAAAGACCCTGGTTCCCTGGTTTTTTTTTTCTTTTTTTCTTTTCTTTTTATTTTTATTTATTCCCTTTTGTTGCCCTTGTTGTTTTTATTGTTGTAGTTATTATTGTTGTCGTCGTTGTTGGCTAGGACAGAGAGAAATGGAGAGAGGAAGGGAAGACAGAGAGGAGGAGAGAAAGACAGACACCTGCAGACCTGCTTCACCGCCTGTGAAGTGACTCCCCTGCAGGTGGGGAGCCGGGGTTCGAACCAGGATCCTTATGCCGGTCCTTGTGCTTTGCGCCACCTGCGCTTAACCCGCTGCGCTACCGCCCGACTCCCTCCCTTGGTTTCTGTGTAGGCTTTCTTTTTGTTTCCTTTTTCATTCATTTGTTTGTTTGTTTATTGCCACCAGGGTTCTCCCTGGGGCTTGGTGTGTTCACAGTGAATCCACCACTCCCAGTGACCTTTCTTTTTTTCCTTTCTTTATCTGATGCGACAGAGCAAAATTGAGAGGGGAGGGGAGACAGAGAGATGCCTGAAATACTTGTTTCACCCCTTGTGAAACTTCATCCCTGCAGGTGGAGAGTGGAGGTTGGAGTCTGGGTCCATGCCCATGGCAATATGTGCACTCAGCTGGGTGTGCGACTGCCTGGCCCCCCTCTCTGCAGGCTTTATTTCTTTTTATTGTTTTATTTGTTATTGATAGTTTGTCACAAGACTGTAAGATTACAG
This sequence comes from Erinaceus europaeus, assembly GCF_950295315.1. NCBI lineage: Eukaryota > Metazoa > Chordata > Mammalia > Eulipotyphla > Erinaceidae > Erinaceus > Erinaceus europaeus. Next base: position 3,857,120 of record NC_080185.1, read on the forward strand.
TGTGTAGTTCCGCACCACAGCCACTACCAAAGTTCTGTATCCCCATCCTCCCAAAGATCACCACCATAGTAATCACAAAGTCTTATAAATGGTTTGTTTGCTTCTGGATTTCCTTTTTTTGCAAGGTCATGTGAATCAGATCTTTAGATTGCACATATGAGTGAAGCCATTTGATAGTTGTCTTTCACCTCTTTACTTATTTCATGAGTATTGTCCTCTCCAGTTCCATTCATTTTGTCCCAAAGGACACAATATCATCATGTTTTGATCACAGACTCCAAGGAATATGTATCCCATATCTTCTTTATTCAGTCATCTGGTGATGGGCATTTAGGCTGCTTCTACTCTTTGGCTATTGTGAATAATGCAGCTACGAACATAAGGGTGCATATAATCCCTTCTAATTAGTGTCTGGGTGCCTGTTGGGTTAGGGTTAGGGTTAGGGTTAGGGTTAGGGTTTAGGGTTAGGGTTTAGGGTTAGGGTTTAGGGTTAGGGTTAGGGTTAGGGTTAGGGTTTAGTGTTAGGGTTTAGGGTTAGGGTTAGGGTTAGGGTTTAGGGTTAGGGTTTAGAGTTAGGGTTTAGGGTTAGGGTTAGGGTTTGGTGTTGGATAAATTCCTAAGATTGGTATTGCTGGGTCATAAGGTAATTACATTTTTATTTGTTTAATGACTCACCATACAGTCTTCCAAATGGGCTTCATCAGTTTGCATTCCCACCAGCAGTGAAGCAAAGTTACTTTTTCTCCACTGCCTCCCCACACCTGTCATTTCCTCGTTTGTTGATGGAAGCTCTTCTCTCAGTTGTGAGATGAGATCTCAGTGTGCTTTGAATTTGCATTTCCCTGATGATAAGTGAAGTGGAGCAGTTCTTCATATGTCTGTGGGCCATGTGGATCTTCTCTTTAGAAAACTGTTTTGTTCCTTGGTCCAGTTTTTTATTGGGTTACTTTTGCTTCTTCTGTAAATTCTGCATGAATCTATATAAATGATTGATATCAGTTGCTTGTTTGATGTGTTATGTGCAAATATCTTCTCCCATTTACTGGGTTGTCTGGTTATCTTTGTGTTGTTTGCTTTCTATGTGTAGAATCTTTGTAGCTTCATGTAATCGCCTATTTTTATTCCTGTTTTCATTTCCCATGCCCAGTGGGTTGAGTTTTCAAATACATCTTTAATGTGAAGGTCTTGTGAAGTTTCACCAACATTTTCTTCTTTAAATTTTAGAGTTTCTGGTATAATATTTAGGTCTTTAATCCATTTTTATTTGATTAGGTGGTGGTCTAGTTTCACTTTTCTACATGTGACTGTCCAATTTTTCCAGGGCTATTTGTTGAAGCAAATTTCTTTACCCTATTTAATGATTTTGGCTCCTTTGTCATATATTAGGTGGGCTAGTTTCTGAGCCTTTGATTCTGCTCCACTGGACCAAGTGTCTATGTTTATTCCAGCACCTCACTGTTTTGTTGGCTTTCAACACACGGCAGGGTCACCTGACTTCCCAGCTTCTGGTCATCAGAAAGTTTTCCTTGGTGCTGTTGTCTTACGATGTGGCCCCAGGGTTTGAACCTGGGTAGCTCATGACAAGGCACATATTCTACCCACTTAGTCACCTCTCTAGTCCCATCAGTTTCTGAATGTGACTTCCAAACTATTTCTCTCCCCTCGTGCTCACTCAATAATCTTTCCTTTCACTCTCTTGTGACCAAAAAAAAAAAAAAAAAAAGGCTCTGGGGTTGCACTAACAGCTCTGCACTAACTTTTTCTGATTTAAAGAGGGGCACAGAGAGGCAGAGAGAAAGAGAAAAAGTACAACATCAAAGCTTCCTCTGATGTGGTGGTGGCAGGGCTTGAACGTGGGCTGCACACATGGCAAAGCAGGGACAGTATCAAGTGTGGCATAAATGTTTGCTTTGTACTCTGGAGTTCCCGTCAGCACTACACATGCACACAAGCACTGCCATCTCTGTCATGTGATCTTATCTTTTTCATTAAAAAAAAAAGATTTCACATTGGTATACAATTTTTAAAGATTTTAGCAGTTGAGTTTTAAACACACACACACACACACACACACACACACACACACACACACACACCCATCTCTGAAGTCTCAGTGTCCTCATAAGGAAGATATCCTTCCACCTGTGCCCCCACCCCTTTCAGTCTCCTCCCATGACCCCCCCCCCAGTTTTCATAGAGTCGCAGAGTCAGCTTGTTAGTCTTATTTTGCAGTGTTGTTCTGGCTGTTTACAGTCCACAGAGGAGTGGATCCACCCAGCAGTGTTTCTCTTCCTGACTCGCTTCACTCAGCATTGGCACCCCCACTTGCACTCATTTTGTCCCCAAAGGCATAATGCCATCTTCTCAGAGGCTGATTAGCATTGCATTGAGCATCTACTTCAGCAGTTTCATTATCCTGACCTGTCTGTCAATGGGCATTGAGGCGGACCCCAGGCCTACTTGGCTACTGTGAACAGTACGGTATAAACAAAGGCTGTAGTCTTTTTATTTTTTAATTATTAAAAATTTAATTACTAATTTAACATTGCATTTATTCATTTATTTATTTATGATTTCATAATGTTTTAGAAAGTCATAAGATAACATGGGTACAATTCCACACTGTTCCCGGTGCCAGAGTTCTTGTCCCCATTCCCTCCAACGGAAACTGCACTAGTTCTCCCAAGGTTACAGATATGGGTTGACTTTATACCTAGCCCTGTATGTTTGTCTATGTGTATATCTATATATCCATATATCTATATGTTAGAGAGCCTTAGGATGTGTGCCTAGGAGTGGGATTGCTGGTCTCATGGCTCCACCTTTTCTCCAACCAAATGGCCAGTTTTGGCATTATTTTTACAACAAAATGCCACAATGAGTTGACTATGCTTTTTATCTTTAACCCTAGTCCCCTTGATGTATCCACTTCCTTCTGTCTCCCTTTCCCCAGGACAAGTACATACAGTGGAACCTTTTCTGCCAGGATCACTAAAGACCTTCAGACATTCCAAAGCAGCTGTTCTAAGATATCTACTAGGCTTTGGCATACCCAAGACAGATCTGCCGTCCTATCAACTAACAAAGCAAAACAAAAACAGAGGACTGGGGAGACAGGATAACGGTTATGCAAACGATTTTCCTGTCTGAGGCTCCCAGTTCCAAGCCTCAATCCCCAGCACCATCATAAGCCTGAACTGAGCAGGGCTCTGGGTAAAATCATTAATAATGATACTACTACTAACAACAACAACAACAATAATAATTATGGGGAGGACAACATAATGGTTTCTCCAAAGGCTTTCCTGCCTGAGACTCTGAGGTTCCAGTTTCGATCCTCAGCACCACCATCAGCCAGAGCTAGTCTTTCTAGTCTTCTAGTCTTTCTCTCTGGGTTATTTTCTCTGCGTCTTTTGCTCATTAAGATAAAATAAATAGAAAAAAAAAAAGAAGAGTGACCAAGCAAAACAAGGAATGCCTGTTCTTTCCAGACTCTTCCCTGTTCCAGTTGAAGGCCACTGTGTCCTCTGGGGTCAACTTTGATTCCTCTCTTCCTTTTGTACCTCACATGCACTCTGCCAGGATATCCTGAAAGTGCCTCTTGCAGGATTAAATCTAAATCTGGACACTCATGACTCTATCTACTGCAACCACCTTGGTGCAAATCCAAGCCATCTCTTTTCTTGATCACTACAACAGCCTTCTCTGGATCCCTGCAATGGCCTCCTATTTTTTTGAATCTTTTTTTAAAACATTTTTTTTTAGATATTTATTTATTCTCTTTTGTTGCCCTTGTTATTTTATTGTTGTTGTCATTGTTGGATAGGACAGAGAAAAATGGAGAGAGGAGGGGAAGACAGAGAGGGGGAGAGAAAGATAGACACCTGCAGACCTGCTTCACCGCCTGTGAAGTGACTCCCCTGCAGGTGGGGAGCTGGGGGCTCAAACCAGCCGGTCCTTGACCTTTGTGCCACATGTGCTTAACCCGCTGCTCTACCACCCAACTCCCTGGCCTCCTATTTTCATCTTTATCAGCAGCACTTTATCGTAAACACAGTGGTCTACTAAAAAGTAATGAGCTGGTCTGGGGAGACAGCATGATGGTTCTGCAAAAGACCAGGCTCTGAGGCTTCATGCTCAGTCTCCAGCACTACCATCAGCCAGAGCTGAGCAGTGCTCTGGTATTTCTCTTTCTCCCCACCTCTCTCTCATCAGTAAAGTAAAATAATTTTAGGCAGGCTGAAAAAAAATAATTTTAAAAAGTGGTAAGCCTCAATACAACACAACCCTCTTGCTTTCAGGCAGACTAGAAGTTGCAATTCCATTTCATATTGGAAAGAGGAGGGTTCTTTTCTTTTCCTTTTTAATAGATTTTATTGAGGAAATTATTATTTTTTAAAGAAACTTTATCTTTTATTGTTTTCCTTTTGTTGCCCTTGTTGTTTATCGTTGTTGTTATTATTATTGTTGTGGTTATTGCTGTTGTTGTTGGATAGGACCGCTCCTGAGGAAATTATTTTTTTACAAGACTGCTATCTCTTGGGTACAGTTTCACTCCTCTTCCAAATATGTGTCAACCTATTATTTTAGAGAGGATGTGACACCAACTGGTTGGTTGGTCAGTCCACCTCACTCATCTGGAACCCATTAAGTCTGCTTTGACCTCGGGTTGTTCACTCTTTGCTCCTTCCCTTGTAAAACATTCTTTGTTCAGGTATTTGCATACCCTGGTGCCAAATTCTAGATGATGATTCTATCACTCTACTCAATAATGCCAATCTTGCTCCTTTTACTTTACTCTAAACTGTTATCTTTCTCCAAAGCATGCATTTTCCTCTAGTGCATTGTCAGTTTGGCTATTGTGAGTAGCTTCGTATTTATTTGCTTGTTTTTTTTTTTTTTATGTAGCAACAGAACACACATACAGGGGGGGGGGAGAGAGAGAGAGAGAGAGAGAGAGAGAGAGAGAGAGAAAGAGAGAGAGAACAGCACCAAAGCTTCCTTCAATGTGGTAGGGGCTTGAATGTGGGTGAGCATACATGGTAAAGCAGTGCACTATCCAAGTGAGCTATTTCACTAGCCCTGAGTGTAAATTCTAGGGCTTCTCCTCTCTCCAGAACAGATACACACAAGGACAGGGATTTTGTTGTGATTTGCTCCATTCTTGAGCACTGAGACCATCTCTGGCAATAAATGTTGATTGGTTGAATAAATTAAAGAGCCTGCTTGTATCTTCTCTGCCCTCCACACTCTCTTCCTTTGAGGAGCATATGACCACTGTAGACTAGTTGTTTCTACCATGCGGTAGACTAGTTGTTTCTACCATGCCTTGTGCCCCCCCCAAGGCCTTCCTCCTCCAAGGAGCTTCTCTTCCCCACCTTCTGCCTCTCTCCATCTTGTCCTGATACCATCTCACGTGGTCACTCTTCTACAGTGTCCCCGCTTCCCCACTTGGCTTCTTCTGCTGAGCCTAGATCGTTCTTGTTCAGTGGGCCAGTCCCCCAAGCCTACAGACTTATTTTGTGTACTACACTACCTCCTTCTGGAGCCAGAGCACTCCTGTCTATTTTCTTCCCAGAATCTCAGGCTCAGAAGCCATGGCCTAGAAAAACTAAGAACTGTGTTTTCCTATGATTTCTTGATTTTGTTTGCTTTTGTTTTAGTTATAGCCATATGAATCTTAAAATTATTGTTATCATTATTATTATCATCATCAGAGCACTGATTAGCTCTGGCTTGTGGTGGTGCAGGGGATTGAACTTGGGACTTAGGAGCTTCAGGCATGAAAGTCCATTTGTAGAACCATTATGCTGTCTCCTCTGCCCTTCTCTTTAAATGTCTTATTTTAATGAGACAGATACAGAGAGAAAGATACAATGAGACCAGAGAGAGCCCTGTTCAGCTCTGGGGATTAAACCTGGGACCACAGAGTTTCAGGTACAAAAGTTGTTTGCAGAACCATTATGATGTCTCCCCAGCCCCTAGATACTTTTCAGTATGGTGAATTTTTCAGTATTTCCCTTTGCAGCTGATCTGTGCTATAGCTCCTGTTTTACACGTGAGACCCAGGAAACCTAGGAAACTTAAAGCAACTCACTGTGAGGGAAGGGGGATGTTCAGTGCGTGGAGCACAGGACTGCTGTACTTCAGTTCTCTGTACTGCATATGCCATAGTTATGGTCTGACTTCTCTCTTTATCTGAAAAAAAAAACATTAATTACAATAAGCAACTTTCTTGTAGCCTTTGACTGGCACCCACTGGCTGACCTAGTGCAGACCCAACCACTCCTGCAGGGGAGCATAGAGGCCAAAGTATGTTCTGCACCCTCCCCTGAAGCCTAGTTGCCCCTTCTTCCCTCTCCATCCCTTCTGCCCCTGGCTGAGCACCCAGGAAGTTCCTTCCCCAACCGGCCTTCCCTGGTGGTTGCAGTATCCTGGTCTTTCTGCAAGCTTGCATGGTTCACAGGCCAACAGTCTTGCACAAGTTGTCAGACTGGTCTTGTTCTCTTGGCCTAGTAGGAAAAGCATGTCACACACATGGTCCAGCTGGGGTCCAAGCTGGGACAGAAATGCACAGACTGGGTGGCTAGCAGCTTTGGGTTTTCCCCTATGTGACACTGATAGATAGGTGGCAATGGATATTGACTATGAAATGCCACTGTTCACCACTGTCTGGGGGCTGGGGGGGGCTTAGCTGACAATGAAAACACTGCCTCTGATAACTTGGTAACATCCTGCAGGAACATCCTGCTGAAGAGAGCCATGTGTGAAGCACAGACAGCTCGAGAGAAGTGGGGACACACACATACACACACACTCTCTCTCTCTGTCTCTCTCTCTCACACAGACACACACACAAAAAAAAACACACTCATATAGCTGATGTCTTTTTTATTATCTATTTATGTATTAGATAGAGACAAAGATAAATTGAGAGAGAAGGGGGTGATAGAGAGGGAGAGAGACAGAGACACCTGCAACCCTGCTTCACTGCTTGTAAAGCTTTCCCCCTGCAGGTGGGACGTGCACACACACACACACACACACACACACACTCTCTCTCTCTCTCTCTCTCTCATACACATATTCATATACTAAACACACAGAAACAGACTCACACACAGAAACACACACACACACACACTCTCTCTCTCATACACATATTCATATACTAAACACACAGAAACAGACTCACACACAGAAACACACACACACACACACACACTCTCTCTCTCATACACATATTCATATACTAAACACACAGAAACAGACTCACACACAGAAACACACACACACACACACTCTCTCTCTCTCTCTCATACACATATTCATATACTAAACACACAGAAACAGACTCACACACAGAAACACACACACACACACACACACACACACACACACACACATACTGTCTCTTTCTCTCCCTCTCTCTCATCCAGTTAATTACTGAAAATGTTCCCAGAACATCTGAAAAGGCAATGCCACATGCAAAGGCTGTCCTTGTTGCTGTAAGGCGCCTCTCCTCCCCTCCTCCAACCTGCTCTGTCCTGTGTTACCACCACCTGGTCACCTGGTCACCAGGTCCCCAGCCCTGAAGCCTCCTCCAGGCCCCCTCTCTCTGGTGCCTGTGCCTGCAATGCATCTGATGAGTCATCCATGGCCATCACCCCTCCTCCCAGCCATACCTCCCTCTGAGCAGCCCCAGGGCTCAGCTCACATCTGCATACTTCCTTCCCTGGGAAAAAGGGACTCTGGCCTGCACTGTTCTTTCTGCAAATGCTTTGGCAAACTCTTCTGGAACTTTCCCCTTTGCCTAGGAAATTCTGCCCTCCCCACCCCCACCCCCACCACCTAGCTCTTCCCTAAGATGTTCCCAGCAAACTCCTCCCTGTGCTTCTGATTGCAAAACTCTTTGGCCAGCTCTCTGCTTGGAATGCTGGTGTTTGCTTGCCTTTGCCTTCAAGGACCCCCCCCCCCCATTGTGGCAAGGTTCAAGGTCATGTGCCACAGCTGCCTCGCTGTCAGCACAAAGCTTCCTGTTGTGCCTGGCCCAAGGAAGGCCCTCCCAACAGGCAACTTCAAGGTGATCATGACCTGTGTCACTGATTTCCCACAGAAGTCCCCTGTTCCACCTGGAGTCACATATGTGAGATCCAGGACACTGGCAAAGGCCTTTATGTACTCTTTCCTCCATTAAGTCTGGGGATGGGTTAAGGGCTCCAACAGACACCAAGGTTTTGCTTTCTGGGTGGTTGGGAACAGTTCAGATCCTCCCAGGCAGCCCTAGAGGTAGTGTTCTAGGAAGATGGCAACATGTGGTTAGACAAAGCCAGGGGAGAGCTCAGTGTCAGAGCGCAGGACTTGCACACCTGTGACTCAAGAAGTGCCAAATTTGATCCCTGGCACCAGCATATGATAGAGATGTGCTCTGGTCTCCTTCACCTTCTCTTTTACATAAAAATAAAAGTAAAAGAAATAAAAATCATCTCCCCCACCCCTTCTCTTCTCCTTCTTCTCTATCTCTTCACTTCCTCATTCCTTTTTCTTATGGTAAAAAAAAACTGAGTTTGCAGGCTCAGAAGAGGGTACAGTGGCAAAAGCATCAAGCACTTGAGCATGGGGTCTTGAGTTCGAATACTGGCATGCATGTGTCAGAGTTATGCTCAGATATTTTCCCCCCCCCCCCTCTCTCTCTCTCTCTCTCACATTACTGAATAGTAAAATAAACCCTAAAGTAAGATTCAACTGGGAAGAAAGTTCTGCTTTAGAGCAGTGGATCTACATGTCAGAGGCTCCACAGGCCCCGTGTTCAATTCCCAGCACCACCTAAGCCAGCACTAGGTGGTGCTCTGCTATGTCTCTTGCTCTTTCTCTCTCATAAAATAAAGAAGGGGATCAAATAATTTATTTTATAATATTTTTGTGAAGCTGGTGCTGTGTGCATGTATGATTTCAACACTCCTAGCTGCTTTTTCATTCTGATAAGAGAGGCAGAGTGATACTGAGAGGAGCAGAGAAAGGAAGAGAAATCAAAGCATCAGAGCTTCCTCCAGTACCCTGCAACTTCCCATGTGATGCTGGGACTGAAACCTGGTGGGTCTGGCAAGACAGTGAGCTCGCGGTCTCTTAAATATGCTTTAAGAGAATGCTATTGAAAAGGGAAAATGGGGGGGCAGGTGGTAGGCATAAGGATCATGGTTCCAGCCCCCGGCTCCCCACCTGTAGGGGAGTCGCTTCACAGGCAGTGAAGCAGGTCTGCAGGTGTCTGTCTTTCTCTCCCCCTCTCTGTCTTCCCCTGCCATCTTGGTTTCTCTCTGTCCTATCCAACAACAATGACAACAATAATAGTAACGACAACCGATGAACATGGGCAACAAAAGGGAAAAAAAAAAAAAACGCCTCCAGGAGCGCTGGATTCGTGGGGGCAGGCACCGAGCTGCAGCGATAACCCTGGAGGCAAAAAAAGAAAAAGAAAAAAGAAAGAAAGAAAGAAAGAAAAGGGAAAATGGTATTTGTGTGGGGGTACACACCATGGGAGACTATTAATATAACCACTACTTGGCATTCAGTCTCTCACTCAGCAAGCAGAAGCACTGCAGTCAGCCTTGTGCTTCAGTCATAGCAATGCAGTGGAGGGCTAGGGAAACAACACCATGGATATTCAAAAAGATTCTCATGCAATGTCCCAGATTCGGTCTTGAACACCACTCTCAGCCAGAGCCGAGCACTGTTTTTGCTGAAGGAAAAACAAAAAGGAAGGAGGGATGATATGAAACAGGGTTCTATGGTGGAATAGGGAGGTGCAAGCCTCCCTTCCTCCTGGAGCTCCAGCATCAGCAGAGGAAGGCATGTGCTGGTGAACTAAGACAGGTCAAGTCCAAGGCTGGTTGCCGCCTGTGCAGGGTCACCCCTCTAGCAGTAGTGTGCAGCCTGAGGAAGAGGTAGCAGCTGTGGGTGACTGTGTCTTTCCAGCAGGCCTGGGAAGGCCAGGGCTGCCTGCTCCCCATGCTGAGGCTTGCTGTGGAAGGAAAAAAAAAAAAAAAAGCAGAGCTACTTTTTTCAAGAAGAGCTTTCAGGAAGGCACTAGCCTGGGGCCCTTGTGGATGGTGATCTGTCTGTTCAGCTCACTGGGCTGTGAGGGTGAGGCTGTCCCTGCCCCAGGGTAGGAACACAGCCCGGAGGCCACCAGGTGGGCCTTGGTCTTTTTTTTTTTCCTGTGGCAAGTCAGTCACACAAGGACACACACACACACACACACACACACACACACACACAGCAAACAGCACACAGTTCAGCCACAAGTATTTGCTAAGCACCTACTGTGTGCCTGGAACTTAGGTGTATTTCAGAAACATGCCAGAAAACCAGAAAGAGTCATGTTTGAACTTGTTTTGTCACTGAGCTTGCAGCAGGGAGAGAAACTGCCCACTTCCAGAATCAGGCCCCAACAAACATTCCCACACCCCCCAGGGCTGGAAGGATGATCCAGAGAGGGGCTAGCCAGGAGAGAGAGGAAAGGAGGAGGAGGGGGAGTGGAAGAAGGAGGAGGAGGAGGAGGAGTTGGAGGAGAGAAGAAGAGGAAGAAGAAATGGGGGGGAGAGAGATAGAGAGGAGAGAGAAATATGTGTACCTCCCTCCCCCAGCAGAACCTTCTGGAACAACAGTTGAATGTGCCACTGCTGATTTCTGCCAATGTCTGCATTCCCCTCCCTTCTCAAGCTAGCCAGGAGATGCTAGGCAAGAAAGATGAGGAGCAAAGATGACTGCCAGAGATTCTTGAGATTGGGGCGGGGGTAGTTTAGAGGGCGACTGGCCCCCTTACTTCTCTGCATCCCCCAAAGCTGAGTTTCAGAAAGGATGGGTTCAGCTAGTCTTGGAGAGGATGTTTTAGGGTCTCTCTGCTGCAAAGGCTGCCCTCACAGTCAGTCCCTTGGGGTTCAACGGGGTAGTGGGGGTTGTGGGTGAATCAGTGTGTTCTTGGGCTTTTGATACAGTCCTCCAGTGGTCTGGGCTTGGTCCTCCATGGGTAGCACCCCTCCCCTGGGGTCCAAGTTTTCTGCGGAGACCCCAGGGTCTTTCTACGTCTTTCTCCCTTGTGCCTAGGTGAGTGCTTAGCGACCCAAGGGCTATGCGCCTCTGCCAGGGTGGGGACATTTCAGAGGCCCAGCGACTTGGGGGCAGGGTGGGAAAAGATGGGGTGCAACAGGTGGTGGGGAGCCCTGGGCCAACAGGCCAGTCTGCAGAGCATCAGGGGGCTGGAAGGGGTCCCCGGGGAGGCCGCTGCCCCCCAGCCCGCGGTGGCCCCCTCTCCTGCCTCCCCTGCCTGCCGCAGTCCCTGGCCACCCTCCCGGGCCGAGCGCGGGCCTCCTGCTCCCCCGCCCGGGGCCGCGCCGCTGGCTCGCCCCCGCCCGCCCGGCCGCCTCTGAGTGGCTGGCAGCGCCGCATTGGTGGCGGCGGGGGGCGGGGGGCCTTGGAGACAGGGCGCTCGCCTCCTCCCAAGGAGCCCAGCGCTTGGCCCCCCCAGTCTGCCGCAGCCGGAGCACGTCGTCGGAGATTTCCATCGGGGCCGGGCCGGGGCGGGGCGGAGGGGGGCGCGGGGCGGGGCGAGTGGGAGGAGTGCAAGTGGGAGCCCCACAAAACCCTCCTGCGCGCTCGGTGCGCCAGACCGTGCGCAGCGACCTCCGCGCAGGTGGTCGCCCCGGTCCCCGCCAAGATGTTGGCCAAAGTTCTCCTGGTGCTCCTGGGCACGGTCCTGTTCCTTCCTTCGAGGTGAGTGTGTCCCGGGACCCGGGCGATCGGGGTGCCCGGCTCCCCGAGTCCCGGGGGGCCCGGCATCCCGCGCCCACCTGCCCAGGCCCCCGGCGCCAACTCGACGCGCCGCAGGCCGCCACCCCTCTCTGTACCCTCTAGGCTGGCCTCACCGGGTTCCTGGTGGGGCTCCCGGGAAGGGAGGTGGGTTGCGGTGCCCTGGGTCGCTCGGTCCCCGCACCCCTTCTCTCCGCACCTAGTCGGCGGCGGGAATCTAGCGGCCCCTCCGAGAACGGGTTGTGGGAAGGGGCGCTTGGGGATCTATCCCGGTCCGGACCGCGCTTCTGGGGGGCTGGCGTGGGATGTAGGGTGCTTGGGTAGGGGGCACCCCGAAAGGCGCGTGGGTCGGGAAAGCGTCACTGCGCCGAAATGTTAGAGTGCTTGGCTAGCCTGTCCTGGCGATCAAGAGAGAGAGGGAGAAAAAGACACAATTCTTTGATTTTTTATTTTATTCCCCCCCGCCCCGAGTGCCTACTGAGTCCCGGGCTGCGTGCCAGCCAACTCCGGCTCCACTTGCTTCCCTTCCCGCCACTCGGGGCCGGTGCTGGTCCCAGGTCCGAGCCCTGCTCAGTCCAGGGGCAACCGCCCAGATACAGGCCCCCACCCCTTGGTTGCCTTCCTAATCCCCGACTCCCACAGGGCAGACTTGAGCCAGAGACCAGAACCTTCTCTGAGGTCTGTGTCCTGCACCCCACCCCCTTTTCCGAGGCCAGATTTTCCTATCTCCTTTTTTAAGCTTGGAAGGGTGTCCCCTGAATTTCTGGGTTTTAGGGTGTCAGATGAGTGGCTCAGATTTGGTCATTTATTTATTTTTTGGTGTTTTTGAGACGTTTTCCTGCTAAGTGCGAACTGTCACAAGTTCCTAAGCTTCCTAATCTGTTGAGCATTCTCGAAGTTTCCATGGCACTGGGCCTGTGGTTTGGTTATTTGCTTTGGGGGAGAGGGAAATGGCTTCTCTCCCCCACTCCTCAGTGCTTTAGTTCCTCAAGGGAGGGGCTCAGTGGCTCTTTTCTGGCCTGGGGGTGGAAAGGGGGAAGGAGGGGGGAGCTCTCCAGGGCCCTGGTGCGTATTTCTGACTGCGTGCTAGCAATTTCCAGTCATCCACGTCACTCCAGATGTGATTAGTGGTTAGAGATGCTGACGTGGTGACTGGTTAGGGCAAAAGAGGGGTTTAGGGTGGAGGGGCGACAAAAGGAAGGGGGGGTCAGAGAAGAAAACGGGGGGGGGCCTCCTGTGATGGCGACTGGCCTTCCAGTTGGGGGAGGGACTGCAGTGACTGCTGTTCAGTCAGTCAACATGGCAACAGTGATGTCAGGGGTGGGGTTGGGGGGGCTGGGGCGAGGACCGCAGGAAACCTTTCTCTCAAATCACTGTGTGAATTTGGGCACACTCCTTCCCCCACTGGGCCTCAGTTTCTCCATCTGTAAGACAAAAAGGAGGGCTGATTTGGAAGTTGGAGGCCAGTGCCCTGGCCCTTCTCCTGCCCCCTCCCCAGCCCTTGAAGGTACATCTTCAGTGCAGGGAGGGGGGCACAGGAGTGGACCAGAGCATCTGCAGAGATGTGACTGCATGGCTAGACCCTCTCACCAGGGGAGGGGGTAGACTTCAAGTGGGCGTTATTGCTAACCCTGAAAGTGGGCTCACTGGACAGCTGAACCTCAGGGACCCTAGAATGAGAGGCGCCGGAGTTTTATTTTTTATTTTATTTATTTTTAACGGTCAAACTAATTGCAGCGTCACAGCAGTCTCAAGACCCTCTGACGTCATTGTCACTGCAGATGTAGCCTGCAGGCAAGGGGGGGGTCCAGGGTGTCTAAGGCTTTGCTTGTTTATCTGTGTGGCTCTGGAACCTTGGGGTTCCAGCTGTTGGCCTCACTTCTGGGAGGGGCTTCTGCAGACCCCTGGGTGGTCTTGGCTGGTATTCTACTTATGTTTGTGCCAAGTTCCCAGCTGTGCCTGACTCCCTCACAGGATCTCAAGCCTCTGCTCTCCCTCCTCCCCTGCCAATGTGTGGGGGGGGAGAAGGGGGGAGTCTCATGACATCACAGAGGTGGTATAGGAAAATGGGAGCTGCCTTTTTCAAGTCCAAGATGGGAATTGGCCACTTCAGACATGAGAAATGACATTGACCTGGCACATCTGTATGCCAGTTATGCAGCTCCAAGGGCCTGAAATACTGCAGGAAAATGCATTTTGCTGCTCAGGGTGGCAGTCTTTAGGTCTGCAGTACAGAGACCATGCCCAAGTCTCCTGCCCTGTTAACCCTTTCTTTTCAGAAGCAAGCCCACCTTTTTTTTAAAAAAATAAAACACAATCATTTTCAGACTCTGACCTGCATATATAAATGTCTAGAAACCAAAAGAGAACAGCTAGCCCCTTAAGCAGGAAATAGCACACTACCAGACCCCTCCACAACCCTATCACATGCTCCTTTCTAGAACATTCTCCTCCTCAAAAACAAGCCCTCCTGTTCTCATCAACATAGACTAATATTGCTGAGAACTTTTTAAAAAGCTTTTAATTGTGTTTTTTTCAAAGATAAATAAAAATGCAGAGAACAGTAGAGTGACTCTCCATGTACCCATCACTAGCTTCATTAATTATCAACTCCTGGCCATGGTGTCCCCCACCCTCAATCTATTTCTAGACGCATCTTTTAGAAGCGTACTTCAGACATCACAACACTTCACATGTGATCATTTGAGTGCAAATTTCTAGTCAGAAGGCCTCCACAAACAGAATGACACATCACTATTACATGGAAAATTCTAGAATAGTTTTTCCTGCTGAATATACTCTCTAGTCAAAGTTAAGGTTTCCCCAGTGATGTCATAGGTATTTTTTCTGTTGTGTAGTGTTTAATTTTATTTATTTACAGTTCATCTTTCAAAGTCAGGATCCACATCTTAGCTGATTTTTATTAGTATCTCTAGCTTATCTTTTGCTTAATTAGAACATATTTAGAGAAAAGTGCTCAAATCATAAATGCACAGCTGCTTAATTGTCAGAAACTGACTACACTGTCATGAAGACATCCCCATAAGGGGCTAGGACATGGTCAGAGCCTTGGGAGACCTGGAGGCCCCCCTCCCTCACTGTCCCACCACCAGAGGTAGCACAACCCTGACTTCTGTCACCAGTGGTGAGTCTCATCCATTGGTAGGTGACTGTGAATTTTTGTCTGATTTAATTTAACTGTTTTTCTCTTCTGCCCGTAGCCCTTGGGTTCATTTCCTGTTGGCTTTTTGTTTTCTGGATGAAGTCTCTGGGGGAAAGACCCTTGTCTCTCCTCAGTGCTTACTCCCCCCCCCACACACACGGGGGCTTCTAGTTCAGATACAATGAGTATCTCAAAAGCAGAGAGATACAGACTTCTCTTCCTTTCTAGAGCATTCCTTAGCAGCGCTGACCCTCTGCCTTCCCATTTCTCCTCAGTGGGCAGACGGGAGTCTGGGGCTAGCAACAGCATCTGGTTGGCAAGACCACACACACACCCACCACTGCCCTCTTACTCCATTTTATAGTGAGAAATCCTCTTAAAAGCTTGAGCTTGGTTTTGTTATTGACTTTTTTCTCCTTCAAATAAAGAATTACCATAAAAGTGGGAGAGCATGGAAAGTTCTCAAAGGGAGCAGTAAGATGGAGGCCAAAGAAAGGAATGAGTCTGATGCTGGCTTCTCTTTGCAGTGACCAGTTACTCTTGCCTCAGATCGCAGACCGATTCAGGTTGACTTCTGTCCTGAGAGGTCACCGGCTGGGACCTTTGCAGAGGGGAGGGGGGCAAAGCATTACTTGTTTCTGTTTGTATGTTCTAGGGTAAAAGCACCTCATTTTGAACTGGAGAAGACCACCTCTGACCCTGACTATGACGTCTACGGTCCCAAGCTTCCAACTAATGAAGAGCTGCTCCTGTCTGATGAAGACATTGAAGATTACCTGGCTGGGGAACAGTCCAATGAAGACCTTCTGTTCGCTGATGATTCTGAGGAGGATGTCTTCGACGACGGCGATGGCCCTGTAGATACCGTCCTGCCTGATGAAACCTCTGATGAGAAGCTCTTCTCTGATGAGGTCGCTGAAAGTGGGGACCTCATGATGGGACGGGCCTCTAGGAATGACCTCATGTTTGCTGAGGAGAGTCCTGAACCTGAAGAGGTGAAGCCCACAGTTGCTGAGGAGGGGAACCCCCGAGGGTCAAAATACATGGCAAAGGCCAGTGAAATCCTCGACAGCCTCCTGGCTAACTATGACCACAACCTGCGGCCTGGCATTGGAGGTGAGTAGCAGGGCACCATTCTCCCTCCTTACAACCCAAGGGTGGAAGGGATGCTGATCGTGGAGGTGTGCAGGATGGGCCTGGGGTGAAGGGGAGGAGTTCATATACAGGGACAGGGACCCTACTACTGACCCATCAGGTGAGAGCTTGCTTGAGGTAAGGCCTTGCTCGAGGCTATCCCTTCTCTTATCCTCAGTTTTTCTAACTCAAATCTGAGATGACTGGACTAGATGACAGACTTTCAAGGTATGACCCATTCTGAATGGTCTAGGAAGTGGGTCTTATCGGGGAGGAACTAAGGTCAAGTAGGGCTGAATGTCACAGCCAGATGGCACAGCCTTCCCCAGTCCCCTTTGTCCCCACCTTTCCTTGCTCCATGCCCCTAGTTGACACTTACCCTCTGCCATTTCTACATTCCTCACAGTCAAGCCCACTAAGGTGTCTGTCATGCTCACTGTCCACACCCTCGGGCCCATCTCTGCCATGGACATGGTGAGTACTGACCTTTGACCTCACTATTTCTCTGGGAAACTACCTATGGGGCCTTGCGCATGTTCATGTTTTTCTTCTGGTTGTGTGTAATTTGGGGTTTGGGGGGAGGGTGGTAGAGAGAGGTTGGGGTGTGGTGGACTGGCTGGGGGTGTTGGACTAGCTAGAGGGTGGTGGGCTGGCTGGGGGGTGGTGGATTGGCTGGGGGTGGTTGACTTGCTGGAGGGTGATGGGCTTTAACCAACATAGACCTGAGAAGGCTGGACAAGGTAGGTCTGTCATTGCCTGAAGAGGACCTCCAGAATCCTGACTGTAGACTCCAGTCTTGCCATCAAAATAAAAATAATACAAACACCACAGTGGATTGTCTCTTTTATTCTGAACTTGATTTCTGTAAACTTGTGTCTGTAGTTGTCAACTGTACCCAAAGGCTGATTCTCTAATTTTGCACTAGCTCTTTCTCTGTTTTTTTTTTTTCTTTCCATTCTTGCCATCTTGGTGTCAATGCAATCCCCATTTAGCCTTGCCCCACCCACCCACCCACCTGAAATCTGCAAAGCTGAGGATGTGCCTAGCCCAGTCTACCTAGTTGCTCAGCTCCATGGATGCTGAGTCCCTTGAAGCACTGACCCTGCTAGAAACGTGGAGTTCAACCTCACACTCTAGCCGTCAAAGCCCTCCCTGACCAGAGCCAAGTCATAGCTCTCTGTCTCTGTCTTTCTCCATTCCTTCAGAGAACATGTGCTCTGCCATACTGGAGTATGGGTATTCCCAGACCAGTTTGTACCTTAGCTTTTGTTCAAGCTATTTCCCATTTGGGATGCCATGGTTTCAATTTCCTAATTTCCACAAAGCCTTATCCTTCAAGGTCTGCTACCTCACATGCCATCTCTTTCATGGCATCTTCCCTGACCTCCACAGCTGTTAAGTGTTCCCTTCTGCTTTTTTCTAGCTTTGACCACAGTTGTTTACCTAGTGTTCCCTCCGTCCCTCAGTGCATTGTATTACTATGTTCTATGGGTGCCTTGCTTTCTCTTTGATATCAAGGACTCAGGATATGTTAGCTGAGCAAATGGGTTTTGAAAGCTAGGAAATGATGAGCAATGTGAGTGTCATGTTCATCTGCAAAAGCAGATACTGAAGAAGACGGTGGGACTTGCCTCTATTGCAGGCAGATAGACACTGTGGGGCTGGGTGAGGTCAGGGGCTAGGCTCTGAGCCAGAATTTGTACACATAAACTCGCAGAAATGTAGACATTAATGGAAGGTCAAGGTGTTCACAGAGGTTGGGGGAAGGATGGGGGTCTCCCTGGGATGTTTTGTTTGGCTCCCTGGTTCTTGAGATGGTGAACTTATTTATCTCTCTAGTAAAAACCATCCCAAAATGTAGTGTCTTAGACGACTAATAGTTATTGCTCAGAGCTCCTGTAGGTAAGAACTCCAGGTATATCTGAGCTGGGTCCTCTGTTCCAGAGTCTCTTCCTAGACTAGTTAAAGTGTCAGGTGGGGCTGGGCTCTCATCTGAAGACTTAGCTGAGGGAGAATTTACTTAGAAGCTCTGTCAGGGTAGGTGGCAGGATTGAGCTCTTCTCTGGCTGTGTCTGGAAGCTTAGTTCTTGCCATGTGACTCTTTCCACAGAGGGTCTCCCTAGATGGCAGGTAGCTCCCCAGCTAGTGAGCAGGAGTTCTCCAGCACCCTTACTCAGTGAATGCAGTCATTCTTGGGGGGGTCTCCTACATTAAGTAGTCAAGTAAATACTGTGGAGAGTACAGCTTTGTCTCCTGGAAGGCATAGGAGAGCCTAGAGATATGCCTCTAAGTGAGATATCTCTCCCAACTTCTTCTCTAAACTTTGCAAGCATCTGGCTGAGGCTTAGAAGGCAGAGACCAGCATGGGAATGACAGTTGCTGCAGCTGCTTCATGCAGTAGTAATCATCACAAGAAATTCTAATTAAGCCAGTTCCTTGACAACATGTTTCTAGCTTCAGCTGAGTTGAAAGGAGAGCTGTATAGCCCAAGCTCCCTTGTCAAACCAGGGAAAAATGAAACCGTTTGTTACCAGTTGATGTATAATGAACTTAGAATTGGTCTCTTGTTAAATAAAAATTAAATGCTCATTTGAAACAGTAAAACACAGCACAGCCTGAGCTGTGGCGGGGCAGGCTTCCCCGGTGCCCTAGCAGTTCCTGTGTTCTAGAGATGGAGTCCTCTCTGCAGGCCATGTTGGAATTGCCACCCACTCGGGATAGTATATATAAACACTCTGAAGGCCAGCTGTGAAGTCTGCTAGGGCAGGGAGGGTGAGGAGCTCTCATGATAATGGTAGTCGGGCCGTACCAGTGTTTCTCTGTCTGCCTGTTTGGAGTCCTACATGGACTTTCTGCCGGAAGGCTTATCCTGCCAAGAAGGCACTTGATCTCACCACCTTTGGATCAGAGCAGGAAAGACCAGCAGTGATTGTCTTGCCTTTCACCCTGAGGACTCTGCTGGCCTCCAGTGTTCTAGGTTCCTGGCTGGTGTTCATTGTTTCATGTGGGATAACTCAGGGGAAAGAAGGAGGGATTTTTCAGAGGAAAATGAGGACTCAGTAACCAGTGGCGAGTTGGTGAAGGTCAAGTAAGCACTGGCAGCTGTAGGCAGCTGCTGAAGGATGTCCCAGGGCAAGGTCATAGTGTTGCTCAGAGATTCACAGTTAGTAGGCTGCCAAGTAGGCTGCCATAAACTGTTCATGTAACTTTGGACAGGTCTCCTTTCTCTTGAAGCTTCAGTTTCCCTGCTCAGGAGAAATGGAGGTAGGACTAGCCATGGAAGTTCTACTATGGCCACCAGTAGTAGTTCTGGTACTTGCTAGCCAACCTTTGTTCTTTTGGAGTCTATTCTGCTTCCGTCAATGCCAGTGGTGCATTTGTCTAGCTTCTCAGACTATTTCCCATTAAGTGTCCTTGCTATTCACCAATTTATGGGTTAGACTATAGCTGGAGACAAACATTCAGAGTATGGGAACCCTTCTTTAAGAGGAAAAACGAAGTCAAACCAAGAAAGGCTAAGAAAATTTTCACTTGTAACTTCCTCTTTTAACATAGTATATAGGGAGAGAAGAGTCCAGGTTAATTGGCATTGGTGCTCCCCAAATAACATAGAATGGGGGAAACTTCAAGGTATACAACCAAAGTTTGTGTGTGTGTGTGTGTGTGAGAGAGAGAGAGAGAGAGACAGAGAGACAGAGAGATGAATTTTGATCTGAGATCTTTGATTTGGCCTGGCTGGAGTAGTACTGTAGCCTTCTACAGGAATGGAGGCAATGACAAATAACAGTCCATGCAGTGAACCCACAGTTACTTGTCTCTTTCTAGATGAAATGTACCTTTTCAGACTGTTTTTTTTTTGCTTGAGAACAGTTCTATCTTTGGGGGATACTTGGAAATTGGAAGCTCCTGTAGTCTGATTCATGTTGCTTTCCTTTGTGTGACCCTATGTGGGTTCTTGTCTACTTGGTAGGCCCATCAGTAGTCTAGAATGTTCTTTGTCCACATAGTCCCAAGTGTGTGCTTTTTTCTCCTTGCCACCAGGAGTATTCTGTTGACGTCACCTTCTACCAGAGCTGGTATGATGAGCGCCTCCGCCACAATGGCAGCTTTGAGACCTTTGTTCTGACTGGCAACATGGTGAGCCAGCTGTGGATCCCGGACACCTATTTTGCCAGTTCTAAGAGGATCTTTGAGCAAGTGTTCACTGTGCCCACCCAGATGGTGCGCATCTTCCAGGATGGCAGGGTGCTGTACACCATTAGGTATGTCCAACCTCTGGCATCTGACCTCTGGTGACTATTCTCTCCTTCTGAAAATCACCACCAAAAATCCATGGGCAAACTCCCAAAGGCCCAGACAAAGGGCTCCACCCCTTATATCTAGACTTTGTCTCTAAGGCCTCAAATTGGCCATAGAGCACATTCATGGCAGAGATGAGACTTGTACCCACAAGAGTGTACCAGTATGACTGCACTGCCTGTTCAATTTCACCCCAAGTGGATACTTCGTGTGAAGATACATTCCTGGTGGTGGAATTGTCCAGGCTGGACATTTACATAGCTGTTGGAAAAATACTGCCAGGCTGGATATTTGAGGGGGGGTGGTAGTGGGGAGGTGGTAGATAGTGGGAGATTGGAGCAGGTCCTAGAAGCCAAACTGGGCACAAAACCAAAGCCCATGTAAGCCGGTCCATGCACTCCTCCTAGGACAGAGGCCAAACTGTCTTTCCTCTTTCTGTGTTTCTCCTTTGAGCTCTTTGTCTCCAATCCCACTGTTGACCACTCATCAGTGGTGGTCCCCAGACCCAACTTGGCCATGTACCCTAGTGCCCAGGACCAGCATAATAAGGCTCCTCTCTCCCTTCCAGGTTGGCTATTGATGCTGGGTGTACTCTCCATATGGTCAAATACCCACTGGATTCTCACTCTTGCCCTCTGTCTTTCTCTAGCTGTGAGTACCTTCTCAGATTTCTGGGTCCCCAGAATCATGTGGGGACCTTCTTTGTCTCACCCTTGCCCTTTCCATTTCTCTGCCTCTGCTTTTCTTCTAAGATGGTGCCACAGCCTTCTCAATCCATTCTCATCTGCTTTTCCACTGAGGATACTATGGTGTTTAACCTGGGCCTCCTGCTGCCCCCTGCCCCCAGTCCTGCCCACCCCATTCCTAGTCATCATGCTGCTTAAGTGAATCTCAAGTGTGTCTGCTTCTTGTCATCTCCACTGTCACTACCTTGGTTCAGGTCTTGGTTATCTTCTCGCACCATCTTCAGTGATAGCTTTGCTACATCTTCAGCTGGAAATGGAATGTGTCCACAACAAAATGCATTGCCTACCCCTGGCCTCTGCTTCCCACACAGTGTGCTGCTCTTGTGCTCCCATTTGTGTCATTCAAAGGCAAAACCTGCTCAGTTGCTCAGTCTAAGGTTCTGGTGCTTCTTTGGCCATCATCTCCTGCATCGAACTATCCAGTACACCCTGTTGGTGTTCCCTCGTGCACCTCGGCCCTGTCTGTTTCTTTGCATTCATGCTGCTGCTGCTGCTCTAGCCCTGCCTCATTCCTTCTAGCCATTCCTTCATGTTACTGGGGCCTGGGTGACCACACTGGTCTCCCAGAATGCCGTCCCTGCCAGCCGGCCATCTTCATGCAATGACCAGTGACCTAGCTCAAGCGTCATCAAGACTGGGTCACTTCTGAAGTTTCACATCCTTCCCGAACACTCATGGCTTGTTTCCAGATTCCTTAGAATGACCCTCAAGACCCTTCCTGCACTCCTCATTCCTGCCCCTCTCATCCAGTCTGCTAGCGTTTCCATCAGAATCAGACATTTTCCTCTCTTCAGCCTCATCCCTAGGGAGATTGTTTAAAAGACTTTGAAGACTTGTTGGAAATGGTCCCTGTTCTGTGGAGTCTTTGCTGAGTGTGGCCTTTACTGCCCCATGGGAAATGGTTTCTCAAATCCATGCCTATGGCCTGTGTTGTAATTGTACACAGTAAACAGTTCTCATACACAGCACATAGGTGTGTCCTCACTGTCTCCACACAGGGCCAGGGACTAAGTGATACTCAGTAAATGCTCCTAGTGAATGGATGTCCACAGGGAGGTGAGAGGGCATGGTCCCATGGCTGGTGAGTCAGTGACCAGGCCTCCGAGGCACTGCTCAGACTCCACTCTGGTGGCAACCTCAGCAGGGCTCCCTCAACTCACAGGGCCCCCTCCCACTTCCCATTGCTTGACAGTTTCCTACACGGAAAATGAGATGATCTATGACTGGAAGAACTTAACAGTTGAGGTCAATAAGGACAGTGCCTGGAAGCTGTTCCAGTTCGAGTTTCAAGGTGTGACCAACAAGAGTGAGATTGTCTCCTCAATGTCCGGTGAGTGGGTCTCTGGAGCCAGAGCTATGTGCATAGAGGCCCGGGGTGGGTGGGAAGTGGCAGCTATAGGTGGCTAGGCAGACAAATGCTATGCCACCATCCTGGGTATTGTTGTAAGACATGGCTCCTGTCTTGCCCATGCTAGGCACTTACAACTGTTTGCAGAGGAAACTGAGACTCTGTACCCGTGGCTCAGTTTTCTTTGCAAAGGAGTAAGTGCTTTGCTCACTCCTCTCCCCTAAGAGGGTAGGTAAGTCCATCCTCAATTCCTCTTGCTCTTGCTGTCAGATTTTGCTGCTAGCTTTGTCATGCAGACCTTTCCATTTCAAGGTCTTTGTTAGTTTACCACTGGATGACTTTGGGGAATGGAGTTCATGTTAGTCCTCGCCAAAGACTCCATGGTGGACTCAACACAGACAAGGTTACTCTTGCTTTGGGGATCTTGGACCTTGTTCCAAAGATGGACCAGCAGGGAGGGCTGCTGAGTTTCTTAAACTTCATCTCCTTATTTGATGTGTGAACTTCTTCGCTTGTGCTCCGAGGTTATCTGAATGAGCCATGCTGGGGACCCAGTTCTCACACACTGGCCAGGTGTCCGGGATGCGGGTAGAACTGGGCCCCTGGCCAGGCCTTTGCCATAGGAGCCATCTTGTCTTGAAATTCTGCTTGCCTTTGTTTGTTGCCTTGGTCTCTGGTTGAAGGCGAGCTTGTGCTCATCTGCCTAGAGCTTTGCTTGTTCCTGGCAGGGTATGTGTTGGAGGAGGGGGCTTCACAAGTGCTTTCGTTTTTCTTGGGAGCTCTGGGTGGGCTCTTTACCTATCTGTAACTAATGTCTCTTCTCTTCTGCTGGCTAACCCTGGGCTTGCCTCTTGCCTCTCTGCACTTCAACTTCCCCAGCAGGTGGGGGACCCATCATTCCAGGTGGCAGAGGCGACAAGGCCCAGGGGCTTTCAAGTCACTAGTGGTTCCATTTAGTAGATGATTATGCATTGATTCAAAATGGTACCCTAGTGACTACAAAGCCCCAGAGGCAGCAGCATCACTGAGCACTGACCATAGGTAAGCCCCAGCCTCCCTTGGGAAAAAGAACAGTTCTTGGGGAGGAAGGTTCTTGCTTTTCTGCTGGAGGCTAGCTGATCTTGAGTCATGCATCCCTTTGGGATTGACCCCAAACTCTTCCATGACCCTTGGTAGTATCAGCATCTGTTCTTCCTTGGTGATTGGTGAGCCTTTGATGGAATCTTCTCCAGGATCAGGACTTCACATCCTTGCAAGGGCATTTCTTGCTTCCCTAGAAGATTTTGTTCTATCAGAAAACACCCCCTGTTCATTGGAAACTGGAAGCTCTGGAACTTTGACTCCTTCAATCCACTGGGTTTTCCCTAGTACGATTGAGCTCATAGTTAAGTTCATTCACTCTTCCATAGGGAGTGTCAGGATGAATGGGGCTAGTGCAAGGAACCCAGTCCTGGGTCATGCCCTTTCATAACTACCTATCCTTATTTTTCCCCTTGTTCTTTAAAGCTTTAGCTCCCTTTCTCTTTCTGGAACCAGTCACCTGGATGCAGCAGATAAGAGCAGGAAACATTGTTAACTGCTGTTCCTGTTGACTCCTCAGCCCCACATATATTTTATACCCTTCTTACTTCTTCTCCTCAGGAAGAAGAAAGTTAGTATCTTTCTCTTGGTCTTCAGAGACAAATTTCCATCTTTTGACAAATGAAGAAGGTTCTTTGAGGGCTTGAATAAATCAAACAGAAATAGAAAAGATGGACAGAGTAATACATCTTCTTGCAACAAGAACAAACTTGGGGATGTTTTCTGGAATGGTAATAAGTTGGGGTGTCTTATATTGGACTGAGGATCCTAGGGTAGGTGGACCAGGTAATTAAGTAGTGCGATCTGGCCAGTTGGCCTGTGTCATTGGTTCTTGCTACAGTCCTGGAAGATTAATTCTGTCTCCAAAGCTACCACTTTAGACCCAGGTATTCCATTGACCCCAGGCAACTTCCTTGCCTCTTTTCCAGAAGATTCTGAAAAGTCTTACCCCTTGAGTGTGAATGACTCCAAGGTGAGTAGGAAAGACTTCTTTTGCCATTTGTCCCCAATATCTGTGAACCTGCTGCCAGGTGATCTACTTTCCAAAAGATGGGGCACATGGCAGGGTTAAGGTTCTGGTCTGCTTTACAAAGCTACTGGCAGGCAGCAGCAAGATTCCCTGAGCAGCAGAGCTGTAACTTCCAGAATGCACTTGGCTTGGATGGGCAGGTGCTAAGCCAAAAGGTGAGCATGAGCCTTGCCCTGAAGGGTTGAAGAGCCAGTTTCACCAAGGAGCCAGCAAATGCAATGTGAGTTGGAAAGGGAAAAGTGGTGTTCTGGGCTCTAAAAAGGCCCTGGGTCCACCTGAAGTCCTAAGGAGCAAGTCAGGTGTTTGAGAAGAGAGTTAGGTGGTTAGGGTGTAAGGCAACAATGGGAAATGGTAGCATAGAAGATGTTGAAATGAGGGGAGGGCGTTAAGATCAAAGCATGATGTCCAAATGCAGAAGACCACAGTTTCCTTGTGGGTGTCCACTGTGTAGACCAGACATCTGGAAGGCCGACTAAAGTCTTCACTTCCAGCTGATTCTTATGTTTTCCAGAAGATTATGGTTGGTAGTGTTAAGAACAGGCAATCCCAGGCATGATCTCATGGGCGTCACACTAGGCTAGGGGTGGAGAGCAAGGTGGCCATATCTCTCTGTGCCCCTATCCCACAGGGCATGGAGGTAGAGTCCCAGGAGTTGACCAGTGGGAGTCCTGATGGCATGTCCTTCTGGGAGAGAGGGTGTGGGGGGGCCCCTAAATCAGCACTGAAGTGACATAGTGCTCTTTGATGTCTTCCAGGGGATCAGTTCGTCATGACGCTTATCTTCAACATGACCAGGAAATTTGGCTTTGTGTCCATCCAAAACTACGTCCCCTGCTCTATGACCACCATGCTCTCCTGGGTTTCCTTTTGGATCAGGCGGGATGCAGCTCCGGCCAGGGCCTCTCTGGGTGAGTAGGGACAGTTCAGCCCATGTGGTGGCACAGATTGACCTTCCTGGGGGTTTTTGGGGCAGTGAGGTATGGGTGGATGTGGCTGAGTCACCTCCTTGGCCTGCATTCCGTAGGTATTACCACTGTCCTCACCATGACCACGCTGGGCACCTTCTCTCGGAAGAACCTTCCTCGTGCCTCTTACCTCACGTCCCTGGACTTCTACATCGCCGTCTGCTTTTTCTTCTGCTTCTGTGCGCTGCTGGAATTCGCCATCCTCAACTTTCTGACCTACAGCCGCCCTGATGCTACTCCGAGGCTGCGCCATGTAAGTTCTGGGGTGGGGCAGGCCCGGGGCAAGGGACCAAGTCAGGAGTTAGCTCTGTCTCTCTTGAGGTGGTGGTGGGGTCTTCACCAAAGTGCTGTGATGATGGGGATTACAGGGTGCCAGCGCCTAAACTCTCCCCTCACTCCTTGTCCCCTGCCTGTCTTGCAGCCTCCTCGCCGCTCTCGCCGAGGCAGGCGCCCCAGCCCGGTGTATGACCTTGGATTCCAGGGTCAGGGTGTGTTCGTGTGTGAGCTGGAAGGTTCTGACAGTGATGATGAGGAGGATTTCGTGCCTGACCTCCCCTCCTGCCCGACCCAGCAGGAGGAGAACCGGGCACGGGGCCTGCGCTCTCGCCGCTGCAACAAGTGGTACCAGCGGTTCCTGTGCGCCAACCCCGACTGCCAGGGCCGCAACTGGCAGCGGGGCCGCCTGTATTTCCACGTGTACCGAATGGATAACTATTCCCGGGTCATCTTCCCTGTCTCCTTCTTCTTCTTCAACGTGATCTACTGGCTGCTCTGCCTTAACCTGTAAGGTGCCGGCTGGCACCCCTGTAGGGCAGCCTCCTCCATTCCCCAGGAGGTCCCACACCCCTTGCTAAGGGAGTTGGGGAAAAGCAGCAGCAGCAGGAATGATTAGGGAGTGTCTTTCCTTGCCCAGCCCCAGGCAGGTGCCTGCAGACAACTGCTGGCCCTGTCCCCTCCCCAGCCCATTCACTAATCCCCACGGCAAGTCAAATGGCCTCTCTATTCTTCAAGGTGACTAGTAACCTTAGACCTTGCCCACACAGGGGTGAGTGGTTTCGAATCAAAGTGCTGACACCACTGCCTTTTCCAAACATCCAGTACTGCCTTTCGGGGTGGGCCCAGCTCTGGGGCCCCTACTAAGTGCTCTCCCATTCCGGACACCTTTTAAAGATGCTGAGGGGAGGGGGTTCCCCCTCCCCCACCCTTATATCAGATCCTTCTATACTTGGTTCTAGCTCCATGCCCTCCCCCACCCAAGATAGCCAGACACTGGCCTTGACCCTCTCAGAGCAGGGGAGCCAGAAACCGAAGGGCTTTGGTATAGTGTGCCAACCTCTGCTGCTGTGACACCTTCCTCTCCACCCCGCATCCCTCCATCTTTCATCTGCACTGCCAAATCAATGCCATGCATTCAGTGGGTATCTATTTTTGTGTGTGATATAGTAACAACCCCTGCTTTGTATGCCACCTCTGCCCTCCTCCTTGACTGACCCCTGTGACTTTTTCTGTAACTTCCCCTGTGACTTTCCCAGCCCTGACCCAGGTGCTAGGCCATGGCAATCTCCTGGGGCGAGGAACGACACCAACTGGCAAGGATCAGTGCCCAGTGAGGGCATGACACGGGATGGATGACATTGGCTGCTTGCTCGGCCCTGGACCCATGAGCCAGTCCACTCTTAACACCCGGGGCACTCACAATCACAATCAATCAATTGAACTCCCTTAAAATTTGTACACGCACTTTACCTTTTACAAAGCGCTTTTGAAAAATTCTTTCTATTTGGAGCCTCATTGTCGCCCTGCACTCCGACCAGGGCCAGATTCTTATCCCCATGTTGCAGATGACAACCCAGAGGCACAGGTTTCTATGGGACTGTGCCTCTCAGTGGAAACGACCCAAGAATCCACTGTCACCTTCTAGATCACAAGAAAGGGCTCTATTCACCATGATTCAATTCCATGCCCTCTGCTGGCAACCCAATTGTAGGGCCCCAAGTGGCAGCGTCTCTTTAGCCTTGCCCTTGGCCTGCTCAATTCCCAGCCCCTGGCCTTCAGCCTGCTCCTCCCATGCAGATAATCAAACCTCCTCTGACTCTGGTTACCCAGGGAGGTGAATTTGGACATGCCCCAACGCTTATATATGCTGTATGAAATTTGTGTCTGTATTTTACTGGGGGTGGGTGGGTGGGTGGGTGTGGTGGGGTTCATCTGCTTTTCACCATCATTGTAAAGGGGAACTTAATCAATAAAGCTATTAGCAAAGCATGAACGGTGTGGCTCTTTTCTTCGTCGTTCAATTCATCACAGCTCAGGCTCCCAATCTTAATGACTCCAAGAGACTTGTGTTTTCTGCTCCTTCCCGTGACCCTCGGCATGCACTAAGCACCCCTCTCTCCCTCTCAGATAG
The DNA here is from genome assembly GCF_950295315.1 of Erinaceus europaeus. Taxonomy (NCBI): domain Eukaryota; kingdom Metazoa; phylum Chordata; class Mammalia; order Eulipotyphla; family Erinaceidae; genus Erinaceus; species Erinaceus europaeus. The sequence goes on from NC_080185.1 coordinate 3,885,097, forward strand.
TTAAAGAGTAGAGCCATCTATGGTGGCCATCTTTCCCCATGACCCTATTGTTCCCATACCCCTTGTGCTGCCTTATCATCCTTGCCCCAGCCTCGGCAGAACTAGGATTCTGGAGATGATCAGACTCCAGGTTCCCTCACTGACATCCCCACATAGAGATGGGTGTTGAGGAATAGTGGGGTTTACTCTCACACAGCAGTCACAAATGGGCAGGGACCAGACCACAGGAACCCCGAGACTCTGTGCAATCTTGGAGGGCTTAGGTGGCCTTTCATAGGAAAGTCTCTAAAGGTAGATTGGAGGGGGGGGTGATGTCCTGTGACAATCTACCCCCAAGGGAACTCAGAAAGTGGAACAAGACTTAAAGTGGAGGGTGGGGAAGGTGTCTCATGCATGAAGACCTGGGGCCCATCTCTGACCCATACCAAAAAAAAAAAAAAAGAAAAAGAAATGGAAGCAAATAGAGCATTATAAATGGCAGAACAGTGCAGTTGTCTCATACTCATAACAGTAAAAACAACCACAATGATAAAAATAATAATAACAATAACAAGAAGCCCGTATGAGACAAAAGTAACATCTGAACAGCCAGCACTTTGACCACAGACTCTTTGAAATGATGGTCAACCACAACTGTAAGAATTCCATGTGCCTTTACTCTGTATTCTGATTTTCAAACCACAGCAAATTGCAAGTAATAGTTTAGAACAGAAGTAGTAGTTGCCCACTTTTGCCTCCACTGGAAAAGCAGGAGAAATCAGAGGTAGCCAAGCTCCTGAGCAATGGCGATACGTAAATTGGTCAGCACTTGCACTTCCAGGCATTCCAAAGCAAGAAACGGGCAAACAACATGTCTTAATCACATTGCAGCAGAGCGAGGATCAAAGTTCCTGCCCTTTTTCCACTTTATAAAGCTCATGGTAACAGTTCTTTAAAAATGGGGGGAATTGAGACCATAATTGGGTGCGTAATACCTAAAAAATAAAATTAATGAGGGAAAAACTACATATTCAAGTGTGTGGGATGCAGTCAGCAGTAAGAGAAAAATTCATAATTCAAGCATTTCAATTACTGAGTACAATGGAAGAAAAATGAGGTAAGTGCTGAGACCTGGAAATTGGAAAAAATATAAACACATTATACTTTAGAAAACTTTGGGGAGGAAGGGAAACTTTAAAAATAAGTAATGTAGGGAGAGCTACTTAATCATCTGAAAAAACAATTAAAGAAACTAGTTATCTATCTCTTTCATAGAAATTACAGGTGAGTCAAAGCTTACCAGACTTTTTAAGGAGACCAAAAGGTAGGAGTGAATATGTTTATACTCCTGGGATGAGACAGAAAACACCAGAAACTCTTAAAGAAAACACTGAAATATTTAAGCATTCTAAGAAATAATAACTAGAACAAAAGCAAAAAAAAAGTAGAACAAAACAAGCTACAACTGCTTAGTTTTTCTGGGCAGATGAAGATTCTCATATGGTGGCTGGTGGGGGTGCTCTTGGAGGGAGTCACGGGAGTGGGGTGGGGAGGACCACAGGGCCGAGTGATCGCACTAGGAAGGCTAGGATTGAACTTGGGGAGTCCTGGAGTTGGGATGGGCATACTGAATTGTCATAAATGGGTGTCAGAGGTGTTGGGCCTCTACACTCTCACACCCACCAGGCATCAGACAAGGCCCTGAACTTGGGAAGGACAGAACTTGGGTACTTATGGAGAAGGGCTCAGCTGAAAGCTTTTGGCTTCTAATAATCGCAGAAAGGAAGAGCATCCAGAGAAACAATGCCAGCTTCTGTGCTGAAGGGGCAGGCATGGAAGGAGCTATCTACAGCTCATTGCAGCATGCACAAGAAAGAGTGAGTCCCTCATCTGCATCAGGATTACATTGCTTCATATAAATAAATCCTGGAAAGGCCAGAGAGGTGGCTCAGTGGGTAGAGCACTGGGCTTGCATACATGAGGTCATGGGTTCCGTCCTCTGACACCAAGTATGCAAGAGCTTAGTGGTGCTTGGATCTTTCCCCTATCACTCCCATAAAAATAAATGGGCTCAAGCCACCAGTCTCCACCAGCAGGGGAGAAGCTTCATGAGTAGTGAAGCAATGCTGCATGTGTCTTTCCCTCCCCCTGTCTATCTCCTCTTTTTCTCTCAATTTATCTCTGTCTTATCAAGTGGGGGGATGGTCACTAAAGCAGTCAATTCACTATTGTGCAAGGACTGAGCCCAAGTGCTAACACTGCTGGTAATAAAAACAGAAAAGAGGAAAAAACTGATGAACAGTAAGGAAACAAATAGGACATAGAAGATAGGTAGATAGATAGATAGATAGATAGATAGATAGATAGATAGATAGACGGTAGACACATAGATATGAATAGAGAGAAGGCAGAAGTAGATATAAATAGATGATAGAGGTAAATAAATGTTAGATGATAGAAATGATATGATTGATAGATAAGCAGAGGTATGTATATGGTAGATATGATAGACAAATAATATGATATGTGATTAATGGATGACAGAGATGATAGAAAGACAGATGTAAGTGTAGGATAGATGATGGAATGAGATGGATAGGTACATAGGTGATAGACAAAACACATACATTTAGATATAAATAGTAGATACGGAAGTAGGTAGGTATATGGATAAGAAAGAGTGGTAGATTCTGGTGCATTTCTCCATGATTCTGTTGAACTTCCTTTCCTGGGGGAAACTTATAAGAATTGAAAAACAGTAGAGCACCTGTCCTTGACACCGGTCATAAGCTGCTGTTCAGTGTAGATTCTCTCTGCTCTCATCTGCTGCCTCTGCTGGCCCAGGCAGCTTACCTGGTGGAGTGACCAAAAGCTTCATTTTTGAAAGCTCTGAGACCATGATCTTCTCTGGCCATGCCTGGAGGACTGTTTATACTATCTTCAAGGAATGCCTGAGTGAGTCACATAGATGAAACCTATACTTGCTTGTGTCCTCTTGATCTGCCTAGGGTCATTTCCCACTGTGAGGATGGTATCCTGCTCTCTTGTCTCCACAGTCAAAAGTAGTCATGTGGAAAAATGAATGGAATGTGTGCCCCCCCCCAAGTAAAAGCATTTACCACCCAGGAACCATGAACCCAAACTGCAGAATCCAGAAGGTGTATGACAACCCCTTGTTTGGGTCATGTAAGTTTTGACAACAGCTCCTGTTTACCTGGAGTTCTCCAATGCGTACTTCCTCCTGTATAACATGAGTGCTAATCCACCCTCCTCAGCACCACTTAAGCCAGAGATAAGCAGTGCTCTAGCCTTTCTCTCTCCCATGTAAATATTGTGTGAAGTTGTACCCCTCTTATCCTATGGTTTAATCAATGTTTCTTTTTTTATAAATAAAAATTAAAATAAATAAGTAAATAAATCTTGATATAAAAAAGAATCCTATGCCCTATGTTCAACACAGCACTCCTTTGAGAAACGGATCTCTAGAGTTGGGACAGCCTTCACAAACAGTCCCTGAATCAACCTTATGAGGGGACCATGCTATGGTGCCACAAATAATGTCAGCATTTCCACTGGAAATGGAACAGTGCAGTCAGATTTAGTAATTGAAAATACAGACCTTAGCTGAATCTACAGTCTAGAGAACCAACAAGGATATTTTAATGTAAGTATACTTGGTTTGAGGTCATAGTGGCCCAGGACTGGGCCCAACAGGTATCGTTGAGTGTAGACACTTTTGCCAAATTCAAAGGGACTCTTCCACCAAGCAGTCTCTGCTACGGACCTCTCTGAAGCATGTATGAGACTTTGTCAGACCTGCCCTGCATCCTAAGGCTCTTCCTGACATTACCTCCTTTTTTCAGGCTCTACACTCATTCACATCATTCCAGCCTGTCCTCTCCCTTCTCCCCTTTTCCACAAGGACTTTCCCAGTACACTGCTTATTTTTCTTTTCTTTTTTAATATTTTAAAAATATTTTTATATATTTATTCTACAGAGACAGAGAGAAATTTAGAGGGAAGCAGGAGAGAGACAGCGAGACACCTGCAGCCCTGCTTCACCACTCATGAAGCGTTCCCCATGTAGGAGGGGACCAGGAGCTTGAACCTGGGTCCTTGCACACCGTAATGTGGGCACTTAACCAGATGCGCCACCACCTGACCCCCACAGCTTACTTTTCTAATCCCATCTTCACATCTGCTGCCCAGACAACTGGGTCTGATGTAAAGAATGCCACTAATCGCGTGGCAAAGCACACAGCAAGTTGGGGTCCAACACAGGATCACAAACCACCTGCACACATCCTGAATTTGATCTGGGGGCATAGACAGTGTGTGGTGTGAATACTGCACTGGTGATAAGTTGCTTGGGAAAACATCTCTGTGGAGGGAGGCCCGTGGTTGACCCAAGCACTTGAAGGCTATACAGTAAGTATTTTGTACAGAGATTGTAGTTGACCAATCATTAGTAGACTATAGTGAGGCACTTCCAAGAGATCCAAAGGAAATAAGAATATCAGTAAGTCATTCTGATACCTCCAAGAGCAAGGGTGAGGGTTATAAGGCCTCTCCAAAGCTTATAGAGGGAATTTGATCTTCTGCCATGGAAAGGAGACAGAGATGAGAGAGAAATACAGAACTGAAGAGTTAGACTTGTAAATATCCAAAAGTGATTCACTGCCAGCATGAGGTGTTTTTGTTAAGCTAGAGTGAGGACCTTCACTGAGAAAAGCTTATACTCTGAAACATAGAATGGTGACAGGTGGATGGGTAGCATCGAGGGCTGAGGTTTTGAAGACTTCCTTGTATTCTCAAGACCTTCAGAGGTGACCCATCTCTCCCTCCACAGTCCTAAAAGAATCCTTAAATATCTTTCTACCTCAAGGAAGCAGGCACTCCCTTCAGGAACTGCCCAGCTCCCCTTCCTGACTGCCAAGTCAATAACTGGAATTAAAATCCAGCAGAACTCACTGGGGAGGTGCCAAGTCTGATAGAAAAGGGAAAATATGACCATAGATGAACTTTATTCAGCGTACTCCAGGGCAATCCAGAGGAGCACTGAGACTCATCTTTGAGGATGCTTTCTGACATGGGCTGGGGAATAAGAACGGATAAGCAATAGTCCATTAGCATGGGGATACTTACTCAAGACATGCAAACATCAATTTATTGGGGGAAAGCATGATTTACAGAACCATTGCTGTTACAAGGGTACAGCTTCTTATCTGCCGGTGATAGATGACAGCACACCACACGATCCACCAGCTGACCCGCTTCCTCCATCACAGGACACTGGATCCTCAAGTTCCTGTCACCATCTCCCACTTCCCATCTGTTGAGTTCGTGGATCTGCTGCAATAGACCATTGCTAATTAAAATTCCATCTTGTTTCTCCTTTTCTTTGTTTCTTAAGTCCTATCTATGAATGAGGTCATTTGGTATTCATCCTTCTCCTTTAGACTTATCTCAGTGTGACTCTTCAAATTCCATGTAAGTTGCAGCAAAAGACAAGAGCTCATTTCTTGCAGTTGAGTAGTATTCCCTTGTCTACATAGGCCACAACTTCCTTAACGATTCACCTGTCAATAGATGTTTGGGTTGTTTCTAAATTCTGGCTATTATAAACAACACTGTTGTGGAACATTTGGTGTACAAAGATCTCTTCAGATATTTGCTTTTGTGTCCTTTAGATGGATGCCTAGGGAAGGAATTATTGCTAGATCACATTGTAAGTCCGTTTTCAAATATTTTAAGAAACCTCCAGACTGTTTTGAAGGAGCTAGACAAATTTATAGTCCCACCAATAGTGTTGAAGGGTCTCCCCACATCCTTTCTAACACTTACTGATTTTGTCCTTTCTAATGTATGGTATCCTCACAGGTATGTAGTGATATCTTTTTATGTCTTGATTTTGATTTCTCTAAAAATCAGTGATTTTGAGCATTTTTTCATGTCTGCTTGTCATCTGGATCCCTTCTTTGGTGACGATTCTTATCATGTCCTCTTCTCATTTTTTTATATTTATTTATTTTCCCTTTTGTTGCCCTTGTTTTTCATTGTTGTTACAGTTATTATTGTTGTTGCTATTGTACAGGACAGAGAGAAATGTAGAAAGGAGAGGAAGACAGAGGGGGAGAGAAAGATAGGCACCTGCAGACCTGCCTCACCGCCTGTGAAGGGACTACCTTACAGGTGGGGAGCCTGGGGATTGCACCGGGATCCTTATGCCAGTCTGTGGGCTTTGTGCCATGTGCGCTTAACCCGCTGCACTACTACCCAACTTCCCGTGACATATGGTGGTCTTGTTTCGACCTTTTGCATATCTCAACTCAACTTTCCCAACACTGTTTCTTGATATCTTACTCCATTTAATGTTCTGGAACCTTTTGTCAAAAATTTACTTTTCATAGTGAGAACTTATTTACTGTATTTCATTGAAATACGTGTCTTTTTTTTTTTTTGTTCTAGTAGAATGCCGTTTTATAACTATGTTGTACAGTTTAAAGTCAGGAAACATAATGCTCCAGTTTTGTTCTTTTTTTTCCTCTAGAGTGTTTTTGGAAATTCTGGGTGTTTTCTGGTTCCACATAAATTTCTGAAGCATTTATTCTACTACCTTAAAGAAGTTCAACAGAACTTTAAGAGGGATTGCATTGAATCTGTATATTGTTCTGGGTAGTGTGGTCATTTTAATGATGTTTATTCTTCCAATATATGAGCATAAAATACTTTTCCATTTAGTTGTGTCTTCTTCTATTCCTTTAGTAGTGAAGCATAGTGTCAGTGCAAAAGTATTTTACCTCCTTTGTTAAATTTATTCATAGACACTTAATTCTTTTTGGCAAGTTTGCAAGTTGGATTGATTTCTGGATATCTTCTTCTAATTTACTGTTTGCATAGAAATGACACCAAATTTGTATATTAATTTTGTAGTATGCCACTTTACTATATTGACTGATACTTTCTAAGAGTTTTCCACTGGACTTTTTGTATTTTCTATGTCTACTAGCATGTCATCTACAAATAGTAACAGTATTATTTCTTCTCTCCCAATCTGGATTCCTTCCGTCTCATTTTATTTATTTCTTAATTGCCGAGGTCAGAACTCCCAAGGCTATGTTGACTAGTAATAAAGTTAGTGCAATTGTAGATTGCTTTTGGTAGAATGCCCAGTTTAATATATATTTTTTCTCCCAATCCAGAAACAAGGAATGTTCTCCCACTTCTGTGTGTCCTCTATTTCTTTTAGCAATGTCCTGTAGTTTTTGCTGTATAGGCCTTTCATTTCCTACATTAGATTCACCTCAAGGTATTTATCTTTTTGGGTTCCTTCCTTCCTTCCTTCCTTCCTTCCTTCCTTCCTTCCTTCCTTCCTTCCTTCCTTCCTTCCTACAGTTGTTGATTAAACTCAAATGCAAAAGTGGTGTGCCTCACCATAATTCTCTCAATTTGGTGTAAGCAGTCCCTGAGCACTGCTTTTTAGTCCTAGGAATCATTCCTTTACCCCTTTTCAACCATAACCCACAAGTATCTGTACTCACCTGTGGTGTAGGTGATTTTCTTTTTCCCTTTCTTTTCTCATTCTTCTTCTTCTTCTTCTTCTTTTTCTTCTTCTTCTTCTTCTTCTTCTTCTTCTTCTTCTTCTTCTTCTTCTTCTTCTTCTTCTTCTTCTTCCTCTTCCTCTTCCTCTTCCTCTTCCTCTTCCTCCTCCTCCTCCTCCTCCTCCTCCTCCTCCTCCTCCTTCTTCTTTTTAGCAGTTGTTTCTTTAACTTGAACCTGCCTGGAAGTGCTGTGCCTCAGCTGCCAAATTGCCAGCCTGGCTCCAGCTTTTCCTGATAACAGCCTTTTTATTTTTTCAATTTCTTTATTAGGGGATTAATGTTCTACAGTTGACAGTAAATACAATAGTTTGTACATGCATGAAATTTTCTATTTTCCAAATAACAATACAACCCCCATTAGGTCCTTTGCAGTCATGTTCCAGGACATGAACCATCCCCCACCCCACCCCAGAGTCTTTTACTTTGGTGCAGTACACCGACTCCAGTCCACGTTATGCTTAGTGTTTTCTCTTCTGATCTTGGTTTTCAACTTCTAGCTCTGAGTGAGATCATCCCATTATTCATATTTCTTTTTCTGACTTATCTCACTTAACATGATTCCCATCCAAGATGGGCTGAAAATGGTGAAATCACCATTTTTAAGAGCTGAGTAGTATTTCATTGTGTATATATACCACAATTTGCTCAGCCATTCATCTGTTGTTGGAGACCTTGGTTGCTTCCAGGTTTTCTCTATTGCAAATTGTGCTGCTATGAACGTAAGTATACACATATCTTTTTGGATGTGTATATTTGGTTCTTCAGGATATATCCCCAGGAGAGGAATTGCCGGATCATGGGGTAGGTCCATTTCTAGCCTTCTGAGAGTTCTTCAGACAGAGCATGGGTTGGACAACTGACATTCCCACCAACAGTACAAGAGGGTTCCTTTGTCCCCACAACCTCTCCAGCATTTGTTGCTGCTACCTTTTCTGATGTATGACATTCTCACAGGAGCGAATGCTATCTCATTGTTGTCTTTATTTGCATTTCTCTGACAATCAGTGACTTGAAGTATTTTTTTCTTTTTTCTTTTTTTTATTGTTGTAGCTATTATTGATGTCTTCATTGCTGGATAGGACAGAGAGAAATGGAGAGAGGAGGGTAAGACAGTTAGGGAGAGAGAAAGATAGACACCTGTATAACTGTTTCACCATCTGTGAGGCGACTCCCCTGCAGGTGGGGAGCCGGGGGCTCGAACCGGTATGGTTACCCCAATTCTTGCACTTTGCACCACATGCGCTTAACCCACTAAGCTACTGCCTGACTCCCTGAAGCATTTTTTTCATATGTTTGTCAGCCTTTAGATCTCTTCTATGGGGAATATTTTGTTCATGTCCACTCCCCATTGTTGGATGAGGTCATTTGCTTTCTTTTTGTTGAGTTTGGTGAGATCTTTCTATATTTTGGTTGTTTGCCTCTTGTCTGATGTATGGCATGTAAAGATCTTCTCCCATTTTGTGTGGGGTCTCCTTGGTAGTGGTTTCTTTTGCTGTGCAAAAGCTTTTTAATTTGATGTAGTCCCATTGGTTTATTTTTGATTTAGTCTTCTTTGTAATTGGATTCATTTCCCTGAAGATGTCTTTAAAATTTAGGTAGAAAAGAGTTCTGCCAATATTTTCCTCTAAGTATTTGATATCTTCTGGTCTAACATCCAAGTCCTTGATCCACTTGGAATTTACTTTTGTGTTTGGTGAAATACAGTGGTTCAGTTTCATTCTTCTGCATGTTTCAACCTAATTTTCCAACACCAGTTCCTTTTGTATGTTAATTTTGTAGCTTGACACCTTACTATATTGCCTTATAATTTCCAAAAGCTTCCTGATGGATTCTTTAGGTTTTTATATGCATACTGTCTTATCATCTGCAAACAGGGAGAGTCTGAATTCTTCTCTTCCAATCTGTATCCCTTTAATTCCTTGTTCCTACCTGATTGTTCTATCAAGAACTTTCAACATTATGTTCAATAGTAATGGTGATGGTGGGCAGCCTTGTCTAGTACCTGACCTAAGGGGGAATGATTCCAATTTTCCACCATTGAGTATGATGTTTTGTGTAAGTTTGTTATGTATGGACTCCACTGTCTTGAGGAATTTTCCATCTATTCCCACTTTTTGTAGCATTTTTATCATAAAGGGATGTTGTATTTTGTCAAAGGCTTTCTCTGCATCTATTGATATAACCATGTGGTTTTTGGTCTTGCTTTTATTGATGTGGTGGATCACTTTGATTGATTTACATATATTGAACCAACCTTGCATTCCTGGGATATACCTCACTTGGTAATGATGAACAATCTTTTAAATATATTGCTGTATCCAGCTGGTCACAATTTTGATCAATGTTTTAGCATCAATGCTCATCAGAGATATCAGTCTGTAGTTTTCTTTTTTTCTGTTGTTGTTACCCCTGTCTGCTTCTGGTATCAGAGTGATGTTGGATTCATAGAAGCTGGAAGGGAGTATTCCTTTATCTTCAATCTTTTGGAAGAGTTTGTTTGTTTATTTATTTTAAAAAGGAGACATTAATAAAACCATAAGATAGGAGGGGTACAACTCCACACAATTCCCACCACCAGATATCTATATCCCATCCCCTTCCCTGATAGCTTTCATATTCTTTATCCCTCTGGGAGTATGGACCCAAGGTAATTGTGGGTTTCAAGGAATAGTTTTGAAAGTAGAAAAATTAACTCTTCCTTACAGGTTTTGTAGAATTCATCTGTAAAACCTTCTGGTCCAGGACTCTTCTTCTTGGGAAGGTTTTGATAACTGTTTCAATTACGTTGGCTGTGGTTGACCTGTTCATATTTGTTAACTTCTCTTTATTTACTTTTGGAAGTTTGTAGGTATCTAGAAACCCTTCCATTTCTTCCAGGTTCTCTAGCCTGGTGGCATATAGTTGTTCATAGAGCCTCACATGATACGCTGAATTTCTGTGGTATCTGTTGTGATATCTCTCGTTTAATTTACAATTCAATTTATTTGGGTCTTCTCCTTTTTTTGTTTTGTGAGTCAGGATAAAAGTTTGTCGATATTGTTTACTCTTGAAGAACCAAAATTGATTTTTGTAGATCTTTTGTATGGTTTTCTTATTTTCAATGTTATCTATTTCTGCCCTAACATTAGTTATTTCAGTCTTTCTGGTTGCTCTAGGGTTCCTTTTTTCTTCTTCTAAATCTTTCAGTTTTGCAATCAGGTTGTTTATTTGACCTTTTTTTAAAAAAAATATTAATTATTCCCTTTTGTTGCCCTAATTGTTTTATTGTTGTAGTTATTATTGTTGTCATCATTGTTGGATAGGCCAGAGAGAAATGGAGAGAGGAGGGGAAGACAGAGAAAGATAGACATCTACAGACCTGCTTCACAGCTTGTGAAGCAACTCCCCTGTAGGTGGGGAGCCAGGGCTTGTGGGACCCTTCTACCAGTCTTTGCACTTGGCACCATGTGCACTTAACCCACTGTGCTACCACCCGACTCCCTTATTTGAGCTTTTAATCATTTCCTAAGGCATGCTTGTATGGCTATGAACTTCCATCTCAGTATTGCCTTAGCTATGTCCCAAATATTTTGATAGCTGCTGTCTTCATTTTCATTGAAATCTCAAAACATTTTATTTCTTCCTTAATTTCCTCTTTGACTTAGTAGTTTTTAAGTAGTTTACTTTGAGTTTCCGTATTTTGGGACTTTTACTATTTTTTTTGTTTATTGTTAAGTGTTAATTTAATTCCATTGTTGTCTGAGAAAGTGCTTGGGATAATTTCAATGCTTTTGAATTTTTTTAAACTGTCTTTGTGTCCTAGAATATGGTCTATCCTTCAGAATGACCCATTTGGACTTGAACAGAATGTATATTCCAGTTTCTATGGGTGAATGATTCTGAAAATGTCCAATAGTTCTAGTGTATCTATCTCTTCCTTTAGCTCCTTTCTTTCTTTATTGATTTTCTGTCTGGATGATCTGTCAATTTGAGAGAGTGGGGTGTTGAAATACCCTACTATTACTGTGTTGTCATTAATATGTTACTATACCTATTTTCAGTACATGTTTGATATATTTAGATGGTCTCTCATTGGCTGCATAGATGTTCATAATTGATGAGTCCTCTTGATTGACTGATTCTCTGAGCACTAAGTAATGTCTATCCTTACATTTTAAAATTTTATTTATTTTAACGTCTATTGCATCAAATATGAGAATAGCTGTTCCTGAACTTTTTGTGGTCCATTGGCTTGTATGATAGTTTTTCACCCTTTCACATTGAGTCTGTGTTTGTCTTGTTGAGCTAAGTGGGATTCCTGCAGACAACATATGGTTATGTTGTGTTTTCTGTTCTATTTTCAGACTCTGTGCCTTTTAATAGGTGAATTCAGGTCATTAACATTTATTGATATTATAGATTGAAGACATTTTAATGCCATTATTGTAGAATTTTGGTGTGTTCTGATATATGGAAGGTTTATGGTGATGTAAATGTTTGTGGGAGACCTTTCAGAACTTCTTACAGGGCAGGCTTATTGATAGTCAATTGCTTCAACTATTGCTTGTCTGAGGTTTTTATGCCTCTATCTAGTCTGAATGACAGTCTAGTAGGATACAGTAGTCATAGTTGAAAACCTTTCTCATTGAGCACTTTTTTTTTTGCTGCTAATCTTGTGGATTTTCCTCTGTAGGTTACTCTTTGTTTTTCTCTTGCAGCCTTCAGGATCCTTTCTTTATCCTTACTCTTTTTTATTCTAAATATGATGTGTCTTGGTGTCTTCACTTATGGATTAATTCTATTTGGGACCCTCAGGGCTTCTTGAACCTTTATGTCTTTTATGTTCTCTAGAGTAGGGAAGTTCTCATGTCCTGTAGAATGATTTCTTCCCTTCCCTCTCTTTCTTCCTCTGGTAAGCCAATATTGTGTATATTACTTGTTTTGAAGTCATCCTAGGGACTGGGTAGTGGCACATCTGGTTAAGTACACATGTTACAGTGTTCAAGGCCCTGGATTACAGCCCCCAGCCCCCACCTTCAGAGGGAAAGCTTTGAAAATTGTTAAGGAGTGCTGCAGCTGTCTCTCATTCTTTCTTCCTCTATATCTCCCCACCCCTCTTGATTTCAGGTTGACTCTACCAAATAAATAAAGATAATAAAAAAGCCTTCCCATATTTCTGCATTGTCGTTTTCAGTATCTCTTAATCTCTGTTAGAGATCTCTTACTTCTTTCTTGTTTTTCTCTAATTTGTCCTTGATCTTGCTAATTCTGTTTTCTGCCTCATTCATTCTATTCTCTCTCCTCTCTGTTGTTTTCTGTAACTCATCTTTTTTGTCACCCTCTTCCAATACTGTGTTAGCTTGTTCATCCAGTTGTGCTCTTAGCTCAGCTATTTCAGTTTTCAGCTCTCTAATATCCTCAAGACAGTGTTTTCTCTCAGAGTCTCATTTGCTGTTTCCCCATTTCTGATGAAATTACTTTCAAAAGCTTTACTCACTCTTCTGACTAATGGCCCAATTAATATTTGGATGTTGTCCTCATTCTTATGTGCTTCTACTTTTGGGGGGGGGTTATCTGGGCTTTTGTCAGGATTCATTTCTCCAAAGTTTCTTCTTAGTTTAATTATTGTATATAGTGTGTTATGAGGTTCCTCTCTCAGTACTTTTCGATCCAATGATCACTTTTTTCTTCTTTTTTATTTTTTATTTAAGAAAGGATTAATTAACAAAACCATAGGGTAGGAGGGGTACAACTCCACACAATTCCCACCACCCAATCTCCATATCCCACCCCATCCCCTGATAGCTTTCCCATTCTCTAGCCCTCTGGGAGCATGGACCCAGGGTCATTGTGGGTTGCAGAAGGTAGATGGTCTGGCTTCTGTCATTGCTTCCCCGCTGAACATGGGCGTTGACTGGTCGGTCCATACTTCCAGTCTGCCTCTCTCTTTCCCTAGTAGGGTGGGTCTCTGGGGAAGCGGAGCTCCAGGACACATTGGTGGAGTCTTCAGTCCAGGGAAGCCTGGCTGGCATCCTGATGACATCTGGAACCTGATGACTGAAAAGAGAGTTAACATATAAAGCCAAACAAATTGTTGAGCAATTATGGACCCAAAGCTTGTAATAGTGGAGAGGAAGTGTCAGGGGGATATTCACTGCAAACTCTAGTGTGCTTCTGCTTTCAGGTATATATTTTGCAGTAGTTTAAGGATATATGTGAACATATGCTCTCTCTCACAGAAACTGGTGTATATCTAACTTTTGGGACTTTGTTAGAAAGTGAACCACCTGAGATGGAATTAGAGAATACTATGAAAGGAAAGGTCTCACCCGAGTAATGAAGCTGAAGGGTTTTCATTCCACACGTGAAGTCTCTGGACACAGTCTGAAGTGAAGCATGTTGAGGTGGCAATCGTTGCGTTGATTAGGTTGTGATCGGCAGATGCAATATTATTTGATATGGATTGGGAGAGGTATACGGGAAAGTCGGCCCTATCCAGGGGTTCCAGGACTGGGGGAAGTAGAGGGTCTATAGTGGAGATGTGAGGTTCCTGCTGTCTTAGGGTTCAAAAAGACAATCAATAGTTAATGTTATCATCACATTAATTGGTAATTGGGTTAACTTTGAAAATTCCTTTTGTTAGGGTTTGCTGTACAGTACCCAGTATCTTGTATATAGCTGTGCTATTGGTTGCTTCTGATCTACTTGGTCTAGGCTTTTGAGAGAGTCTGCATATCAATTACACAGCCTATATACTAAAAAGATTCAGTTTGTGTTATGAAAAACTTCGAGACATACAATTAATTTTCCCCCTCTCATATTAACTAGTGATTTATATGACTACATTTTACTAGGAGTGTACATAAACACCATTCCCACCACCAAAAGACTGTGACCCATCCCTCCCACCCATTCCCACCCCCAACTGGCCCAGGAAGCTGCATGTCTACCCCTCACCACAGGGTTTTTACTTTGGTGCCCTACTTACAATTTGGTCAGGTCCTGCTTTTAGTTTCCCTTTCAGATCTTCTTACTCAACACCTGTTGATGAGTGGGATCATCCCATACTCATCTTTATCTTTCTGACTTAGCTCACTTAACATAATTCCTTCTAGCTCTGTCTAAGATGGGTCAGAGAAGGTGGGTTCATTGTTCTTGATAGCTGCATAGTATTCCATTGTGCATATATACCACAACTTTCTCAGCCACTCATCTGTTGTTGGGCACTTGGGTTGCTTCCAGGTTTTAGCTATTATGAATTGTGCTGCTATGAACATAGGAGTAAACACCTCTTTTTGGTTGGGTGTTATGGAGTTCTTGGGGTATAATCCCAGGAGAGAAATTACTGGATCATATGGAAGGTCCATGTCTAGCCTTCTGAGAGTTTTCCTGACTGCTCTCCACAGAGGCTATACCAATTTACATTCCCACCAGCAATGTAAAAATGTTCCTCTGTCCCCACAACCTCTCCAGAATTTGTTGCTGCTGTCCATTTGATGTATGCCATTCTTAACAAGAGTGAGGTGGTATCTTAGTGTTGTCTTAATTTTCATTTCTCTGACAATCAGTGACCTAGATCAGATTTTCATAGGTTTGTTAGCCTTTTGGATCTCCTCTGAGGTGAATGTTTTGTTCATATCCTCTGCCCAATTTTGGATGGGGTCATTTGCTTTTTTGGTGCTAAGTTTGCTGAGCTCTTTATATATTGTGCTGATTAGTTTCTTGTCTGATGTCTGGCATATGAAGATCTTCTCCCATTCTGTGAGTGGTCTCTTGGTTTGTTTAATAGTTTCTTTGGATGTGCAGAAGCTTTTCAATTTGATGTAGTCCCATTGGTTTGTTTCTGCTTTAGTCTTCCTTGCAATTGGGTTTAATTCATCAAATATGTCCTTGAGGTATAGGTGGGAAAGTGTTTTACCAATGTTTTCCTCTAAGTATTTGATTGTTTCTGGTCTGACATCTAGGTCTTTGATCCATTTGGAGTTTATTTTTGTTTCTGGTGAGATAGATTGGTTCAATTTCATTCTTCTGCATGTTGCAACCCAGTTTTCCCAGCACCATTTATTGAAGAGAGCCTCCTTTTTCCATTTAATCCTTTGGGCCCCCTTATCAAAGATTAGATGTTCATATGTGTGGGGATTTATTTCTGGGCTTTCAATTCTGTTCCACTGGTCTGTGTGCCTATTTTTGTTCCAGTATAATGCTGTTTTGATGATGATGGCTTTATAATATAGTTTAAGGTCTGGGAGTGTGATGCCTCCATTTCTGTTTCTTTTCCTCAAGATGGTTTTGGCAATTCTAGGTGTTTTCAGGTTCCAGATAAATGATTGTAGTGTTTGTTCTATTCTCTTAAATGAGCTTGGTGGAACTTTTATTGGTATTGCATTAAATTTGTATATGGCTCTGGGGAGAATATTCATTTTGATGATATTTATTCTTCCTATCCATGAGCATAGGATGTCTTTCCATTTCTTGGTATCAGCTTCTATGTCCTTGAGTAGCGACTCATAGTTTTCAGCATACAAGTCTTTCACTTCTTTGGTCAACTTTATTCCTAGGTATTTGATTGATTTTGCTGAAACAGTAAATGGGAGTGATTTCTGGATGTCTTCTTCTTCAGATTTAGTGTTTGCATAAAGAAATGCCACTGATTTTTGTACATTGATTTTGTAGTCTGATACCTTAATATATTGCCTAATAACTTCCAGTAGTTTTCTGCTGGATTCTTTAGGTTTTTCTATGTATACTATCATATCATCTGCAAATAGTGAGAGCTTGACTTCTTCCCTTCCAATCTGTATTCCTTTGATTTCTTTCTCTTGCCTGGTTGCTATGGCAAGAACTTCCAGTACTATGTTGAAGAGTAATGGTGACAGTGGACAGCCCTCTCTAGTCCCCGATCTGAGAGGGAATGCTTTCAGCTTCTGTTCATTGAATATGATGTTGGCTGTAGGTCTGCTATATATGGATTCCACTATCTTGAGGAATTTCCCATCTATTCACATTTTTTTACAGTTTTGAGCATGAATGGGTGTTGGATTTTGTCAAAGGCTTTCTCTGCATCTATTGAGATAATCATGTGGTTTTTGGCTTTGCTTTTATTGATTAATGAATGACATTGATAGACTTATGGATGTTGAACCAGCCTTGCATTCCTGGGATGAATCCCACTTGGTCATGATGAACAATCTTTTTGATATGTAGCTTTATCCGGTTGGCCAAGATCTTGTTTAATATTTTGTTATCTATGTTCATCAGAGATATTGGTCTGTAGTTTTCCTTTTTTTGTTCTGTCCCTATCAGCTTTTGGTATCAGGGTGATGTTGGCTTCATAGAAGGTGGAAGGGAGTATTCCTGTTTCTTCAATCTTATGGAAAAGCTTCAGAAGTATGGGTACTAACTATTTCCTGAAAGTTTTGTAGAATTCGTTTGTGAAGCCATCTGGTCCAGGACTTTTGTTGTTGAGGAGATTCTTAATAACGGTTTCAATTTCTTTGTCTGTGATTGGTGCATTTAGATTTTGTAGTTCTTCTTGGTTCAGTTTTGGAAGGGCATATGCTTCTAGGAATTGTTCCATTTCTTCCAGATTCTCTAGCTTGGTGGTGTATAGTTCTTTATAGAAGTTTCGCAGGATTCTCTGAATTTCTGTGGTGTCAGTTGTGATATCTCCTCCATTGTTTACAGTTCCATTAGTTTGAGTCTTCTCTCTTTTTTGTTTGGTGAGTCTGGCTAGGGGTTTGTCAATTTTGTTTAATCTTTCAAAGAACCAACATTTGGCTTCATTGATCTTTTGTATGGTTCTTTTATTTTCGATGTTGTTTATTTCTCCTCGAAGTTTAGTGATTTCTCTCCTTCTGGTTGCTTTAGGGTTCCTTTGTTCCTCTTCCTATAAGTCCTTGAGGTGTGCAGTAAGGTCGTTCATTTAAGCTTCTTCTTGGTGTCTAATATGTGATTGTATGGCTATAAGTTTCCCTCTCAGTACTGCTTTAGCTGTGTCCCAAATATTTTGATAGGTTGTGTCTTCACTTTCCTTTGTTTCCAGGAACATTTGAATTTCCTGCTTGAGTGAATCTCTGACCTAGTGGTTCTTAAGGAGTATCTTGTTTAGTTTCCAAATTCTGTGACTTTTAATAAATTTCTGTTTGTTGTTAAATGTTAGTTTTACTCCACTGTGGTCTGAGAAGATACTTGAGATGATTTTGATGTTCTTGAATTTATTGATGCTGTTTTGTGGCCTAACATGTGGTCTATCATTGAGTATGTGTTATGTAGAATTGAAAAGAAGGTGTATTCCAGTTTTTTGGGGTGAAGGACTCTGAAAATGTCCAAGAGGTCTAGTCTGTCAATCTCTTCATTCAATTCTCTTGTATCTTTGTTGGTTCTCTGCTTTGTTGATCTGTCTAAGTGTGAGAGTGGGTTACTGAAGTCTCCCAATATTATTGTATTACTATTGATGTATTTTGAAATTCTTTCAGTAGGTGCCTAATGTATTTAGATGGCCCCTCATTGGGTGCATAGATGTTAATAATTGTTAAGTCTTCTTGGCTTATTGATCCTCTAATCATTATGTAATGTCCTTGCCTATCTTTTATTACTTTATTTAATTTAAAATCTATCGTGTCTGAAATGAGAATGGCTGTTCCTGCCCTTTTTTGTGGTCTGTTAGCCTGTATGATAGTTTTCCATCCTTTCACTTTAAGTCTGTGTTCATTTTGTTGTGACAGATGGAATTCTTGCAAGCAGCATATGGTTGGGTTATGTTTTCTGATCCATCCCCCCACGCTGTGCCTTTTGATGGGTGAGTTTAAGCCATTGACATTTATTGATATTATGGATTTAATGTATTGTAGTGCCATTGTTCAAAAAGAATTTGTTTGCTCTGATATATTGCAAGTATTATAGTGATGTTCTTGTTTATAAGAGGTCTTTTAGAACCTCTTTCAGGGCAGGTTTGGTGATGGTTGCCTCCTTTAACTGCTGTTTGTCTAAGA
Source organism: Erinaceus europaeus (assembly GCF_950295315.1). Lineage (NCBI taxonomy): Eukaryota > Metazoa > Chordata > Mammalia > Eulipotyphla > Erinaceidae > Erinaceus > Erinaceus europaeus. Next base: position 3,903,647 of record NC_080185.1, read on the forward strand.
AGGTTTTTATCCCTCCATCTAGTATGAATGAAATTCTAGCAGGATATATTATCCTTGGTTGAAACCATTTTTCATTCTGGGATCGATAGATATCTTGCCATTCTCTTCTGGCTTTTAGAGTTTGAGTGGAGAAGTCTGCAGATAATCTTATGGGTTTTCCCTTGTATGTGACTTTTTGTTTCTCTCTTGCCGCCTTTAGGATCCTTTCTTTATCCTTACTTCTCATTGTGACTATGATCTGTCTTGGTGTCTTCAGGTCTGGGTTGATTCTGTTTGGTACTCTCTGGGCCTCTTGAATCTTGATGTCCTTTCTGTTATTCAGGTCTGGGAAGTTTTCTTCTATTATTTCCTTTAGAATGTTTGCTCCCCTTTCCTCTCTTTCTTCCTCTGGTAGGCCAATTATATGAACGTTACTTCTTTTGAGATCATCCCATATGTCTCTGTTGTTGTTTTCAGTGTCTCTAAATCTCTTTTTAAGCTCTTTCACCTCTTTCTTATTTTTCTCTAACTCATCCTCTGTCTGACTAATTCTGTTTTCTGCTTCTGTTCATCTGCTTTCCCTTGCCTCAGCTTCTTTCTTCATTACAGCTATTTCAGCTTTCAGTTCTCTAATTGCCTCAAGATAATCAGTATTTTCCTTGGGGGTCTTAACTGTTGTTTCCCTAATACTGCCATTCCTTTCCTCCAATGTTGTTTTCTTTCTGTGATTAATAAGTTTATTATTCCTTGCATACTTTTCTTATCTATGGTTACTTCTGTCTGATTTATAGTTTCTTCTGGGCTCTTGTCTTCATTCATTGGAGTAGCAGTTTTGTTTTTGATCTACCCATTTTTTTGATTTATGTGTTTCTTTTTTATGCTCAGTTGTTGTGTCTTGAGTACAGGCAACACTATACTAAATACCTTTATGACAATTGCACTCACCAACCTCAGGAATTACAGTAGCAACTGAAGCAAGTATTGAAGCAGTTTAGTCACTACCAGTTAGCCAAACAATTTCTCCAGTCCGTGAAAAAATAGTAACCAAATCCCAGTGAAGAAGAAAGAGAAAAGAAAGAAGGGATAGCAAGAATAGACATTTATGCAAATCTACTATCCATTGTATATTCTAGGGGTAACAAGAGGGGAAAGGGAAGAAGAGCAGAGATACACACATAGAGAGTCAACTCTGAGTCAGATTTCTCCCCCAAAATAATTCACAAATTCAGAAAGGTAAAGAAGAAGAAAGAAGTGTATGACAAGATAAAAAAAAAGAAAAAAAAAGAGACAAGAGAGAGAAAAGATAAGAAAAAGAGCTATAATTAAAGAGCAGTGAAAGGAAAGTTTATTTTTTGATTACTTCATTTTTAATTTAATTTAATTTAATTGTTTTAATTAGCTAGGAGGAGGAGGGAGGGAGGGGAGAGTCTGTACAGGAGGTAGGAGTAATGAAACAAGTTCCTCCCATAATAGATAAGATGACCACTACCCTAGCAATGAAAGATACCCTAAGAGTTAATTCTGATCAACCTAAAGGGGGGGAAGATATATGCCTTTATATAATATTAATAATAAAATACAGCAGGGTAAAAAAAAAACCCTGTCCCAGATTACCTCAAACCTCATGATCAGAGGCAGCTGATTTTTAAAAAGAGAAAAGCAAACAACAACAACAAAAAACCCTCAGGACTAGACAAGGATAGCTGAAATAGAGAGTTATGCACATCTACTATCCACTGTATATTCTAGGTGTAGCTAAAGGAGGAAGGGAAGTTGAGCAGAGATACTCGCAGTGAGAGTCCACTCTGAGTCAGTATTCTTCCCCAAAATAATTCCCAAATGTGTATCAGTGAATTCAAAAAAGCACACTGTTTGGTGGTGTGGGGGATTGGGCCTGTGGCTTTGGAAGCTGTAGGATTAAGGAAGAAAGGATGACAAGAATGAGAAAAAGAAAAAAAAAAAAGAGAGAAAAAAGAAAAAGATAAGAAAAAGAACAGTCATATAAGAGCAGTGAAAGGAAAGAGTATTTTTATTTATTTATTTTAATTATTTAATTAGCTATGCAGGGTGAGGTTGGGGGGGGTTGGCTACTTAGAAAGAAAAAAGGCCAGAGGTTTCAGAAGGGTATAGACTTAGAATGTATGATACTCCCTGGTGGGACAGGAATCTTGGTAAAGAAAGAAGCTCAGCAGGGGAGCCTGCTAGGAGCTGGTCCCCAGGGCTGGTTATGGAGGGAAGGGGGAGGAGGTGTGCTTAATAACTTAAAAGAAACAAAAAGTTTCCCTTTTTTTCTATTCTATTTTTTAACCCAAATTAAGTTATAGTCACTTCCTTGGTGTCTCCGCTAGGACTCATTATTGACTGGCCTACTAATGGTAGAAAATCCTACCGTTTCCAGAAGATGTGGTCAGAGCTCAAGCCACTAGCAGCTTCTCAGTCCACCATCTTCTAGGACCCCCCCCCAATGATCACTTTTACCTAGATTGACTTGTGTCTAAATAAGATACTTAAAGAGTTCATAGCTGTGGAAATTAATAGCTGTTTCATTGTTATTTCAATGCCTAAATTGAAACACAGTGGTTGTTAAGCCTTATTTTGTTCTTCGTCTTCCCTGTAGACTGAGAGCCTGCAGGCTTTTTAACTATAAGTATTTTTTTAGCATAATAGTCACTCCTGACCAAGAGACAAAACAGGGTGGGGGAGAAATAGCACAGTCGTTATGCAAGGAGACTCCCATGCCCCAAGGGTCCAAAGACCAAGGCCCAATTTTGCTGCTTTGACAGCAGCCAGAGCCAAGTTGAGCTAGGTAGGCAGCACTCCCTGGCCCTGTGAGTTTCTCAAAAAATCCTGAAATCCTTTTTGTACTCTGTGGGTTCTAAGGCAATGATTCAACGTGTCTCCCAATCCATCAAGAGAACAATGTGGAAAGGCTCCCTCTACACAGCCCCACTACCAGACCATCAGGACTATATGTATTCTCTTGAGTTTCTTAATCAGGTCTCTGCCCCTGATATTAGAACAGGGCCTCCTGGCTGTTGCTCCAGCCTCCAAGGGACAGTAGCAATGGAGACTCACAGTTCCATTTGGTGAGCCTTAGGGGATCCTCTCCTCCCTTAAGCAGTCTTTTTGTTGATAAAATTCTGACTGGGGGTGGCGTCTCGACTGGTAAACTGCCAGGCTGTTACCAGTCATTCCCAGGTAGATATGGGCTTTTAAAAAATATTTATTTATTTATTTATTTAAAAAAGGAGACATTAACAAAACCATAGGATAGGACGGGTACAACTCCACACAGTTCTCACCACCAGATCTCCATATCCCATGCTGTCCCCTGATAGCTTTCCCATTCTTTATCCCTCTGGGAGTATGGACCCAAGGTAATTGTGGGTTGCAGAAGGTGCAAGGTCTAGCTTCTGTAATTGCTTCCCCTCTAAACACGGGTGTTGAATGGTAGATACTCACAGTCTGCCTCTCTCTTTCCCTAGTAGGGTGGGTCCCTGGGGTAGCAGAGTTCCAGGACATATTGGTAGGGTCATCTGTCCAAGAAGTTCTGGTTGGCATCATGTTGGCATCTGGAACCTGGTGGCTGAAAAGACAGTTAACATACAAATCCAAACATATTGTTGAACAATTATGGACCTAAAGGCTGGAGAGACAGCTGGCTGCAAAGTCCATGACTGCTACAGTCAGTTCTCGAGAAGTCCAGCAGTGTAAAGGGAGTGTCCAAGAGCTCTACCAGCAAGTCTGATAGAAATTCAGTCCAATGACAAAGACCAGGGGAAGAGACACCACACATCCTATCTTAGTGGGGGAAGTCAGCAACTGGAATTTTGCTTTTCTGTAGAGAGTGAGCTGAAACCGCCAAAGGGTGACAGGTGAAGCAGAAGCAGGAAGGGCAGACAGTGATGAGTTAGAGAAGGGTAGTAGGAAAGTTTTGTCCTTGGATTCTGTGAATCAGATTTTTCAGATAGTGCCAGGTCACATCATGGGTTTCAGGGGGTATAATAGTCGTGCCATCTTTTGGGCATAGTCAGAGGGCAGGGGTCCCTCTGACTATGGATTCTGTATGAGAAGTTGGTTCTTCATGTGAAGGCTTGACATAGCTGCAATCATTTACTTGTGAATAAAAACTTTTACCAAGTTAGAAGTTTACTATAATTGATAACTGGAGGATTAGAATTGGTTTAAATACCTTTATACTCAAATTTTGTTAGAGTATATTGATTTTTAACTAAGTTTTACTTTAAACAAACTCAGGTTACTTAAAGAGTTAACACATGTTAATGACAATGTTTCTTAGAACATTTACAATGCCAGATTGATACCAGATTTGTTTTGGATTAATTTCCACAAGATCAGTTCACAGGGCATTTTGGGGGGCCCTCCAAAAATGCCCTGTAACTCTTTTTAGTTAGATGTATAGAGAATTTGTATTTTAATTTTTAAGATGAAGAATTGTCATGTTAAATATTTAGACTTTTAATTTAAATACTCAGTTACTTTAGCAAATTAATTTTACCTTTATAAGAATCATGTTGAAAACTCCTTCATTTAACTTTGCCTAGTAAGAATGTAGTTTCAAAGTTACACTTTTAACCTTAAAGTTATTGTTTAACAAACTTCAAACACATACATAAACATGTAGTCTATAACACACAACAGGAGAAAAACTTTTTTTTTATGAAGACGTATCATGTCAAACACAAATTTAGATCTGTACTGTCTTAGTTGAACCATTTTTACTCACACAATTTTCAAGACTAAACATTTCACATTTATACCAAGACTTAAAAAAATCAAAATTTTTAGAACTGTTTCTGGACATCCCTCTTCTTCCCTCCCTCCCTCTCCCCCTTCCTTCCCTCCTCCTCCTCTTCTACCCTCCCTCTCTTATTCCTTCCCTCTCCCTCTCCCTCCCTCCTCTCCCCATCTCTCACCCTTTGCCTCTCCTTCCCTCCCCCTTACCCATATATATATCCCATCCCTCTCCAATAAAAAAATATTTTTTAAAACCCCAATAAACATTGTCTACTAAAGTAGACCATTCTTCTTCTTCTTTTTTTTTTTTTTTTTTTTACTTTCCAACAGAGGCTCCAGCCAGAGTATTATAGAAATCAGCTATGGAAGTGTCTACAAGAGTAAGCTCAAGCCCTCCCACCAGCACCCTTAGGTGCAGTTTTCTGTTCCCCGCAGAGCACTGGAAAGGCTGGTAAGTAACCAAGTCCTGAACAGAAGATTGAGTTCATTGATGATTAGTCATGTGTGTGGGAACCAAGACTGCTGGAGTCATTACACACTTGGCTTCCAAACACTGGCCAACTGGAACAAACAGAGTGCCTTGGGATTTGCTCTTCTCTTTTTTTCTTGTTCTTTTTCTAAGGATTGGGGAGTGACTCTGGATGCTTCTAGTTAATAAAGAAAGAATGCAAGGCAAACAGGCAATGAATGACAGAGAAAGTGCTCCCCCTCAGGAGTAATAGACTGGCTTGTCTGAGAGGAATGAGGGTCACTGAATACACTCCAGGGCTCCATCCCACCTGGAAGACATGCAGATTTTCTTTCTTTCTTTCTTTCTTTCTTTCTTTCTTTCTTTCTTTCTTTCTTCCTTTTTTCCCTCTTCTTTTTTTTTTTTTTTTTAGTTAGTGATTTAATATTGCTTAACTAACAGGGGTTTGATTTCCAACAGGGGCAAATTCCACACCATTCCCACCACATGAGTTCTATGTCCCCATTCCCTCCATTGGAAACTGAAGTGATTCTTCCAAGGTCACAGATATGAATTGACTATTATTTCTGTAACTAACTATATATAGATTGCCATTTCCCCCCTATGGTCCTGCCTTCTCTTCCTTTTTTAAAAAATATATTTATTTATTTATTATTGGATAGAGACAGAACTGTTGTTTTCGACGGGCTATGTTGTTTTCACCGGGCTGGCTTCACGGGCGGGTAACAGACGACCCGGGACTCATGGCTGGGTTGTACGCAGTATCTCTTTATTCATGCAGGATGCTGCACAATCTATACCAAGCTAAGCTAAACTAACCACTACAAACAACAATCTTGTCCTTATAAATATACTAGCCCAGTAGGGTGGGAACAGGATGCGACGCAGAGAGGGTGGAGAGAAAAGTGACTGGTGAAAATCAGTGTGAGACAAGGAGAGGGGGCAGAGCAAAAACATATCATGAACCAGTGGGGATTGAACCAATGCCCTGTAGTGGTTATGTAAATAGAATACAGTGGTTATGTAAATAGAATACAGTGGTTATGTAAATAGAATACAGTGTTAAGCAGGGGGTATTAAACCAATGAAACAGAAGGGGTCTCATGCATACCAACACAGAACAAAATTGAGAAGGAGTGGGGAGAGGGAGGGAGGGAGGGAGAGAGAGAGAGAGAGAGAGAGAGAGAGAGAGAGAGAGAGAGAGAGCACTGCAGCCCTGCAGCCCTGCTTCACCACTTGTGAAGCTTTCCTCCTCCAGGTGGGGACGAGGGGCTTGAACTCACGTCATTGTGTACTGTAATGTGTGCAGTCAACCAGGTGCGCCACCACTTGGCCCCCTTCTTTTCTTTTCTAAGTCACATCTATACCTTTTACTACCTTCAAGTGTCCTTCTTTTCTTCTGCTTCTTGCTCTGGGTACTGATAGAATTGTGGTTCAGAGACCTCTGGTCTTCTTCCTCTATTATTTCTTCCCTTCTGGGAGTATGAACCAAAATTCTCTATGGGGTGCAGAAGGTGGAAGGTCTGGCTTCTATAACTGCTTCTCCACAGAACATGGGCACTAGCAGGTCAGTCCATCCCCCTAGCCTGTTTCTATCTTTCCCTAGTGGCGTAGGGCTCTGGACAGGTGGGGCTCCAGGACACATTTATGAGGTTATCTGCCCAGGAAGAACTTAGTGTGTGAGTATTTTTCAAGAGTCCAAAAGTCTGGTCCAAGGGCATTTGTATATACTTCTAAAGCAACATGGGCCTCCAGTTCTAGGTAAAGGTGAATCGTTGTCATCTTCCTTCTCTTCTTCTTCTCATCCCTCATCTTTTTAAAAATTTTTATTTATAAAATGAAAATATTGACAAGACTATAGGGTGAAAGGGGTATATTTCCACACAGTGCCAACCATCAGAACCATACCCAATCCCCTCCCTTGATAGTTTCCTTATTCTTTATTATTCTGGGAATTTGGACCCAGGATCATTGTGGAGTGAAGAATGGGGGAAGGTTTGGCTTCTGTAATTGCTTTTCTACTGAACATGGGTGTTGACAGGTTGATCCATACTCCAGCCTGTCTCTCTCTTTCCTTAGTGGGGCAGGGATCTGGGGAGGCGGGGCTCCAAGACACATGATGGGGTCATTGGCTCAGGCAAGTCAAGTTTGCTTCATGGTATCATCTGGAACATAGTAGCTGAAAAAGAGTTAAGATATAAGGCAGAACAAATTGTTGATTAATAATGAACTTAAAGGAAAGAATGTTGCAGATAAGATTTGGGGTCTCCTTTTTGGAAAAAGCTTTTAGGTCTATTTTAGGTATATTCCAAGGGGCCCTTGACTTTACTAGTTTTTGCCAGAGCCTGACATCTAATATGCAGGTGATCTAAGTTATTGTCTGGGGGAATGGGGCCATAGTTGGAAAAAGGACCAGAAAGCAGGATCAGGGAAGAGAGTAGTTCCCAAACATAGGGAACATATATAAATATTGTTAACTGTAAACCTCACTGATTTGATCTGGGGCCCATAGTCAGTACAGGAGCCTATGCAACTTCTGCATCCCTGTAGGTCTGAGCTCACATTCCATGGTCATGGCTAGGAACATTCCAGGCTGTGCCAATTTCAGGACCCATCTTCCTCAGGTGATAGGCAGAGTATGCTATCCAACCTACCTTCAGGGAATGAAACACCCCCCACCCTTGTTGATCCACATTGAGGCCCAGGTCCTCTAGGAGCCCACAGAGGGATTCATTATGTAGTTCCTCATGGAGATGATCAGTGACTGTTGTGAGAAGAATCTGTTAAAGGTCTAGGCCCATCATGTCTGTGTGGGAATCACAGGACTCCCTGACTAGGGCCCCAGGTGATGGGGTGGCCTGTTAGTGACTGAAAAGTCATCATTAAAGTATGCCAGTCTCTTGCCCTTTTTCAGCTTTTGTAGTCCTTACTTTGATAAGGTTAGTTCTGGAGTGACTGAGGGAAGTGCGTTAAGAGGTAGGTGAGGAGGGTATCTAGGTCTAAGTAGAAACTGTTTCATTAGGTACTTTATGGTGTCTTTTTAGGTATTTCTGCTTGCTTGCTACATTTATTGACTCACCAAAAACTACTGTGCATTTTTGCTTTAAGGTATATATTTTCTCCTAACTTATGGATACATGTACATATGCCCTATCTCACGGACCTGGTCTATATCTGGGTTTTTAGGTTTGTTAAGTATATCACCAGAAATAGAATTAAGGAGTCCTAAGAGCTAGGAAAGGTCTCACCAGAGTAATGAAATTGGTGGGTTGACGTTCCATGCCTGATGTCTCTGGATGCAGTCTGAAATGAAACAAGCCGAGGTGGTACTTGTTGCATTGATTGGGTTGTGATCAGCAGATACATTATCAGTTCATATGAATTGGGAGAAGCATGCAGGAAAGTGAGCCCCACCCTAGAGGTTCCAGGCCTGGGAGAAATATGGGCTTTATAGAGAAAGGGGAAGGTTCCTGCTGTCTTAGGGTTTAAGAAGGCAATAGGTATAACCAAATCATTTGGCAATTGGGTTAATTTTGAAAATCCCCTTGTTTGGATTTGCTGTAGCATATATGACCTCACTATAATTTATGCCCTTTTAAGCTATTTGCATATAGCTGTATCTTATAAAGGAAGACCACTACAACAGTAGCTTCTGTTCTCCCTGACCTAAACTTTTAGTAGAGTCAATATTTTAAATAAAAAGTCATTATTAGTCATTATTAGAAATGTATTAACCATTTGAATCGGGGACCCGGATTTGAACCTGAGTCCTTGTGCGCTGTAATGTGTGCGCTTAACCAGATGCATCACCACCTGCCCTGGCTAACTTTTTTATGTAGAAAGAGGGAGAGAGAGGAAGACAAAATAGCACCAAAGTTTCCCACAGCACCATCTGGGAACTGGACTCATATTTGAGCGATTTTATTGACATCACCTGATGAAAGGTATCATTGCAATTAGAGTCCAGCAAAAGTGCCTTCCTAAGCTGACACTCAGAAGAGGCTTTCACAAAGATTTTCCAAGCCTCAGAGCTAAAATGACTTTTCATATATTCTTTGATAGTTCTATGTCCTACCTGGTCTGATGGTCAGACACAATCAAAAAAGAGTCAGATAGAGAGAAGGAGAGACAGTGAGAGAGAAAGAGACCACAGCACTGCTCCACTACCTGTGGAACATCTCCCTGCCTAGCTACTATGCTCCCATGTGGTGCCGGGTCTCAAACCTGGGGCCTCCTATATGGGGAGTTGCATGTTTTTTTGGCTAAACTGTTTTCCTGTCACTAACTTAGTTTTATTTTTTTTTAAGAATTGGCCAAGCTACAGTGTCAAAATTAGTCTAGCACCAGGAGACAAAATAGACAGTAATATGATTTTGAAGACTATTGCAAGAGTCCGGGTGAGAGTTCATGATGATTGGAAGCAGCAGGGGGGTAGTGAGAAATAAATCAGTAATGGGAAAATTTTAAGGTTGAGCCCATAACATTTGCTGATGGGTTGGACAAAGTTCTGCAGGTGGGACTTTTCTCTCCATTCAGTAAATCACTTAAATTTCCAGTCTTTGCACAAAGGAGCACACCTGGAGTCCCAAGTTAGAAAGGCCTCCTATACATCTTAATTGATGCCCTTGGAAATGCTAGATCTGAGAATTGATATTTACACTGTGAGGCTTGCATTCTCCTGCAGGGCACACTCAATCCAGCTGGACTTAGCACGGTTTTCATTTGAGTTCAATAGCCATGTGGCATGGTAATTCCTTGATGAATGTAGTTTTGCCTGGGCTCCAGGAGAGCTGATGGGGAACTGAATTAAGAATAGACAGGTAAAATCCTCAGACAGATACTTCCTTCTGAAGTAAGAAAAATCTTCAGGAAGGGGAGAGGGATGTAGCATTTTGCCTTCTTCAAGGTCAATTATGAATGTTTTCACTATAGAGCTTGGGGGAGACTTTCTGCAATGTCCAAGAAGGGTAAAGCATACATAGCAGTGTCCAAAAGATAGAATTAGTCCTACAAGGGCTCAGGAACAGCAAGGAATAATATAGAAGATGCCTTATTTGCCAGAAGAATGGATTTAAAAATGTTCATGACTTACTCTAAAAATAAAGTCCCTACCTCCTAATAGAGGCCTAATCTCACTGTGGATTTCATCCTCCTATCACACTATAATGACTGAATAGCAGAAGTCTGCAATGAGATTGATTTGAATCTTTTTATTCTTAAAATTTATTTATTTATTATTGGATAGTGACAGAGAGAAATTGAGAGAAGAGGGGAAGATCGAGAGGGAGAGAGCCAGAGAGATGCCCACAGCTCTACTTCATCACCCCTAAAGATTTCTACCTGCAGGTGGGACCAGGGGCTTGAACCCAGGTCCTTTTACCCTTAGCCAGATGTGCTACCACCTGGGCTCTGAGTTGATTTGATGTATCCTATCTTGTCACCGGGTCTGACGGCAAAGGAACTAGTAATACTCACTTGCATAGTGTTCAAAATCCAGTTTTGACTTGTCCAGTCAGGTCCAACCAGGCAGAAATGATGTGACATTACCTCCATGCCAGGAATGGTTAGACCTTTGGGAAGAAAGTGCCTGTACTGTGTTTCCTGGCCTTGACTGGATTCCAGTCCAAGAGATAGAGCAAAGACAAGCACTGCAGGTGGCATTCAAATGTACATTGAACTTGACAAGGAGGATCATACATACACATGGTCTTTGGAGAAGACAGGGGTAAGGTGCTGGTGCTCTGCAGTTACGGTAATTAAAAATGAAGGAGAGAGCTCATCTCTGCGTGATAGTGCTGTTGGCCTACTCATCAGGGGAGTGGTGGAAACAATACCTCAAAAATCCCCAGAAGTCATCCAAAACCTCTTGAAATGGACCTAACAATTAATAGCAAACAAAGACACATGTATTTGAAAACACCTACCAATATTTCATGAAAAGCATGACCCTTTGGCACTTAAATAAAGAGTGCTCTACCTCTCCCACTTTCCAGTTTAGTATAGGGAAAATACCCCAGACCTTGTAAATAACAATAACAAAATAATCAAGCAGGAAAGAACAATTAAAATAGGTTCAGAGGGGCCTGGATCCAGGAATTGTTAATTACAGATTAAAAATAACCATATTGAATACTTTCAACAAAATGAAACAATGAGTTGAAAATATTTCTTCAGAGATGTACTAGTCAGGAAAATAATAGAAAGAAAACTGATAGCTTCTGCATAGTAAAAGAAACCACCACCCAAATAGACTCCTTATGGAATGGCAGAAGACCATTTATGCTTACATCATCCAAAATGTTAATCAACCAAAATATATAAAGAGCTCACCAAACTCAGCAACAGCAACAAACAAACAAACACCCCCATCCAAAAGTGGGGAGAAGATATGAATAGAATATTTAAAAAACAAGATATCCAAATGGCTAACTGACATATGAAAAAAATCCTCAAAGTCACTGATTGACAGAAAAAATGCAAATAACAATGAGACACTCTACTTCTGTAAGAATGCCATGCATCAGAAAGACAGTAACAACACATGTTGGAGAGTTTGTGGGAATAAAGGAACCCTCCTTTAATTAAAAAAATGAATTGATTGATTTTTGAATAGAGACAGAGAGACACCTGTAGCCCTACTTTACCACTTGTGAAGTTTTCCCACTGCAGGTGGGGCCCATAGGCTTGTACCTGTGTTTTTGGGTACTGTAATATGTGCACTTAACCAGGTGCACCACCATCTGGCCCCAAAGAACTCTACTGAACTGAAGGCAGGAATATAAATTGGCCCAACCATATGGAGAATAGTCTGGAGATCTCTCAGGAAGCTAGAAACGGACCCACCCTATGATCTGTCAATTTTTCTTCTTGTCATATTTTGTAAGGAATCAAGCACACACATCCAAAGATATCTACACACATTCATAGCATCACAATTTGTAATAGCTCAAACTTGGAAGCAACCTTGATATCTAACAACAGTGAGTGGCTAAGAAAATGGAGAGAATTTTCCATCCTCTGAAGGGAGGCTGGACAAGATACTCTATGTTCCACCTGAGGAAGATGGGTCCTGAAACTGGGGAAGCTTGGAATGTTTCTACTCATGACCATAGAATGTGAGCTCAGATCTACAGGGATGCAGAGGTCACATAGGCTCCTAAGCTGAATATGGGCCCTAGATCAGACCAAATCGATGGGGATTACAGTCAACAATATTTATACAACTTTCCCATATTTTGGAGCTGCTCTCTTGCCAGCTTTCTGGTCTTTTTTCTAGCCATGAAATCATCTCCCCAGACAATAACTTGGATCCACCTGTATACCAGCTGTCAGGCTCAGGAAAACAAACAAACAAACAAACAAACAAAAAACGAGTATAGTCATGGGCTCTTTGGAATATAACTAAAATAGGCCTACTAACTTTCTATAAAACAAAGCCACCCAATTCTTCATCTGAACTATTCTAGCCTTTAGGTTTATGATTAGTGAACAAATTTATTTGGCTTTATATGCTAACTCTTTTTTTCAGCCACCAGGTTCCAGATACTAATATGATGCCAACTGGACTTCCCTGGGCGAATGACCCCAGCAATGTGTCCTGGAGTCCCACTTCCCCAGAGCCCCGCCCCAGTATGAAAAGAGAGAGACAGACTGGGAGTATGGATCCACCTGCCAATGCCCATGTTCAGTGGGGAAGCAATTACAGAAGCCAGACCTTCCACCTTCTGCACCCCATAATGACCCTGGGTCCATACTCCCAGGGGGTTAAAGAATAGGAAAGCTATCAAGGGAGGGGGTGGGACACAGAGTGCTGGTGGTGAGAATTGTGTGGAGTTGTACCCCTCTTATCCTATGGCTTTTGTCAGTGTTTCTTTTTTATAAATAAAAATTTAAAAAATTGAGCTATATACATGATGAAACACTACTCAGCTATTAAGAATGATGAAGTCACTTTCTTCACCTAATTTTGGATGGAGCTTGAAGGGGTCATGTTAAGTGAGATAAGCCTGAAAGTAAAGGTTGAATACTGCATGACCTCACTTATAGATGGAATTTAACAAATGAGAACAAAAAAGTAAGAAAGGAACAGGACTCTGGGGATGCAGGGCAGAGAGGAAGCTGGGAGAGTTTGGAATGATCTCACTCATGAGAAGTACTTCAGAAATAAGAACAGACAGGACTTGAGAAATAAGAACAGAAAGGGGAAACACAATGTGGAACTTTATTGTACCAAAGTAAAGGATTCTGGGTGTGGTGGTGGGGGTGGCAGATAAGTTTCAGGTCCTGGTGCATGATGATGGAGGAGGATTTAGCCTGGGAGTGGGAGTGTTTTGCAGAAAACTGAGACATTTTACACATGTAACAACAACTGTATCTACTGTAGACCATTAATCCCCCCAATTAAAAGATGTCAAAAAGTAGAATAATTAAAAAAATAAAAGATGGAAAATAACCAGAGCATAAACTAATATAATAGAAAATAAGTGTGTCATAGACCAGAAATGAAAACCAGGTTGCTTCTTTGAAAACAATAATAAATATATAAATTTCCAAGAAGGATGTAGAAAAGAAAACATTGGAAAATGTATCAATATCAAGAACAACAAAAAATGAAAATGAAAAGACAAAATACATCAGAAAACAAATTTGAGTTAATGAAGTTTAAATTGCAGATAATGTTATGAAATTCCTGATGAGTGCAACTTATCTAATGGTCACATAACTATTAAAGAAATTGAATCACTAATGAAAACATTGTTCCAGGGAGAAGCTGAGACCCAGAGACTTTCATCAGCCAGTGTTACCAAATGGTTCAGGTATAAATGACATCAGTCTTAGACAAAGCCTTACAGAAAGTTTAAAGTAAAGTAAGAATATAATATTCACAATTTTATGATAAATATATGTGAGATATATTTTCCCAAATATACATCAGACTCTTTTTTTAGTCTTTTTTTTTTCAGCCAGATCACTGCTTAGCCCTAGTTTATGGTGGTGCTGGGGGTTAAATTTAGAACCTCTGGAGCTTCAGGAACGAATGTGTTTTTGCCTAACCAGTCATACTGTCTCTCTAGGCATACATCAAACTTCTGATGCCAAGGAATGACCCTGTGGGTACTTGAGTGGAGGAGAAGATCCACTTTGTAAAGTTTGTTTAATTCTACACTAAGTTTTTATGTGGATACATTTCATACAAAGATGTTAACTTACATCTTACTTTGGAATGCACAAGTGGAAACTGAGACATCAACTGTACTCTAAAATAACAATCCTCTTTACCATGCATGCTATGAATTAATTTATGCTGAGCAAGGCCCTTTTGGCAAGTCTAATAGTTACATCCCCCCCAAGCTTTAGTTATATAATGAGACTTTCTCCAGAACAAGTCACATGGAAGTGAAATTGTACTACAATGTGAATGGATAACTACTATCTGTTTTTATGAATCAAAATGTAGTCCAGTACCTTACTCACTTTCTATCTGCCAAGGGATATAGGATCTTCATACAGGGCTTGTCATTTCATCCAAGAACATGATTTAGGTGGGGGTCTTGGGGACTTCTTTTATGTTCCATATTTGCATTGACCACTAGGATACAAGAGATGGGAAATACATGTAAATGGACACAGAACCTAAAAGACAAACTTAACTATAATTAAGAGAAGCAAAGGGTGTGGGAGTGTCTGTCCAAAATAACCACTTTTATCTTGGCACTACCTTCTAAATCCTATATGCCTTCAAAAAGCTAGCCTTCTACCTCCCATTATGAAGCCAGATATACTGTTACTTAGTCCTTATACATACCATATACACTGGGGTGACTCATCAGATTGTCACCCTATAAAACATTGCAAACTGGATCCACCAGGAATCTGCTATTACAACTATGAATTTGCATATGGGATATAACACATAGGGAGTACTATGTGGTCACATCTGTATGTATGTGAAGGAAATAAGATTTAGATATTAGATTGCATAGAGTCCCCACTAGGGTTCTTAAGGAATGATACCAACTGTTAGGTTCAGGTCTCATTACTTTCTCTCTCTCTCTCTCTCTCTGGACATGTACATGCTAGAGTGTTTTCTACTCTTTTTCATTGACTTGTCTTACTCAGTTCATGCATTAATTCTGTGACAAGTGAGCACTTACTTACTTTTTATTTTCCAGGCTAGGAAAACAGATGTCATTCTTGTACTAGGTTTGCCCTTCAAGGGATACACCTTCATAATGAATTTTTGTAAGTAGTTTACTCCCCTATTTGAACTTAAATTATGCAAGGACCTCCTTTCAAGAAGAAAAATAGAATCTTAGTAATCTGCCCTAATTTTGGTTTCTATAGTCAATCAAGTTTCTGTTTTAAGGCTTGGGGAAACTATATATCTTTGGTACTTGATCCGTGTAGGAGTAATAATGACTATGTGATGTAGGGTGGTTAATTGTATTTTACTTTTTTTTTTTTCAGAAGGGACTTTTTTGTTTTAATCCCACAACTGGGTCATATCCAACACACGCAAGTTCCAACCCCCAGAAAACCATGCAGAGGTGATAGAGTTTAGTGTCCTAGCTAGGACAATGTGTATGACCTCCCTCTATCCCAGCCAGAAAATTCACATGAAGACAAGAAACATAAATATATACAGTGAAAAGTTATATTTAGAATTAGGCAGCTGGACTCAGTCTAGATGATGCCAATTTTGTTGGCAACATCCAAGGCATCGTAGTCAGGAGCCAATCGAACATATGCCTTTTTCTCTCCATCAGGTCTGATCAGGGTGTTGACCTTGGCCACATCAATGTCATAGAGTTTCTTTACAGCCTGTTTTATCTGGTGCTTATTGGCCTTGACATCCACAATGAAAACAAGTATGTTATTGTCTTCTGTCTTCTTCATGGCCGACTCCGTGGTCAGGGGGAACTTGATGATGGCATAGTGGTCAAGCTTGTTTCTCCTGGGGGCGCTCTTCCGAGGATACTTGGGCTGTCTTCAGAGCTGCAGTGTCTTGGGCCGACGGAAGGTAGGTGACGTGCGGATCTTCTTTTTCTTATGACTGTGGACACCTTTCAGCACTGCTTTCTTGGCCTTCAAAGCTTTGGCTTTGGCTTCAGCTTTGGGAGGGGCAGGGGCTTCCTTCTTTGCTTTCGGCGCCATCTTCGTAGAAAGCTGTATTTTACTTCTGAAAGAATAAATATATTCTGACTTTTCCCAATTATAGACTTGGGTACTCAACATATAATGTTTGGTAGCCATGGACTTTTAAAAAACATTTTGAGAACTTTCAAATACACAAAATATTGAATTATATAATGAATTCACATCTAGTCAACACTTGAATTCTACAATATTTATGAAATTTACAACTTTATCATGATTCATGAGACTGTAATAGACTTCAAAAGGGAAGACATGCAAATAGACAATAAGCATATACCACAGTTGTCAATCTATTTAGTAAACATAGGAATGCAAATTTAAACCACCTGAAGATCATACAACATGTCAACTAAGACTAAAAAACTGCAACAATTGCCAAGGGGTTGGAGAAATGACTCAGAAGTACATGCTTTAAATGTGTGAGGCCTTGGGTATGAACCCTACTACTTTAAGGTACAAAGATGGACCAGCACTCTGCTCTCTCTCTCTCTCAATGAAAAATACTAAAAAAAAAAAAAACTGTCTAAAACAAATGGCAACAAAGATGTAGAATTCCAGGGAAATGTAAGCACTTTGGGTGGGAATATAAATTTGTATACCCCCTTAGAAAAATACAGTGTCATTATTTACTGTATTTAAAGGGGCATTCATACTAGAACATCAGTAATTGCATTAGAAAACTTATTTATAGCTGTACAATTATTTTTAGTGGTTCCCAAATTAGGAAAAAAACAAATAACTATAACCAATAAAGTATATATTTAAAGTGAGGATATTGGTGCAAGAAAACACTAAGCTGCAATGGAAACAAGTGAGCTAATGCTATGTCAACAGCAGGGATGAATCTAACAAACATTAAGTTGCACAAAGGAAGATAGTCACAAATGAACATGTATGATGCGATTTAGTTTGTATAAAGTTCAGAAATAAGCAAAAAAACTGGAATATGAGACAGCTGTGAGTCTGTTGGTGGAGAAGCTGAAGAAACACCCAAAACTCTTTTTTTTTTTTTTACATTTTTACAATTGCTTTGAGATTCAGTGTGTGAATTTTTTTTTTATTATTTAAATTTTTAATTTAAGAAAGGATTAGTGAACAAAAGCATAAGGTAGGAGGGGTACAACTCCACACAATTCCCACCACCCAATCCCCATAACCCACCCTCTCCCATGATAGCCTTCCCATTCTCTAGCCCTCTGGGAGCATGGACCCAGGGTCGTTGAGGGTTGCAGAAGGTAGAGGGTCTGGCTTCTGTAATTGCTGCTCCAGCATCCGCCGATCACAACCTAACCAAAGCAACGATTGCCATCTCAACATGCTTCACCTCAGTGTGTATCCAGAGACTTCACGTGTGGAATGACAACCCTTCAGCTTCATTACTCGGGTGAGACCTTTCCTTTTATAGTACACCCAAAACTCTTAAGGGGAATTAATCTCTCTGACATGAATGTAATTAAAGTCTGGTGTAAGAACTATACCCTTTTATGAGTTTTTATCCCCTTGCACTTTGCCCTACACAATGTCTAGCTTCTAGATACACTTTTTAGCTAGATGAAGAAAAGACAGTCCCTTGAGAGTTCAGAATGTCTTGAGTATGGCTGAGAAGGGACAGTGTGAAGGACTCTCACTGGGTTGTGTGTCAAGTGGGCACAAGCTGAGTTACTCATGCAAGAACCAAATGTGTGGCAAGCATCTCTGCACCCACCACTTATTCCCAAGCAGACTTATTCCCAAGCACATATGGTGCGTTCATCAAGACAAAATTCTCACTTGTAAAACAAGCATCAACACATTTTCAGAAACTGAACTCATGCGCAATATGTTATATGAACATAATGAAATTGGGCTGGGAATCAAATAAGAGTAAGTAGAAAAATATCAAAACACTTGAAATTAAATAACACATTCTTAATCATTGGGTCAAAGACAAAGTGAAAATACCCAAAACTGAATTAAAATAAAAATGCAGCATATGGTAACTTGTGGGATGCAGCTAAAGGAGTGGTTAGAGATAAGTTACTGTGTTTAGTGATTAGAGTAAGAAATAAGAACACTCTCACTTCAATAATCCAAATTTATACCTTAATTAACTAAAAAAAAACATGAAGGGAAAATTGTAAAATAAGAATAGAAAGTAATGAACTAAAAAATAAAATATAAAAAAACAAAATCTGCTTCTTAGGAAAAAGTAAAATTCATAAAACTCATAGACAAAGAAAAAGAGAAGGGAGACACAATGATTAATACCAGGGATGACACAATAAACCCTGGAGACAATAAAAGGATAGACAATTTGCATAAAGGAATGCCATTGACTTTGTATATTAATTTTGTAAGCTGACATCTCACTATATTGCTTGATAATTTCCAGGAGCTTCCTGCTGGATTCTTTAGGTGTTTTCTATGTATACTATCTTATCTCCAAATAGTGAGAGTTTGACTACTTCTCTTCCAATCTGTATCCTTTTAATTCCTTTTTTTTTCTTTTAAAGTTTGGGGTGATTTTTTTCTCCCCAGCAGGTTTATTCTGGGGCTCAATGCCTAGAGGGTGATTCTACTGCTCCAGGAGTTCATTGGGTTTCTTTCTTTCTTTCTTTCTTTCTTTCTTTCTTTCTTTCTTTCTTTCTTTCTCTCTCTCTCTCTCTTTCTTTCTTTCTTTCTTTTTGCCTTCAGGATTATCACTGGGGCTTGGTGCCTGCACTATGAATTCACTGCTCCTGGAGATTATTTTTTTCCCTTTTGTTGTCCTTGTTGTTATTGATGTCATCATTGTTGCTGGATAGGACAGAGAGAAATGGAGAGAGAAGGGGAAGACAGAGGAGGAGAGAAAGATAGACAGGTGCAGACCTGCTTCACCACTTGTGAAGCACCCCCCCCCCCTGCAGGTGAGGAGCCATGGGCTCGAACCTGGATCTTTACTCAGGTTCTTGCGCTGTGTGCCATGTGTGCTTAACCCACTGCGCTATCATCTGGCCTCTGAATTTGTTTTTCTTGCCTAATTGCTATGACAAAGACTTCCCCAACACTATATTGAATAATAACAGTGAAAATGGACAGCCTTGTTTAGTACCTGATCTGAGTGGGAATGTTTTCGGTTTCTCACCATTGAGTATGATGATGTTGGCTATAGGAATCTTTGGGAGGAAAGAAAAATCTGAGGAAGCCAGATGCTTTTTCTCTTATCTAGAGGGAAGAAGCAAAAGAAATGATACTCACAAGTAGTAATAGGTGTAGGTGTGACTTAGAGAGGAAGTGAATGCAAGGCCACAGAAGCGAATAAAAATGGACACACACACACACACACACACACACACACACATATCCATGACACATATCCATGACCTTGGGAGAACTATGGAGAATTGGAGGGAGATGGGAACACAGAGCTCTGGTGGTACTAATGGTGTGGAATTATACCGCGATTATCTTACAATCTTGTAAATCACTATTCAAACACCAATAAAAAAAGACTAGAGTCATATTTCATAATTAATAAAAGAAACAATGTTAACATACTAAATAATTTATAATCATCACAACAGAAACAGAAAAATGAAAATATAACACTCAGAAAATAGAAAGTAGGAAGGAGCTTAACTTGATGAAGGAAGGACATCCATGATAAAGTCAGAGCTAATGCCACAGGCTATAGTCAAAGGCTGAGTGTCTTCCCCTAAGATCCAGCTGAGTTAGGTTGTCCACTCTCACTATCCCTATTCAACACGGCAGTGGAATTAAGCCAGAAATATAGGTATCAGTTACATAAATAAATTAAAATAATAATGACCCTCTTTACATAGTTACCTATGCAAAAAGATTCAAAGAAATTTAAAAAAATCTCTAGAACTCATAAGTAAATTTAGGAAGATCTCAGGATACACAGTCAACACACTAATATAAATCACTTTTCCATATAGCACAATAACCATTGCAACTTTTTTGACCTGATTATTCCTCCGCCCTGGCTCTTGGAGGTGTTGGAAATTGAAGCTGAAGCTGTTGTACTATCTCCCTGTAGGAAATATATATTTTTGTCATTATTGGTGATTTTCTGATGCAGGCTTTTATAAGATAGAAAGAAGGAGACAGGGAGACAGAGGGAGAAAAGGAATGACACCAAACCCCCAAAACCTCCCCCCTGGCCCTGTATGGGCCTGGTTTGAAGTTAGGTCATGTGTGTGGCAGACAAGGTGCCTTCCCAGCAGACCTATTTGCCACCACCCCAAATTTTAAAGAATATAATTTTAAATAGCTAGAATAAATGAAACATTTCTATATGAGTAGAAGAAAACATGTACAGCATCCATCTGCTGAAAACTGCCAAGTGCTGATTATGGAAATCAAAGATGACCTGAAGAAATGGAGAGGCCTTAACATAAAGGCCTTAACAGAAAGGTCAATTTCTCACCAAAATGATTTCTAGGTTCAAAGCAAATATTTATCAAAGGGCAAAAGAACTAGGCAAACTCAGGTGATTTTTTAAAATGAAAACCAACTTTGATGAAACAATAGCATGATTTTCCAAATGTGCTATGAGGTATATTAATCATCAGATGGAAGCCAAGAGTCCAGAGATAGACTCACAAGTGAGCCATGGAATTTTCACAAAGTACTTAGGAAATTCAACTGAAAAACATTAGTCTTTTCAGTGAGTGATATTGGGATAGTAAACAGGCAGATGTTTTAAAAGAATGAACTTCTTAACTAAATCTCATACTGTGCACAAAATTTAACGTATAGGGCATCATAGATCTAATTACTAGATGAAAACCTGCAAGCCATTTGAATGAAAATCTAAGACTGACTTGATAGCTCAGCATTAGAACATAGGACTTGGATACCTAAAATCCCAAGAGGTCTCAGACTCAGTCCTCAGTAACACTTCATACCAGAAATGAGCAGCCCTTTGATATCTTTCTCTCATTGCCAGCCTATATAAATCAAGCAATCAGTCTGTAAATGAATAAATAAATAAATAAATAAAAGCAAAAATTAAAAATAGTTAAAGGAAAACCTACAGTCAAAGCTTCATGACCTGGATAGGCAAGTAGGTCTTAAACAGTAGACCAAAATCATTACTCACAAATATTAGCCAGACTTCCTCAAAATTAAAAATATTATATTCATATATATATATATATATTTACATATGCAATTTCAACATCTGAAAGTAACATAATGTTAAATATCAAAACTCAGTAAAGCTGATTTATTTCAAGGTGAAAATAAAGGCTGTAATTGTTTTTTACTAAAAACAATACACTAAAGTGATCATGCAGATAGCTCTCTCTCTTTCTATCTCTCTCTCTCTCTCTCACACACACACACACACACACATACACACACACACACATACATACACTATTTTGTCTAGACAATTAGCCATAGAAGGTGCAAATTAATCATGATGTGATGCCACAGCAAACAATTGATGAAGACTGAAATTAAAACAAAAAATTAATTTCAAAAGAAAATTACAGAATGTTAATAAGGATGAAGAAACACTTGAATTTGCCTGCATTCTGGGTGGGCATTTAAAATGATGCAGCCATGTGGGAAAGGATTTCTTATAAACAGGCACCTGCAGTGCCACCCCTGGGAGAAATAAAAACTCATGTTCACACAAAGCCCAGCATGCCAATGTTTATAGCAGTCCTATTCATATTTACCTAGGTTTTGCTCCATGGTTGAATAGATGAACAAATTGTGGTGCAGTCACACACTGGGATACAACTCAGCAGTAAGGAGGGAACTATCAATATACACAGCTACTTGGATGCCCCTCAAATGCAACTTGCTGAGTGGAAAAACAGCCAGTTCTGACAAGTTAATATTCATTTCCACTTCTATGATTATACAGGGCTATCTTCAAAAGGCAAAACTTATGTGATGGAAAACAAACAAGTGATTGCCAAGGCTCAGTGTGAAAGACAGGTCAAGACTATAGTACACATAAATTTTCTTTTGGGGGGGAGGGAAGAGGAGATGAAGACATGCTTGCATATCCTGTTTGCCTCAGAGTCCACGGGCAGAGCCACTACACCAGCAGTCTAGTGCTTGTATATCCTGACTATGGTTGTATTTATACAATCGATATTCATAGGTTAAGGCCCTTAGAAGTGTATACCAGAAGGAAAGCAAAAGTTTTACCTTTATAATTTGGTGTGTGTGTGTGTGTGTGTGTGTGTGTGTGTGTGTGTGTATGTTTATTTACTAGAGCATTGGTCAGTTCTGGTTTATTGTGGTACCTTGGAGCCTCAGGCATGAAAGTATTTTGCATAACTGCTAAGGTATCTCCTCGCCAAACTTTGACAATTTGGAAAAATATCAGAGGGGGCCAGGCGGCTGTGTACTGGGTTAAGTGCACATAGTACAAAGCATAAGGTTACACTCAAGGATCACGATTTTATCCCTGAGCTCCCCATCGGCAGGGAGGTCTCTTCACAAGTAGTGAAGCAGGTCTGTAGGTATCTTTCTCTCTCCCTATTTTCCCCTCCCTTCTCAATTTCTCACTGCCTTATCCAAAAAAAAATCGGAAAAAAAGGCTACAGGAGCAGTAGGTGCAGGCCCTGGGCCTCAGCAATAACCCTGGAGGCAAAAAAAAAAAAAAAAAAGGAAGAAAGAAAGCAAAAGCAAAACTGGAAAACCAGGATAACTTGATGAATATCAGAAGCATTTGATTTTACAAGAAGGCAAATCAGTGAGGATAAATAGGGATGTTATGCAATGGAAGTCAGTTCAGCATGGAGGCAGAACACACCTAGATGTGGCTATGAAGCTGTGTGTGTGCTCCTACCTTGAAATAGTTTTCAAGGCCAAGAAGCATAATGCAGTGGGACTGAACGCAGAAGTAATCATGTCTACAGGTATGTTTGGAGACTCAGCCACCCCCTCTGAGAAAATGGTGATAGGTGGTATGACAAGGAGAAGTAGGGAAGGATTCCCAAGGACACTATTGACCAACTCCATCTAAGTAGCACTTACACAACACTCCAAGCAACTGTAGAGTTAACGCCATTATGGTGCATCAAAACGGACCCTAAAATAGCTCTTAGAATGATTTATTTTGAAATCCACAAAGTTTATTATCCAAACAAAGTGGAATTAAAGAATACGACAAGAAGAAGGATCTTCAAAGTTTCAAATTATTCAGACATTATATGATCCACATTTACCAACAAGGTTCAAAAGAAGTTATTGAAAATTTTTTTAAAAATTGAGAAGCAATGGCTTCAAAGATAAAAGCATGAGTCTAGGTGGCGGTGTACATAGTAGGGTTCACATGTTACAGTGCACAAGGACCTGGGTTCAAGTTACTACCCCCCATTAGTGCCCCCACCTCTCTCTCTCTCTCTCTCTCTGTGTATGTAGCTTAACGACTGACTGGTGAAGCAATGCTGCAGGTGTCTCTTTACCTCGCTTCTCCTTTTCACTTCATTTTTTTCTGTCTCTATCCAAAATAAATGAATAAATAATAAAGATTGTTTAAAAAGAGATAAAAACCTAGTAAACTGTACATGGAGAACAAATGACACAGGGATTTTAAGAAAAGATAAAAATTAGTAGAACATATGTCATAACCACAAAATCTGCAATACTTTATGTATTAAATACTTTATGTAGTAAATACTTTATGTAGTAAATGTTTTAAAAATGTAAAGTAGTCATCAGATCATTTAAATGAACAGCAAATACACTTCAAATGGGTGAAATGAAAATATGGAAAACTGAAGAACATTTTTTTGCAAGAGGAAAAATTTATGTTGAGTATAAAATAGTTTGGGTAAGAAAAAAGGATTAGCAAAAATTATAATATTCACTGATCTAATTTTACCCCTTTCTGAGACTATTAATTCATATTTTAAAATGAGAAAAATAAAACTACTATAAGATTAGCCCATTGAAAAAATGTTTTCCATAACTGAAAATCTATGTAAGTATTTTTGGTTGAAACTGAAATTTTCAACAGAAAATGTAAAAGAAAGTGCTCACAGAAGGAAAGAAGATGTCAAGTTATTTTACAGAGAAAAAATGTCACTGATAATAGTGTAGTTAGAAGATTCCTAAAGTATGAAATTATCTCAGTCTGAGAGATCATTAATGACTTTATTAGGAAAAGATGAAACTTAAGATGTTGAAACACATTGTGATCCCAAAAAATAATGATCTGAGATGTAGGAATTAATCAAGCACATAACACCTACAGTAGAGAAAAACTTACTGACTCACGAGTCATGGTTCTTTTACAATGTCTTCACTTTCTGGGAGATAACCATGCATTCATTTAGGAAATTTGAATGATTGTCTATGAAGTAAATTGTTGATTATTCTTATAAAAACCTCATCTTGTTCTTATGAGGATCAAGGAATGTTTAAATAAAACTACATTTTTCTCAGGCAAGCCAGGGACTTAATGTCCATAGTGACCCAAATATGTTTTTTAAAATAATTTAATTTGCTTATTATGAACTTGGAAAAGGGACATATAAGTAGCATTCATAATAATAAATGTAATAATTATAATCACTCCTGCAAAGACAGCTTAAACCCAGTCCTTTATATAAATATTATATCTAATCAAATGGGCTTTGGCTTAAATATAAATGTTATCTTCCTTTAAATTAATCAATATTTTTTATGCCAGGATGGCACAGTATAGATCTCTGTGTGGCATTGTATTGGTACATCTGAAAGATGTGTGTGTGTGTGTGTGTGTGTGTGTGTGTGTGTGTGTGTGTGTGTGTGCTCAATGTCACCTACTAAATGAACCACAAAGCAAGCTTGTTTCTCTCTAGTCACAGAAACAGAACATCTGAGGCCGATTAACAGTTCAGAAGAGATCAACAAAAGGTTAAATGCAAGTTTGTTTGTAGTCTCAATTATAATAAAATTATTTAAGTATTTTATAGCCATGCAGAGAATTTATTTGTGCTTCAGAAATGTTGGGAAATACTGAAAACATAAAATCATATTTTCCAAGGCTGTATATACATAGCTAAGGGCTACCATACACTCCCTCACCTTTTCACAGTTGTTAATGTCCTAGAACTTTCTTGTGCCTGTCTCCACCTTTGTTATGTTCTATTGTTTGGTTTAATTAGCGTTCTTTCTCAGTGTGTGTTAAATACCTGGAAGATAGTTCAACTGACAGATCTCAGGATTAGTATGCCTGAGGCCTCAAATTCAATCACTTTGTACCACTATATGCCAGAACAGAACCATACACAGATAACTAGTCTCTCTCTCCCTCTCCCTCCCCCCAACTCTTTCTCTCACTCTTTGCTTCCAGGTTTGTCTCTGGGACTTTATGCCTGCACAAGGAATCCACCACTCCTGGTCACCATTTTCCTTTTTTCCATTTTTCCCCATTGTATTGGATAGGACAGAAAGAAATTGAAAGGGGAGTGTATTGGTATGCTTCTAAGACCCCTTCTGTTTCATTGGTTTAGTACCCCCTGCTTAACACTATTCTGTTTACATAACCACTGTATTCTATTTACATAACCACTGCAGGGCATTGGTTTAATCACCACTGGTTCATGATGTGTTTTTGCTCCGCCCCCTCTCGTAGTACACCCTGATTTGCACCAGTCACTTTTCGCTCCACCCTCTCTATGTCACATCCTGTTTACACCCTACTTGGCAAGTATATTAGTTTTAGTTTTAGCATAGTTTGGTTTAGATTATGCTGCATCCTGCATGAATAAAGAGATATTGCATATAGCCCAGCCATGAGTCCCTAGTCGTCTGTCTCCCATCAGTGAAGCTCAGCCCGACATAATGGTGCCTGAACAGGGACTGGCATATAACGCCTGAAACAGGGACCAGCACCAACGTAACAGGGACCGGCACAGATGTGGGACCTAACCCCCTCATGCCCCAGATAAGTAAACTTGGCTACCCATCCACCATGGGTTGCCTTTCTACTTATGAAGAGGTTTTCCAAAGCCTCTACTGTTTCATCATGAGACAGTTTCTCTGTCTCTGGAACATTTTGCTCTGGGCCACACTTTGGTTCCCTGACAGGGAACTTTGATTTCTTATGGCCGTGATCATAGAGCTTGGAAGATGCATGGAGATTTCTACTTGGACTTTCTGGATTCCCTCTCCCATGTTTCCCAAGGAGAAGGACTACATTTTGCTCTGGGCTACAATTTGGTTCTTTATGACTGTCGTAGAGCTTGGGATATGCACAGAGATTTCCCCTGGGACTTTCTGAACTTCTTCTCGCATGTTTCCCATGGAGAAGGACTACTCTAATTTGAGGAACATTCTCGAGTACCCTGGCAGTCCCCAAGAATGGAGACACGTGGTTAGTTCTACTCTCCTGATTCGATTCTTTCTTCGATGGGAAGATGCTTTTAAAAATGGGTGCCTGAAGCAATCCATCAGGAACAGTCAGAAGCACCCTAAATAGAATTTCGAGGAGCTTTTTGGACTAGGATGCCCTCCGGGGACTCATGATGCTACATGGTGAGATCTGGATAATTTGGTTCAAGTTGCGTTTCGTAAGAGAGTGATTTGAATGACTGAATTTTTGTTTGACATTGACTTAAAAAAAAAAAAAAAGCTGGACACAGCCATGATTTCTAGAGACATCCAGAAATAATCCAAAAAATTGTTTTTTCCTCCTTTGATTTCTTTTTTTTACTTCTTGGCATAAATCTGAAATGTTTAATCCTGAAAAAAGTTATGAGTTATGGGCAGGGCAGATAGTGCAATGATTATGTTAATGATTCTCATGCTTGAGGCTTCTAACCATGGTTCTTCTGTTTACCTTTCCACATTTTATTGAGTTTAAACTGTTTGAGCAACCTTAAAATCATACTAGAAAGGACTTCCAATTAGAATGGAGTTATCAATTATAGTAAACTTCTAATCTGCTACAAGTTTTGTTTGACAAGTAAGTGAATTTCAGCTGTCAAGTCTTCACATGAAAAAGCATCTACTCAAATGGAATTCCTGGAAATTCATTTGGACCCCTGTTCTCTGACATCGCCCACAAGATGGAATGACTAGAACACACCCCCAGAAACCAATGATGTGACCTGGTATGACCTGAAGAAACAGATTCACAGACTCCAAAGCTCAGTCTCTACAGAAAAGCGGAATTCCGGTGGCTGACATTCCCCATCAAGACAGACATGCAGCGTTTCATCCCCTGGCATTTTCTTCCGTGGTCAGCTACTTTGGACTGACACTTCCATTGGACTTACTGGTACACCTCTTGGACACTTTACACAATTTTACAGCAGTTTCCCTTTACACTGCTGGGTTTCTCAAAGACTGACTGCAGCCAGCTGCCTTGGGACTTTATAGGCCATGTCCCCTCGCCTGCAGGCTCTGTTCCCAGAGTCAGAAAACTCCACCTCCTTACTAGGTCATGCCCACAGAGGCATGAAGCGCCCCCCAGAGGCAATAGATGCCCCCAGAGGCAAGAAATGTCCTTTTGCCTGCTAGGCCTTGCCCTTTGAGGTAGGAATCGCCCCCCTCAGGCCTCCCCTTGGCATCACACTGGTTCTTGCTGCTCTCCTATTTTGTTCCTCCATGTTGTATGCCAGTTCTTTTGAAAACGCCTGTATGATATAGGTTTCTGTTCACCCCACACTCCTGATACTATGGCCATTAGTTAAAAAGAAAGGGGGAATTGTTGGTATGCTTATAATTCTGCTTCTAAAAACCCCTTCTGTTTCATTTGGTTTAATCCCCCTTGCTTAACACTATTCTATTTACATAACTAAGCACCAGCATGCCTGCATGGCATTGGTTTAATCCCCACTGGTTCATGATGTCTTTTTGCTCCGCCCCCTCTTGTAGTACACCCTGATTTGCACCAGTCACTTTTCGCTCCATCCTTTCTATGTCACATCCTGTTTACACCCTACTTGGCAAGTATATTAGTTTAGTTTAGTTTAGCTCAGTTTAGATTGCACTGCGTTCTGCATGAATAAAGAGATACTGCGTACAACTCAGCCATGAGTCCCTGGTCATCTGTCTCCACTCACGAAGCTAGTCTGACAGGAGTGGAGACAGAGAGGGAGAAAGACACCTGCATATCTGCTTCACCACTTGTGAAGCATCCCAGCTGCAGGTGGGGAGCCAGACCTTGAACCCATAGTACTTTGTGTACTTAACTGGGTGCACCACCACTGGGCCTCCTCAAATAAATCTTAAAAATAAACATTTATTGAATGAATGAGTAAAGGACTGAATGTGTATCACAGGACTGGAGTGAGGATCTCTGTGACATCTGCTTCCAGATGTAGGCCTTTCTCCAGCCTGGGCAGGAGCCCTGAGAGTCTGGTTGCTCTAGGACCTATGAATCTCCCAGGATGGTGTTGTTAGGGGTCACTGTCTGTGTCCTTGGGATGGCATAGTCTCTGTTGTTAGGGGGAGCCTTAGACTCCCAGCACTAGAGTCTACTGCTCCCACTATTCACTGAATGCTGTGGAGCAACATAATTCTCTCACTGATCAATAAAAAATGGGGTACACATGTGTCTTTCTGCAATGTCCACAGACTTTATCCACTTCGTTAGTTCTAACTCATTTAAGCAAGTAAACAGCACAGGGAGAAGGAAGGAGTTTTAAAGTGACAGTCCCAGGTAAGCAGAAATCAGCAACAAATTGCTGTCAACAATATGAAGCTGGGTGGGGAGATAGCATCATGGTTCTTTTAAGACTGAGGCTCTGAAGTTCCAGGTTCAGTCCCTGGCACCAGCATATTCTAGGGCTTAGTGGGGCTCTGGTAAGAACAAAACAACAACAACAACAACACCCAGAAACAAACAGCAATAAAAACAAAACAAAACTATGGCACCTGGGATTGGATATCAGTCACCAGATCAGATATTTGAACATCAGGCTACCATAACAGGGAATGGGGTGATAGTGATATCTCTATCATCTCTATCTCTATATATCTCTATCATTATCTGTCTATCTCTATCTATCTGTCTATCTATCTATATCTATCTGTCTATCTATCTATATCTATCTGTCTATCTATATCTATCTCTATATATCGATCTCTATCTATCTATCTATATATATCTATATATCTATATCTATCTATATATCTATATCTATATATATCATCAGGGTTATCGCTGGCACTTAGTGCCTGCCTTATGACTCCACCAGGTAATAAGGTGACCATTTTCTCTCCCTTTTATTTTTCTGAGGCAGAAATAGAGAGGGAGAAAGAGAGAGACACCTGCCACAGTATGCCACTGCAGGCCGGAACCAGGACTTGAATCCAGTAAAATTTTACTGTGTGACTTGCACACAGTAAAATTTGTAATCTGCTGGGTGCACCACTGTCTGGCCCCAACAGTTCAGTCTTTATACATTTTCTTTCCTTGTCTTAAATCCAAAGTCTTAGCTGTTATCAGCAATTGGTAAACACCTTCCGCTTCTGATACAGGTGACATTAATCAGTGTAGGTACTCACAGTAAACCCTTTGGGCCTTCACACTTAAAATTTCACTTTCGAGTATTCACAAAGACATATTTGCAAAATGGAGTAACTTAGGCTCTATACAGTCATCCTGATTCTGTGGTACATTCAGGCATGAAGGAATCACAAGTTTGACTAATTGTAATAAAGTTATCTAACCCAGTCTTATTGTCTGTTACATATATTACTGATTAAAAAATTTAAACACTAAGTGAAATAACATAGTGACCAAGAGGGTATGTATACATTAAAGATGGGAGCATTTTTGATACTCATATGCAATTACTAGAGGAGATATTTTAATGGTGGGGTTATTTGTGGCAATTTTTAAATTGTTCAACATGAAATGCATGAATTAAACATAATTTTCAAATGCTTTATGTCAACATTTAGCTCTCCCTGCTTTACCAAGTCAGTCATAGTTTTAACTCCTGGGAGTCCTAAATGTTGATGTCAGATATTCAAGGCTGTTGGGTCTATTTGTGCTTTGACTGACCAAGAATTCTGACATCTAATAGGACTAATTTTTTCTAATAAAACCATCTACTTCATGACAATATTTGGATTCAGGGAATTGCTACTGCTGATGAGTATCCACATGAGCTACATATATCTTAAGTTTATGAGATGTTAGTTCTAAGTCCTGACAAAATGATAAACTACAAATTAGCTAAGCAGTTTCATAAAATTCTATCCCATTGGTCACAGACCAATAATCAGTGACTAAATTTATTTTAGACTGCTATTATAACATGCATTGCCTGATTGTTAGCAAAGTAGTAGTTAACTCTGCATGCACTGGGCCTCTTACACTTTTCTGTGAGGATGACCTTACTTATTAGTCTCACGGCTTCCAGAATGTTAGGTCCTGAGGCAACGTGAGCTGATCTACCTGTAAACCAAGCATTGTGGTGACCAGGAGTGGTCCCACCACCCCAAAGAGTATGAACTGATTCCTCCTTCAGAATGCGTTCAAGCAAGTCAACCAATGGGAACTCAGATATGTCCTTAGTGACTATGCCTGGCTGTACCTCACCAGGTTCAACACCCTGTTCTAGTACATAACACTTTAAAGTTAAAGTTTTGTGGTCAACAGTATTGGTGCTACCAGCTAACTGTAAGGAGTCAGCTTTACCCAGGGAAGAATAGGCATCGAAGTCCTCAGTGCTATACACGCTTTTCCAGAAATAGGTTCCATGTATAAGAGGGCTTCATACAGAGGCCCTGACAATGTCTTTAAGATGAATAATTCATACATTGAATGAGGAAAAATTTTGGTATTAAATTCAATACGTAGGAAGCTGTGGTTAACCTTGTACCATAGTGACCAAGAGGCCACTAATATATGATTTCTAACACATACATGATGGAGTTACTGGGGGTAAATTAAAGTCTAAAATCCCTATATAGGCTAAGGCAATTGCTGCTCACTCCACTGACAAACCAGAAATTTTCTCTGTGACTTATAGAATTATCATAAAGTTATTCTTAGGCAAGGAATGTACAATCTCTCGTAACAAAATAAAAGGATCTATTTAAAAAAAATAATTTTAGTAGTAGGAATTTCAAGATTAATAATTTTGTTTATTATGAGGTTTAGGATTTGTCTAGTTTCAGAGTGCCATAGTGGTGAAGCTATAGTTGAGGAAATTGTGAGTAGTATGAGGAGAAAGTTCCTGAAATCAGGAAAGGATTACATAAAAGATTTAGTGACGACTTATAAATTACAATTATCTTTCTCTATTTATTTCTATGTAATTCTTATTTACCTTTAATGTTTTAAAAAAATTCTTGAATCATTTTTATTTCATGATCTAAATGTTATTAGGAAGCGTCCCTTGTATAACTATTATTTTTTGTAGGAAGCAAAGGAATAGTGCTTTCTCTTTCTGAAAGATTCAGAATAAAAGATACCTTTTAAAACTTTTTTGTTATTATATTTATTTACTGGATAGAGACAGCCAAAAATCAAGAAGTAAGGGAGTTATAGAGAGGGAGGAACACAGAGAGATACGTGCAACATTGCTTCACCACTTGTGAAGATTTCCCACTGCAGGTAGGGACCGGGGATTGGAACCTGGGTCCTTGCACATTAAAACACGTGCCCTCAACCAAGTGTGCCAACACCCAGCCTTAAAAGTTACCATAAAAAATTTAAATGGCTATTTTACAGACCTGATTAGTGTACAACTAAGGACCATTGCTATGGAGGGGTCAGGCTGTGGCATGGCCTATTGAGAGCATATCAGATTTATGGTCGTGGTCCCTACCTGTAGGGGAGAAGTTTCACAAGCAGTGAAGTAGGGCCGAAGATGTCTTTCTAACTCTCTATTTTCACCTCCCTCTCAAGGCATTGGGAGCAGTGGATTCAGTGTAGGCATGGTGTCCCAGTGATAACACTGATGGGGAAAAAAGACAATAGATATGGAACTCAGATAACCATATTGCAGGATAATGAAAAATAACTATCTCAGTTCACTAGATTTCTAAGAATTTCATGCTTTCTAGAAAAATCTATAGCATGTACCTATGTAAATACACCTAAAGAAATTCCAGTATTCTTATTTGACAAGTTTTCACATGTAATCCAACGTAACAAATAAGTCAAAATTAGTTTAATATTCTCTTTTTAGCTACAAAAAAAGGAAAGTTTTTTTCTGAAAATTATTCTATGAAAAACAGTATGGTGGAGGGTTGGGTGGTAGCGTGGTGGGTTAAGCATGTGGTGCGAAGTACAAGGACCGGCCTAAGGATCTCAGTTTGAGCCCCAGCTCCCCACCTGCAGGGGAGGCATTCACAAGCGGTGAAACAGGTCTGCAAGTGTCTCTCTTTCTCTGCCCCTCTCTGTCTTCACCATTTCTCTCAATCTCTCTCTGTCCTATCCAACAGTGACGACATCAGTAACAACAACAATAATAACTACAACAACAGTAAAACAACAAGGGCAACAAAAGGGAAAAGAAAGAAAGAAAGAAAGAAAGAAAGAAAGAAAGAAAGAAAGAAAGAAAGAAAGAAAGAAAGAAAGAAAGAAAAAGGAAAAATAGTATGGCAACTAAATGCAAAAATTTCACTTGAATTTAATTTCAGGTAGTCTTGTTAAAAGTCTTTTTCTTAAATTTATAAAATGGAGATATTGATAAGAGCATAGGATAAAAGGGGTACAATTCCACATGATTCCCACCACCAGAATTCCCTATCCATCCTGTCCCGTGACCCCTTGAAAGCTTTCCTATTCTTTATCTCTCTGGGAGTATGGACACAGAAGGTGGAA
This sequence comes from Erinaceus europaeus, assembly GCF_950295315.1. Classification (NCBI taxonomy): domain Eukaryota; kingdom Metazoa; phylum Chordata; class Mammalia; order Eulipotyphla; family Erinaceidae; genus Erinaceus; species Erinaceus europaeus. The sequence continues at coordinate 3,936,739 of NC_080185.1, forward strand.
AGTATGGCTTCTATAATTGCTTCTCCGCTGAACATGGGCTTTGACAGGTCAGTCCATTCTCCCAGCCTGTCTCTCTCTTTTCCTTGTGTGGCAGGCATCTGGGGAGGCAGGGTTCCAGGACACATTCATGAGATCATCTGCCCAGGGAAGTCAGGTTGGCATAATGGTAGCATCTAGAATCTGGCGGCTGAATAAAGAGTTAAAATATAAAGAAGAGTGCAGGGGTAGATAGCATGACGGTCATGCAAACAGACTCTTATGCCTGAGGCTCCATCAAGTCCCTGGTTCAATCCCCCGCACCACCATACATAAGCCAAAGCTAAGCAGTGTTCTGTTTTTTTAAAAAAAGTATATATATATATATATATATATATATATATATATATATATATATCAGAAAAAATTGTTGTCTAATCATGAACCTAAAGGCAAGAATATTGCAGATGAAGATTTGGGGGGGGTCTCTGCTTTCAAAAAAGCTAGTAGGTCTATTTTAGGTATATTCTAAGGGTCCCATGACTTTACTAGTTTTTTTTCTTTTATTTTTCATAAATAAAACTTATAAACACTGACAGAACCATAGGATAAGAGGGGTACAGCTCCACAAATTCCTACAACCAGACTCCATATTCCATCCTCTCTCTTGATAGCTTTCTTATTCTTTAACCCTCTGGGAGTATGGACCCAAGATCATTGTGGGATGCAGAAGGTGGAAAGTCTGGCTTCTGTAATTGCTTCCCTACTGAACACGAGTGTTGATAGGTCAATCCATACTCCCAGCCTGCCTCTCTCTTTCCCTAGTGGGTCAGGGTTCTGGGGAAATCAGAGCACCAGGACTTCTGTCCAGGGTTGGCATCATGCTAGCACCTGGAACCTGGTGGCTGAAAAGAGAATTAACATATAAAGCCAAACAAATTATTGACTGATCATGAACCTAAAGGCTGGAATGGTGCAGATGAAGAGTTGGGGTGGGGGGGGGGTCGCCATTTTGTAGAAAGCTAGTAGACTGAGGAAGATGGATCCTGATATTGGAGCAGCTTGGAACATTCCTATTCATGACCACAGAATGTGAGCTCAGATCTACAGGGATGCAGAGGTCACATAGGCTCCTAAGCTGCATATGGACCCCAGATCACATCAAATCCAAATCGGTGGGGTTTACAGTCAACAATATTTATACCCCTTTCCCATATCAGGGAGCTACTCTCTTTCCTGATCCAGCTTTCTGGTCCTTTTTCCAGCCATGACATCATATTCCCAGACAATCACTTGGATCCACCTGCATATCAGTTTTCAGGCTCAGGGGAAAATAAAAACAAACTAGTATAGCCACAGGTCCTTTGGAATATAACTAAAATATGCTGACTTTACTAGTTTTTGCCTGAGTCTAACAACTAACACGCAGGTGACCCAAGGTATTGTCTGGGGAGATGGTGTCATAGTTGGAAAAAAGACTAGAAATCTGGATCAGGGTAGAGAGTATCCCAAATATGGGGAAAGTATAAGACTAGAAATCTGGATCAGGGTATAAAGTATCCCAAATATGGGGAAAGTATATAAATATTGTTAATTGTAAACCCTATTGATTTGATCTGGGGCCCATATTCAGGACAAGAGCCTATGTAACCTCTGCATCCCTGTAGGTCTGAGTTCACATTATGTGGTCACAGCTAGGAACATTCCAGGCTATAATAATTTCAGGACACATCTTCCTCCAGTGATAGACCATGTTGTACAACCTCCCCTTGGAGAATGGGGCAGTCTCTGCCATTGTTGATCCACATTGAGGGCAAGATCCTGTAGGGGCCCACAAAAGGGCCCATTATGTTGTTCCTGGTGAAGATGACCAATGTCCTTGGAGAGTGTTATCTGTTGTTAAAAGTATTAAAGCCCTCATACATATTATTATAAAGAAAAAATAATCTGTTTTACCTAAGTGACAAGGACTTCCATGTCATATGTAGAAGTACAAACAAAATTTAGATTCTTTTAAAATGAAGATTAGGCTTACTTAATTTATGATTGATAGGGCACATGCAAATTTTTCTATGTATATTACTTAAAATTTCTACAATATCACAGAAAGACTTGATTAACAGTATATAAAAAGTTGGTACTTTGATAGATGACAGATAATTTAAACTTGACAAGATCACATTATTAATATCAAAATGTAATTTATAAAAGTTCAATATTATGAGGTGAGTCACATGTAACAATTTTACCCCAAAGATTTCCTTGTAATAGGCTTTATATAATTTTTGATGTCCATCTTGTCTCTTAATTCTATTTTGAACAACAGTGTATTGCCATATTCTATACTTTTTTTTTCTGTTTTCTTCTCTTGTGGGGAGTGAGATGCAGACTGGGGTGGTGGATGGTGATGCTCAAAGATCATCTCAACTCTCACATGTAGAGTCAATTGTTTTCCCAAAAGTCAACAGGGGAAATTGCTGTTCATGTAAGTCACACAATATAGTTTTGACCACATGTATTAATTTAGAATTCTAACTTTTAGAAACCCAGATTGCTTTTTTTTCTTCCCTGAGCCTGAAATCTGATATACAGGTGGATGCAAGTTATTGTCTGGGGAGATGATGTCATGGCTGGGAAAAGGACCAGAAAGCTGGATCAGGAAAGAGAGTAGCTCCTTAATATGGGAAACATATATAAATATTGTTGACTGTAAACCCCATTGATTTGGATTTGATATGATCTGGGGCCCATATTCAGCTTAGAAGCCTATGTGACCTCTGCATCCCTGTAGATCTGAGCTCACATTCTGTGGTCATGAGTAGGAACATTCCAAGCTGCCCCAATATTGACCCATCTTCCTCAGGTACAGCATAGAGTATGCTGTCCATCCTCCCTAGTATGGCCACAGGCCCTTTGTAATATAACTAAAATATGCCTACTAGATATCTACAAAATGGAGTACCCCCAACTCTTCATCTGCATTATTCCAGCCTCTAAGTTCATGACTGGTCAACAATTTGGCTTTGTATGTTAACTCTCTTTTCAGCCACCAGGCTGCAGATGCTAGCAGGATGCCTACCAGACTTCCCTAGACAGACAACTCCACCAATGTGTCCTGGAGCTCTGCTTCCCCAGGGAGAGAGAGAGACAGTCAGGCTGGTGGTATGGATCAACCTGTCAACACCCATGTTCAGTGGGGAAGCGATTACAGAAGCCAGACTTTCCACCTTCTGCATCCCACAATAACCTTGGGTCCATACTTCCAGAGGGTTAAAGAATAGGAAAGCTATCAGGGGAGGGGATGGGATACAGAGTTCACGTGGTGGGAATTGTGTGGAGTTGTACCCCTGTCATCCTATGGTTTTGTCAATGTTTCCTTTTTATAAATAAATAAAACCCCTAAACAAAACAAAAAACTCGGATTGCATGAATTTGAAAACCACTTGGGTGTTTTTATGTTCCTAAATATGAGTAATGTATGATTTATCTTGTTAGAATTTTTCCATAAAATTATTTGAATATTCATTGCAATTAGAGAAAAAAGCAAAATAAACACCATTTGTCCATAAGCATGAGCATGCAGACAAACATAGAGATCCTACACTTTCCATTTGCAATGATTTTGTTATGAATTTAATACAATTTTACTTTTTGGGTATTAATATGATCATTGAAATAATAAACCCATTAGATTATACTGACTGGATACTAGGAGATGGGCTATATCTTCCAATTCAAAAGATACTTAGTAAGAAACTATAGAAAGGATCCCTAAAAGTATAATTAAGAAAAAGAAAAAGGAAAAGTAGACCTGGGGTTAAAGGTGCTGACTGGTGGTGCATCTGGTTGAGCACACGTATTAGAGTGCATAAGGATCTGGGTTCAAGCTCCCAGTCTTCACCTGCAGGGGGAAAGCTTTGCAAATACTAAGGCAATGATGCAGGTGACTCTCTTTCTCTCTCTCTCTCCCTCTCTATCTTCCCTTCTCTCTTCATTTCTCTCTCTGTGTCAAATGAATAAATAAAGAAATAAATAATAAAATTTAAAAAAGAAATAGTCTTAGAAAGTATAGTTCTTCCAATGATCCTGATATAATTATGAGCACAAGGGCATGTCATGAATATTGAAATCAGAAGAGAATGTACACTTGCACAAATATTAAGTGACCCTAGGAATTCCCCCCCCCCCCACTCCTTTACTATACCAGATAACCTGTCAGTTTCCATAGCCATGTCAGGGCAGAGAGACCTCCCGAAAGTAGCTTTTAGTTCTGTCTATTTAAGTCACCCTAACCCTAACCCTAACCCTAACCCTAACCCTAACCCTAACCCTTTAAGAAGTGCACAGTGGGGTGGGGGGATTGTGTGCAGCAAGCCTGGAGTGGTTTAATCTACAGACTGATTATTATGTTTTTTTTAAATTTTCCTTTTCTTTTATTTCTTTTATTTTTTGCTGTTGTCTGATTTCCCTTTTCTCTGGGTTGGCCAAAATTAGCCATTTTTATTTTTTCATTGATTGGTGATTAGGTGTCCTCTTTATTGTGGGAGGAGCTTGCTCTTCTTTCTCTCTTTTCTCCACTTTTCTGTTTCTTTTCTCCTCACTGATTTGAAAAAAATCTTTTTCATTTTGCTGTTGTTTTTTCTATATTCACTTGTGCTTGTTTGTCAATTATCTTGTGGAAGAAGTCTGATTCGGAGCGACTTCTCTCTCTCTCTTCTCCTTTCTTTTCTCTTCCCACTATCTCTAGAATTTTTAGTTGGTAGTTGATTTTTGTAGTTGTCTGTTCTTGCTTTGTCTTCTTTTTGTTGTTTTTTTTCTTTCTTTCTTGTTTTTGTTTTGTTTTTGCAGTGGAGGTGTTGCTTGGGTAATTGGTTTTGGTTGAACAGTATTAATCTTTGCTTCTGTTACTATTGTACTTTCTGAGGTTTGTGATTTCCTTTGTGAAAGGACTTAGATTTGGTGTGGCTTGTTCTCACACAACACAACAACTGAACAAAAACAGACAGGACACAAAAATACAAACCACACCACCAAAAGAAATGCTCAAATTGGAAGCAGTTAAATCAGCTACTGCAATGAATCAGGACAGGAGCACAGAAGAAATTCCAAGTAAGCCAGAAGCAATTAAAGTGAGGAAAATATCCAAACATTAATTGATATATTAATCACAGGAATGAGGAAAGCTTCTGAGGAAAATGTTATCAGGAATAGGGGAATAACAGATAAGACCCTAAAAGAAAATACTAGATATCTTGTGATAATTAGAGAACTGATAGCTGAAATAGCTGAGCTAAACGGCCAGCTAGCAGAACAAGCTAATACTGTAACTGAACAAAGTAAAAAAATAGATGAACTGAAGAAGGAAGCTGAGGGAAGTGAAAGCAGATTAACAGAAGCAGAAAACAGAATTAGCCAGAAAGAGGATGAGTTACAGAAAACTAAGAAGGAGGTGAAAGAGCTAGAAAAGAGATTGAGAGATGCTGAAAACAAGAGCAGAGACAGATAGAATGATATAAAAAAAGCAACATTCACATGATTGGCCTACCAGAGGAAGAAAGACAGGGGAAGAAAGCAACCCAGAGGAAATAATAAAAGAAAATTTCTCCACCCTAAGCAACAGAAAGAACATTAAGATTGAAGAGGTCCAGAGAGTCCCAAACAGAACCAACTAAACAAAAAAAATGGTTGAGTAATGGCTCTACAATGCCTTAAATCAATAATATCAGTAAATGTCAATGACTTAAACTCACCTACTAAAAGGAACAAAGTAGGAGAATAGATCAGAAAACACAACCCAAACATAAGCTGTCTGCAGGAATACCAGCTCACTCAACAAGACAAATATAGATTCAAAGTGAAAGGATGGAGAGCTATCATACAAGCTAATGGACCAAACACACACACACACACACAAATGCAGAACACCTATTCTCATCTCTGACACAATAGACTTTAAAATAAATAATAGACATGGACATTAAATAATGATCAGAGGATCAATTAACCAAGAAGATTTAACAATTATTAACATATATGCACCCAATGAGGGTCCATATAAATACATCAGACATTTACTAAAAAAGTTACAAAAATACAGTAATAGTAGGAGACCAGTCTCACTCTGAGATAGATCATCTAATCAGAGAATCAAAAAATAAACAAGAGAACTAATTGAAGAGATGGATAACCTAGACCTCCTGGACATATTCAGAGTTCTTCACCTCAAGAAATTGGAATACACATTGCTTTTGAATCCACATGGCACATCATCAAGAATAGACTACATGTTAAGCCACAAAGACAGTATCAACAAGTTCAAGAGAATTGAAATCATTCCATGCATCTTCTCAGACCATAGCAGAGTAAAGCTAACATTGAACAACAAACAGAAAAATACTAAAAGTCACAAAATTTGGAAACTCAACAACATACTGCTTAATAATTGCTGGGTCAAAGAGGAACTCAAGCAAGAAATTCAAGTTTCTAGATTCAAATGAAAATAAAGACATAAGCTATCAAAATATTTGGAACATCATTAAAGGAATACTTAGAGGGAAACTCATAGCCATACAAACACACATTAGAGAACAAGAAAAAGCTCAAATAAATGACCTCATTGCACATCTTAAAGAATTAGAAGAAAAGGAACAAAGTAACCCTAAAGCCACCAGAATAACTGAAGTCACTAAAATCAGAGCAGAAATAAACATAGAAAATAAGAGAACCATACAAATGATCAATGAAGCCAAAAGTTGGTTCTTTGAAAAAAAATTTAAATAAAGACAAATCTTGAGCCATACTCACTGACAAAAAAAGGAGAAGACTCAGATAAATAGAATTGTAAATGATAGGGGGGAAATATCACAACAGACACCAAAGTAATTCAAAAAAATCATGTGAAACTTCTATGAACAAATATATGCCAACAAGCTATGGAAGGATTCATAAAAAATTATAGCTTTCCAAAACTGAATCAGGAAGAACTACAAAACACAAATGGACCAATCACAGACATAGAAATAGAAACAGTTACTAAGAATCTTCCCAACAATAGAAGTCCAGGACCAGATGGCTTTATTCTACAAAACCTTCAGGAAACAGTTAATACCTCTACTTTTAAAGCTCTTCCAAAAAGATTGAAGACACAGGAACACTCCATCCCACCTTCTATGAAGCTAACATCATCCTGACACCAAAAGCAGATAGGGACACAACAAAAATGGAAAACTACAGACCAGTATCTCTGATGAACATAACTAAAATACTGGACAAAATCCTAGTCAACCCAATACAGTAGTATATTAAAAACATTGTTCATCATGACTAAGTGGGATTTATCCCAGGAATGCAAGGCTGGGTCAATATACATAAGTCAATCAATGTCATTCACCACATCAATAAAAGCAAAACCAAAACCCACATGATTACCTCAACAAATGAAGAGAAAGCGTTTGATAAAGTCCAGCATTCTTTCATACTCAAAACACTATAAAAATGGGAATAGATGAAAAATTCTTTTAAAAAATTTTATTTTATTTATAAAAAGGGAACACTGACAAAACCATAGGGTAAGAGGGGTACAACTCCACACAGTTCCCACCACCAGAACTCCATATCCCATCCTCTCCCCTGATAGATTTCCTATTCTTTAACCCTCTGGGAATATGGACCCAAGGTCATTGTGGGATGCAGAAGGTTGAAGGTCTGGCTTCTGTAATTGCTTCCCCTCTGAACATGGGAGTTGACAGATCCATCCATATTCCCAGTCTGCCTCTCTCTTTCACTAGTGGTGTGGGGTTCTGGGGAATTGGAGCTCCAGGACACATTGGTGGAGTTGTCTGTCCAAGGAAGTCTGGTTGGCATCATGCTAGCACCTGGAACGTGGTGGCTGAAAAGAGAGTTAACATATAAAGCCAAACATTGTTGAACAATCATGAATCTAAAGGCTGTAATAGTGCAGATGAAGAGTTGGGGGGGGGTCTCCGTTTTGAAGATAGCTAGTAGACATATTTTAGTTATATTCCAAAGGGCCTGTGGCTATACTAGTTTTCTTTTCTTTTCTTTTTTTCTCCCCCTGAGCCTGAAGTCTGATATGCAGGTGGAGAGTACTGCTCAGCTCTGGCTTATGGTGGTGGAGGACTTTGTAGTCTCAAGCAAGAGAGTTTCTTTGCATAACCATTATGCTATCTACCCTCTGCCTGAAAATTCCTTAAGATGGTAGAATCCATATACAGCAAACCTACAGCCAACATCATACTCAATGGACAGAAGCTTAAAGCATTCCTCTCAGATCAGGGACTAGACAGGGACATCCATTATCACCATTAATCTTCAACATAATACTGGAAGTTCTCACCATAGCAATAAGGCAAGAGAAAGGAATCAAAGGAATAGATTGGAAGGGAATATTTGCAGATGATATGATAGTATACATAAAAAAGCCCTGATGAATCCAGCAGAAAGCTTCTGGAAATCCCTAGGCAATATAACAATGTGTTAGGTTACAAAATCAGTGAACAAAAATCAATGACATTTCTTTACACAAACACTAAGTCAGAATTGGGTATCCATAAATCTTTCCCATTCACTGTCACAGCAAAATCAATAAAATATCTAGGAATAAACCTGACCAAAGAGGTGAAAGAGCTGTATACTGAAAACTATGTGTTTCAATTCAGGGAAATAGAAAATGATACAAAGAAATGGAGAGATATCCCATGATATAGATTAGAAGGATTAATATCATCAAAATGATTATTCTACCCGTATACAGAGCCGTATACAAATGTAATGCAATACCCATCAAAGTCCCACCATGTTTCTTTAGGAGAATAGATCAAAAACTACAGTCATTTATATGGAGCCAGAAAACACCTAGAATTGCCAAAACAACCCTGAGGAAAAGAAACAGAACTGGAGGCATCACACTCCCAGATTTCAAACTATAATATTAAGCCATCATAACCAAAACAGCCTAGAATGGAACAAAAATAGATACGTAGACCAGTAGTACAGAACTGAAAGCCCAGAAGTCAACCCCTATACTCATGGACATCTAATTTTTGATAAAGGGACCCAAATGGAGGAAGGAGACTCTCTTCAATAAATGATGCTGGGAAAACTGGGTTGAAATATGCAGAAGAATGAAACTGAACCACTTTATCTCAACAGAAACAAAAATCAATTCCAAATGGATCAAGGACCTGGATGTTAGGCCAGAGACTATCAGATACTTAGAGGAAAATATTGGTGGAATACTCTCCCATCTAAACTTCAAGGGCATCTTTGATGACACAAACCCAATTGCAAGGAAGAATAAATCAAAAACAAATCAATGAGACTTCATCAAATTGAAAAGCTTCTGCACAGCAAAAGAAACCACCCAGAGAGACCCCTCACAGAATGTGAGATCTTTACATGCCATGCACCAGACAAGAGGCTAATAACCAAAATATATAAAGAGCTCACCAAACTTAGAAATAAGAAAACAAATGATCAAATCCAAAAGTGGCGAGAGGACATGAACAGAATATTCACTACAGAAGATACATAAAAAGCCAACAGACATATGAAGAATTGCTCCAGAGAAATGCAAACAAAGATACCACCTGTAGGAATGCCATGCATCAAAAACTATAGTAGCAACAAATGCTGAAGAGGCTGTGGGGACAAAGGAACCCTCCTGCAGTGCTTACAGGAATGTAAATTGGTCCAACCTCTGTGGAGACCAGTCTGGAGAACCCTCACAAGGCTTGAAATGGACCTTCCTTATGACCCAGTAATTCCTCTCCTATGGATATATCTTAATGACACAATCTTACCCGTCCAAAAAGATATATGTACACCTATGTTCATAGCAGCACAATTCATAATAGCCAACACCAGGAAGCAATCCAGGTGCCCAATAACAGAAGAATGGCAGAGAAAACTGTGGTATATATACTCAATGGAATACTACTCAGCTATTAAGAATAATAAACCCACCATTGCTGACCCATCTTAGATGGAGCTAGAGGAATCATGTTAAGTGAACTAAGTCAGAAAGACAAAGATGAGTATGGGATGATCCCACTCATAAACAGAAATTGAGAAAGAACAGACAGGGAAAAACAAAGTAGAATTTGATAGAGTTTGGAGTATTTCACCAAAGTAAAAAAAACTCTGGGTAGGGGGAGAGGGTAGATTTTTAGCTTCACTATAATGGGCTGAAGGTGGGGACATAGACTTTTGGTGGTGGAAATGGTGTTAATATACACTCCGATTAACCTATAATCTCACAAGTCACCATTTAATCAATATGTGAGGGGAAAAATAGATTGAAACTCTCAAACTTTTTAATGCATAGACCCCAGTTCTGAGTATATATTCCTTCAATCTAAGCACTAAAGGTTTCAAGTCAGTAACCTGATTGAATTTTAACGGTGAGCTTAAAATTTTAATACATTTTTAATAACGACTATTTAATTGAAATATTAAATCACCTATACTCTTAGACCAGGGAGACCAGAATCAACTGCTTGTATCATTATGTAACATACAGCTATAGGTAAATAGCATTAAATGGCATAAATCATGGTAATGTCTTATATGATACGGCAACTCTTAACCGTGGGATTTTCAAAGTAAACTAAATTCCCTAACAACTTGGTTACAATAATAACTATCTATTGCCTTCTTAAACTCCAAGACAGCAGGAACCTTCCCCATTGCCTATAATATCCACGTTTCTCCCAGTCCTGAGAATTCCTGGGAATGGCTTTTGTTCCTTCACGCTTCACTTGATCCATACTATTTGATACTGCATCTGCTGAGATCAACCAAATAAATGAAACCAGTACCATCTCAATAAGTTTCACTTCAGATGGTGTCCAGAGACACCAGGCATGGAATGTAAGCCCTTCAGTTCCAGCACTCTGCCACCAAGTTTCAGATGTTACCATGATGCCAACCTGACTTCCTTGGACAGAGGACCTCACAAATATACCTTGAACTGCCACCTCTCCAGAGCCCTGCCCCAACTAGGGAAAGATAGGGACACGCTGGGTGTATGGATCAACCTGTCAATGCCCATGTTCAGTAGAGAAGCCAGACCTTCCACCTTCTGCTCCCCATAATGACCCTGGGTCCATTCTCCCAGAGGGATAAAGAATAGGAAAGCTTTCAAGAGAGGGGATAGGGTATGGACCTCTGGTGGTGGAAATTTTATGGAATTAGATCCCTCTTTTCTATAGCCTTGTCAATATATTTTTATTTTATAAATAAATAAATAAACAACCAGTTGATGCCTTTCTATCTCTGTGAATAATAATTCAAAGTCCATTTTTATTAAATGGAGCCTGTGGCCATTTAATAAAATGTGTCCATTAACTCCCCCTCTCTTCTTTCTTCTACTATTTTAACCCAGTTTTGAATTGAAATAGGCACACACCTTTTTATCAGAATTAACCTCATTCATTGTTTTTATAAAATTAAATTGGTTTTTACTAAAAGAGCAGTTATGTCACAATTGTTAACTCATCCCAACATATACAATAGTTATAGCATAATTGATTAAATAATGAATGCTGTGAAAAATGTTCAGGTTATTTTGCTTTTACCACTTTGAACTAACAAATAGTGGAGCTTTTTTTTTTAAATATCAGTCTTATCCTTTTTTGTTACCATACTTGTTGTTACTGAAAATTATCTTTATGATGTGTAGGGTCTTGAAGCAAGAAGCTATTCTAATTTTATGTAGAATTTTGATTAATGATTGCAATGCACCCAATATGGCAGAGATTGCTTGTGTGGTTTTCTTACAGGCCACATAGGTAGATTCTATGGTGAAAGGGGATTTTTATTATGCTAATATTATTAGCGTCATTTTAGTTTCTATTAGTGTAACTACTAGATTGGTAATACATTTAAGATACTTAGACTTTAAATTTAAAAGTTAAATTATATTATATATTATATTATATTATAATGTCTACTCTTGGATTTGTCTAGAAGTCAGTTTCTATAGGCTCCCTATCATATATTACTATTTTGACTTGTAAAACTTAACATTTTACTAAATTTCCAATAACACTTCTACCTGCATATACTCATTAAGTGGCTTGCTATTAATATTTAGAAATGAACACTGAACGATCATGGACCTAAAGACTGGAATAGTGCAGATGAAGTGTTGGGGGGTATTCCCTGCATGCTCTTGTGTACTTCTGCTTTCAGGTATATATTTTTCCCCTAGTTTATGGGCATGGGTGAACCTATGCTCTATCTCAGGGGACCTGGACTATATCTAGGTTTGGGGACTTTGTTGGGGAGTAGAACACCTGGAACGGAATTAGAGAATACTATGAAATGAAATGTCTCACCTGAGTGATGAAGCTGAAGGGTTGTCATTCCACACCTGAAGTCTCTGGTCACAGTCTGAAGTGAAGCATGCTGGGGTGGCACTTGTTGCCACCCTCTGCAACCCACAACGACCCTGGATCCATACTCCCAGAGAGATAGAGAATGGGAAGGCTATCAGGGGAGGGGACGGGATGTGGAGATCGGGTTATGGGAATTGTGCGGAATTGTACCCCTCTTATTCTATGGTTTTGTTAATGTCTCCTTTCTTAAATAAAAAAAAATAATAAGTAAGCTGGTAAAAAAAAGAAAGAAATGAACACTGAGACACTGCACTGACTAAAAATGTAGCATTTATTTGCAACATACAATATTCTGTGGCCAACTGGATATAGGGTCTATTGTCAACAGATACACATTAGATTTTGTGTGGGCATAGAGAGGGAGGCCTTTTTTTTTCAGATGATTTTCTGTGTGAAATTTCTATTTTTGCTTCTGTCTTTGGGCATTTGTGTTCTGCTACTTTTGCCTGTAATTGTCTTGTTATCTAGGCCTAGATTTCTTTACTTGATTTTTTTTTATTTTGCCACTTCTGTAGGTCTTTTTAAAAATATTTATTTATTCATTCCCTTTTGTTGGCCTTTTTGTAGTTATTATTGTTGTTGTTATTGATGTCGTCGCTGCCAGATAGAGAGAAATGGAGAGAGGAGGGGAAGAAAGAGAGGGGGAGAGAAAGACACCTGCAGACCTGCTTTGCCGCCTGTGAAGAGACTCCCCTGTAGGTGGGGAGCCAGGGCTCGAACTGGGATCTTTATGATGGTCCTTGCGCTTTGCACCACCTGTGCTTAACCCACTGTGCTACCGCTAGACTCCCTCAGTTCTGTAGGTCTTATTGTCTTCTGGTTCTGGGTGGGTTTGGTGAACTCCTGAAAACATTCCAATTATTTACTTATTAGGAAATTGGTTTCCTTAGTTATTGCAAAGATCTAAGGTTTTGGGGGCTGGGCAGTGGCACACCTGGTTAAGTGCACGTAGTATGAAGTGCAAGGACCCATGCCAGGATTCAAATTTGAGCCCCTGCTTCCCACCTGCTGGGGGGGCACTTCATGAGCTGTGAAGCAGTTCTACAGGTGTCTACTTCTCTCTCTATCTCTTCTGCCCTCTCAATTTCTCTGTCCTATCCAATAAAATGGAAATAACCGAATCCCAGCAATAACCCTGGAAGAAAAAAAACAGCTGTGAAGTTTCTAGGGTGATTAAAAAGCAAATATTTTGCTACTAGAATGAAAAAAGCAGTCTTGAGAGGTGAAATTACAAATATGGGAAGTTCTGCCTCTCACCTAAACTGATATTTTAGAGGTTCCAACCAGTTGTTTATTTGCCCTTAAAACTTTTGACATCTTGTGTATAGTTCTCAAAGTTGCCATTACAGTAGCATAAGACATCCTAAGATGACTGAGGGGTACACATGAACTTTTTTTTTAATTCTGAGGTTTCTAGAACAGTAAATGGATTTCAATATATGCTGCACTGATTTAAACAAGAAATAGGCAACTTTCTTTTTTAAAAAGTAATTCTTTAAATTTTTTTATTCATTTATTATTGGATAGAGACAGAGAGAAAATGAGAGAGGAGATAGAGATAAAGAGGGAGAAAGACAAAGAGACACCTGCAGCCCTGCTTCACCATATGTGAAGCTTCCCCCCTGCAGGTGAGGATCAGGGGCTTGAACCCGTGTTCTTGCACACTGTAATGTGTGCACTTAACCAGGTGCACCACTGCCTGGGCCTGAAATAGGCAACTTTCTAAGTACATATTGGGTCTAAGTTTTATTTCTTCATTTTAAATTTAGCAGGGTCTCCATAGGGTATATATCCCCCCCACACCCCAGCTCCCCATGCAGCACGAATCCAGCTCTTACACAATTCTCACATGTTTTGGGTCACTTTCTGCTAGTAATGCTAACATGTGGTTTAAATCTGGATTCTCAACCACACTAATATATATATATATATATATATATATATATATATATATATATAATCTTGCCCCTTAAATTGGATATTATTTGCTCCATAATTCCAGGCCCAAAATAGCCCTTAAGTATCAGCTAGGTCTTTCAGAGAAAGATCTATCCTTGCTTTCTGTAATTCTGTGTTGGTAAATTCCTGAGTTTCATTTATTATCTTTGTGACTTCTCTACCATGGTCAGACTCTATTATTTGATTCCTGTGATGGTCTGTCCTGACCCAACTGCTGATCAGTGTGGATGTCTAGTTCATACTTTAGAGTTTTAAAGCACTGGAGATTGTTATGAGAATATGAATTGGTATCATATCCTTGCAATAAAATTTCAGAAGTATTTATAAAATGTTAAGCTATTCAGACTCAAACTATAACCCACTGTATATATGAAGAAACAAATTTGTCTTATTAGAAAACATTCATGTGTAGCAAAAATGTGACACTCATAGATGGTGGTTTCATCTTATTAATTATAGAAATAATGGAAAGTGACATGTATGTCCATTAGAAGGAATTGCTGAGTTAGTTTGAAACACACATATCATAGAATTTCAGGGAATAGATTCTTGTCTTTATGTTAGTGTGTATGTGTGTGTGTGTGTGTGTGTGTGTGTGTGTGTGTGTGTGTGGCTTCTTTTAACTGCAATAGAAAGGCAAAGAGTTGTACTCCTCTTATCCTATGGTTTAGTCAATGTTTCCTTTTTATAAATAAAAAAATTTTTAAAAAAGAAAGGGGTCGGGCGGTAGCACAGATGGTTAAGTGCATGTGACGCGAAGCGCAAGGACTGGCGTAAGGATCCTAGTTCGAGCCCCTGGCACCCCACCTGCAGGGGAGTCACTTCACAGGCAGTGAAGCAGGTCTGACGGTGTCTGTCTTTCCCCCTCTCTGTCTTCCCCTCCTCTCTCCATTTCTCTCTGTCTTATCCAACAATGAAAGACATCAACAATAACAATAATAACCACAACAAGGCTACAACAACAAGGACAACAAAAAGGGGAAAAATGGCCTCCAGGTGCGGTGGATTCATGGTGCAGGCACTGAGCCCCAGCAATAGCCCTGGAGGCAAAAAAAAAAAAAAAAAAAAAAAACAGAAAGAAAGAAGGGAAGAGAGATAATGTAGAAAGAGAGACCAGACAACTAGAGCTTCCTCTGGTGCTATCGGACCTCCTATTTGTTGGTAAGGGTAATTAGTAGCTGGGTCCTATTAAGTGAGCTACCTCTTTGACCCACCCAAGAAGTAGTTTATTTATTTAAAATTTATCTTTTTTCCCCAAAGGTGTGAAAATTCAATAAAGAGCACAACACATATTAGTCACTTTATTAAATGACATTAAAGAGTTTAAATTTCAACTACTAAACAGCACTTTGAATGGTAAAATTTATCTTTATTTATTGGATAGAGACAGCCAGAAATCAAGAGGTAAGGGGATGATAGAGAGGGAGAGGGGGCAGAGAGACACCTGCAACACTGCTTCTCCACTGGAAAAGCTTTCCCCCTGCAGGTGGGGACCAGGAACTTAAACCCAGGTATTTGTGCATTGTAACAGTATGTGCTCAAGCAAGAGCACCACCACCACCCCCGAAGTAGTTTAAGAAGTGATACCGAGACCAAGGGTTCCAGGACTGGGGGAAGTAGGGGCTCTATAGTGGAGATGTGAGGTTCCTGCTGTCTTAGGGTTCAAAAAGACAATCGATAGTTAATATTATTATCACATTATTTGTTAATTGGGTTAACATTGAAAAGTCCTTTTGTTATGCCCACTTTCCCGTATGCATCTCCCAATCCAAACCAAATAATATTGCATCTGCCGATCACAACCTAACCAACGCAACGACTGCCACCTCAACATGCTTCACCTCAGACTGTGTCCAGAGACTTCACATGTGGAATGACAACCCTTCGGCTTCATTACTCGAGTGAGACCTTTCCTTTTATAGTACACTCTAATTTCATCTCAGGTAGTTCACTTTCTAACAAAGTCCCATAACCTAGATATACACCAGTTTCTGTGAGAGAGAGCTTATGTTCACACGTACCCACAAACTACTGCAAAATATATACCTGAAAGCAGAAGTACACTAGAGTTTGCAGTGAGTACCTCCCTAACACTTCCTCTCCACTATTCCAAGCCTGAGATCCGTGATTGCTCAACAAATTGTTTGGCTTCGTATGTTAACTCTCTTTTCAATCACCAGGTTCCAGATGCCACCAGGATGCTGGCCAGGCTTCCCTGGATTGAAGACCCCACCAATGTGTCCTGGAGCTCCGCTTCCCCAGAGACACACCTTACTAGGGAAAGAGAGAGGCAGACTGGGAGTATGGACCGACCAGTCAACGCCCATGTTCAGCGGGGAAGCAATTACAGAAGCCAGACCTTCTACCTTCTGCAACCCTCAACGACCCTGGGTCCATGCTCCCAGAGGGATAGAGAATGGGAAAGCTATCATGGGAGGGGGTGGGTTATGGAGATTGGGTGGTGGGAATTGTGTGGAGTTGTACCCCTCCTACCTTATGTTTTTGTTCATTAATCCTTTCTTAAATAAAAAATTTAAAAAAAGAAGTGATACCGATTTATTTTTGCTTTCATGGGAAGACCCTGTACCCATCTGATGAAATAGTAAAAGCATGTCAGTTACATCATTGCCTATGTTTTTTGACTAAAGCTAACATTATGCACATCCATGAAAAAGATTTCAAGTCAGCTTTCAAATAACATATATTATATTGTTCATTGTGGTGTTCTGTGGTCAGCAAGCTGAATTTCATGGGAATGTTGGAAAGGTGACAATGAGATTTATTGTAACTTAGTTTTTCCAATAGGTGAGTATGAACTATTACCTTTTTCAGTAATATGAAATGAGTCTAACAAGAGAAAAGTAAGGTGGATGTACTTGTACTGTCCTGGGAAGATCTTGCATCCATCATCTGAAGTGGCCAAGTCATGTGACATAATTAATTAATTAAAGGGTAGAGGAGACCCCACCAACTGGATACACCTCTAGAATTTGAATCAGAGACCCACTGTGCCCCCTTCCTCCCAACTGTTCATCCATGGGAACTATGATGTTCAGTCATTTTGCCCCTCCCAAAATCTAGCCCTTGAGACACTTTTCTGAAGTGTACCCTAGGTAATCCAAGTAAACGTCCCTCTAATGCAATGGGATCTGGATATCTATGGTCAAGGAAAAATAGATCACTATTCTAGAGATTTCTGAGCACCTGTTCAAAGGGCTATCACAACTGACTGTTTTCATTCCCTGGATCCTCTTCTTTTCCTCCCTGATCTAGGCGAGTCTAGATCTGACGCTGAAGTGCACTTTTTCACTGTGGGCTCACTTTCTCCTCTAAGAAACAACATATAGTTTGGCCCCTGGCTCTCCCTAGATTCATTACAATCAAGTCCTTCAAGAGGAGCTGCAGTTTCCCAAAGTCCAAAGTGCCCCATCTCAGAGCACCTACCTGCCTGTGTGTGTTCCCAGGAACACCCTATTCCTTGCCTCCCCTCCCTCCACCCTGATCTTGTCAACCAGGACTTGGAGACTAGCTCACTGTTTTCAGGAGGGAACTCCATGACTGCCCAGAAGGGGTGTGTGGTATCCTAGTGTACCCACTACTGACGCAGAGCCTTCAAAGAAACAATTAATTGAAGATTGTGGAATAAGAGGCAGTGAACACAGCATCTTATTTCTTAAGATTTAATTTTTCCCATACATTCTCATTTTACAGAATTATACACTGAAAGGAAGCAGGGAATGCAAGAAAGAACTATTTTCCTGATTTTTTGACCTCAGTGATGTCCTTCACATCACATTTTCAAGGATGTTATCTTGCTCTAAATCACAAAAAGATGGAAAATTTCCTGCCCCTCATTTGTTTTTTGAAAAACAGCAAAAAAGCTTTCCTCTTCAGTTGTAATTTCAGTGTAATGTAGTTGTGCCTGATGTCATTCATAAAGTTAGAACTTGAGGTTAATGAAACCTTCTGTTAAAAAGGGACAATATCAGGACGAAAAAAAAATTTGTAATCTCCCTTATCGAATCATAACACCCTGTACACACCACCCCATGCAAATTGAGGCTTTACTCCTTCCAACAAAGACTTCAAATACGGAGGGAGTCCTGCTCAGACTCCCCTTGGGAAGGAGAAGCTGGTGGATGCAGTGCTGAAGCAGGCCCTAACCCTGGACCACTGCATTGACCCTGGTCCTCCACTGGCCCTACATCCTCCACTGGCACTGGCCATCTTTCCATCTCTGACCACATTTCAGGTCCTGGTTCTCCCACTGGCCATGCCACCCCACTGGCCCTGACTGCACTTCTGGTTTGGGCTCTGTCTCTGCAGTCATCTCTCAGGACACTTTCATACCATGCAAGAAATTCACAGGGCATACCATCATTGATCTGTGCCAGAAGCTCTAGGAGTTTGCGCTTGTTTACTTCCGCTTGTGCCCTGGGCCCCCACTGGAACTCATAGCGGGCAGGCTGGCTGCCCGACAGCTGCTGGTACAGCAGGTACCGCTCCTCCACCCACACTTCTGTGAGGAGCTCCCGGGGCTCCCCATAGAGGAAGTGCTCCCTCCCCTCATACACCCCCATTGCATTCATCAATTCCCAGATATCCTCTTCAGGTGTGTGGTTGTCATTCAAAAAGATGACACTTAAGATGTTGATCAGGAGGCCTGTTTTGGGCAGGCACTGCTTTGGGGTCAGTATTCCGTTGAGGGTGAGGTCCAGTGTGTTGTTCAGGACATAGGAGTCACTGAAGGGCTCTGTCTCCTCAACGTCAATGCCGAAGACCAGCTGCATGAACTCAGAGGCTTGACTGAAGACCACTGGGAAGGCCTCCTGGCCAACTGCGCTGCAATGATTTAGCAGATCTGCCTTGGTGACAGGCACCTGTGCGCGGTATTTGCTGAGAAGCAGCTCCATAAGCTCAGCCACCTCATGATGTAGGGGATCTTCAACTAAGGGCTGGTAGGGAGCAGCGGTGGGATCCTCATGTTCTTGGGGGCTTGGCGCCTGCTCTGATCTGGTTGGTGGAGTGGCAGCCATGGTAGTGAGTAAATGCTAGGCTTCCTGGAAATAACCTTTGAAGGTTATCTGGCGTCCTGGAAGCAGCAGGACCTTTCTTTGGGGTACCTGGGATCAGAAAAGAGCAATGACAGGATGAGGATTTGGGAGAAAAAGACAAGGTGCCCCTCCACCAGCCTCAGGAACATATGTGCCCAAAAGGCCCTGTGTCTTGCTTTTTTTTTTTTTTTAATATTTAGTTACTTTTTGTTGCCCTTGTTTTTTATTATTGTTGTAGTTATTGTTGTTATTGATGTCGTCATTGTTGGATAGAACAGAGAGAAATGGAAAGAGAAGGGGAAGACAGAGAGGGAAGAGAAAGATAAGACACCTGCAGACGTGATTCACCGCCTGTGAAGCGACTCCCCTGCAGGTGGGGAGCCGGGGGCTCGAACCGGGATCCTTATGCCAGTCCTTGAGATTTGCGCCACGTGCGCTTAACCCACTGCGCTACCGCCCGACTCCCCTGTGTCTTGCTTTTTATAGAGAATTTTCTCAAGGAGGCAGGGAATACTTTGGGGTAGGAATTCTAATAGATTCCTGTTAGCATATGTATGGACAGGAGGTGAGGCCCCTGTTGGGGCAGGGAAAGGAAAGAGGGGTGGGAGTTGGAGTGACCTCAGCTGAGAAAGACACCGCTGGTGACTTTCAGAGCTCCATTCTAAAGCTATTTAGGGCTCCATGAGCTTCCCTGCTGGGCTATCAATCTATCCCCTAAATAGACCTGGGTCTCATCTGTCTTCAGACTTGGATATAGTACCCTGTGGTCGCCTTGAGTACTGATAGGGTCCGGACCTCTTTTCTGCCGGTTAGAGGCCCTTCTTGGTATCCTCTACGTCGTCAGTCTCCGAGGCAGTTAAATGGAGGTTGTTGCCTAGGCACCCGTAGCCTCGAGAGTCTGACGTAGTTCTAGAATCCAGGGCCCTTATCCTCCTTAAAGGTCCCCACACTGAATCGTATGCAGGCCGCAAGCACATGTGTTTATGCACATATCTGTGCATGCATTTATATTTTATGTTTTTGGTTTTTTTTTTTTTGCCTCCAGGGTTATCTCTGAGGCTCAGTGCCGCACTACAAATACATTGCTCCTAGCGGTCAGTTTTTCCGATTTTTATTGGGTAAGACAAAGAGAAGTTGAGAGAAGAGGAAGAGACAGAGAGGGAGAAAGATAGACACCTACAGACCTGTTTCAACACTTGTGAAGCGACCCCTGCAGGTGGGGAGCTGAAGGCTCAAACCCGCATCCTTGCACTATGTCTTTTTAACCAGGTGCACCAATGCCCGCCCCCTATACTTCGTATGTTTATGACATGTATAAAGTATATCACAATGAATCCTAGAGGTATCAAGTCCTCCCTCTGCTAACTTGATTCCAAGTTCCTCTCTTTCTTAGCTGGATGAGGAGATAATGGACGAATGCTTGTGGTTGTTATACCGGGTCTTCCAGAACCGACTATGTTCTAGAAACCAGGGTCACTTTACTCTCCCTTGGGGGTCCCACCTTGATCTCTGGCCGGACAGGGTGCTTTCTCTGCCAAAGTGAAACTACTTGTTGCCAACACGCCTTCACCCCCTCTCTGAGTTTCTCAGAGAAATATTAGGCAATGTCACATCCACATAGCATAGCTCACTTGGCACTGTCTGATCAAACCTTTTATAGAGATGCTGAGCCCAGGGGGAGGCCAGATGGTGTGTTGTGGCCCCCATAGGCATGGGAGGGGCAGGGGTCTGAGGTCTTAGGGCTTGTATGGTGGAGAGCAGTGACTCTCACTTTTTTTCATTCATTTTTAGCCGACTTTTTATTTCTTTATTGGGGGACTAATGTTTTACAGTCAACAGTTAATACACTAGTTTGTACATGCATAACATTTCTCAATTTTCCACACAATACAACCCCTACTAGATCCTCTGTCATCCTGTTCCAGCACATATGCTCCACCCACCCACCCACCCACCCCAGAGTCTTTTACTTTGGTGCAGTACACCAACTCCAGTCCAAGTTCTGCTTAATGTTTTCTCTTCTGATCTTGTTTCTCAACTTCTGCCTGTGAGTGAGATTATCGCATATTTATCATTCTGTTTCTGACTTATTTCACTTAACATGACTTCTTCAAGCTCCATCCACGATGGGCTGAAAATGGTGAAATCACCATTTTTACTCTGAAAATGTCCAACGGTTCTAGTTTACTTATCTCTTCATTTAGCCCCTTCGTTTCTTTGTTGATTTTCTGCCTGGATGATATTTCAAGTTGGGGGAGTGGGGTGTTGAAGTCCCCTACTATTACTGTGTTGCTGTTAATTTATTGCTGTAGCTCTTTCAGCAGATGTTTGATGTATTTAGATAGCCTCTCCTTGGATGCATAGATGTTGATTGTTGATAATTGTTAAGTCCTCTTGATTGGCTGATCCTCTGAGCACTAAGTAATGTCCATTCATTTATTTATTTATTTTAAGGTTTATAATGTCAGTTATGAGCATAGCTGTTCCTTTCCTTGTTTGTGGTCTATTGGATTGTATGATAGTTTTCCATCCTTTCACTTTGAGTCTGTGTTTGTCTTGCTGAGTTAGGTGGGATTCCTGCAGACAACATATGGTTGGGTTGTGTTTTCTGATCCATCTTCCTACTCTGTGCCTTTTAATAGGTGAATTCTGGCTAGTGGAATTTATTGATGTTATAGACTGAAGATGCTTTAATGCCATTATTGTAGATTTTTAGAGTGTTCTGATATATTACATGTTCATGGTGATCTGATTGTTTATAGGAGACCTTTCAGAACTTATTTCAGGGAAAGCTTGTTGATAGTTGATTCCTTCAACTGCTGCTTGTCAGAAAAGGTTTTTATGCCTCCATCTAGTCTGAATGACAGTCTAGCAGGATACAGTAGTCTTGGTTGAAAGTCTTCCTCACTGAGCACTCAATAGATAATTTGCCATTCTCTTCTGGCCTGTAGTGTTTGTGTGGAGAAACCTGCTGCTAATCTTTTATGGGTTTTCCTCTGTTAGGGACTCTTCATTTTTCTCTTGAAGCCTTCAGGATCCTTTCTTTATCCTTATTCCTTTTCATTCTAAATATAATGTGTCATGGTGTCTTTAGGTCTCGGTTAATTCTGTTTTGGACCCTCTGGGCTTCTTGAACCTTTATGTCTTTTGTGTTGTATGGACTAGGGAATTTCACATCTATTGTATCTTGTAGAATGCTTTCTTCCTCTCCCTCTCTTTCTTCCTCTGATAGGCCTATAATGTGTATATTATTTCTTTTGAAGTCATCCCATAGGTCTCTGTTGTTGTTTTCAGTATCTCTTAATCTCTTTTTGAGATCTTTTACTTCTTTCTTAGTTTTCTCTAATTTGTCCTCAAACTTGCTAATTGTTTTCTGCCTCATTTATTCTATTATCTTTCCCCTCTGTTGTTTTCTGAAGCTCAGCTATTTTGTTCCCCCGTTCTGATACTGTTTTAGCTTGTTCAACTAGTTGTGTTCTTAGCTCAGCTAGTTCAGCTTTCAGCTCTCTAATTACCTTGAGATAGTGATTTCTTTCAGTGACTCATTTGTTGTTTCTGCATTTCTGATGACAATTCTTTCAAACTCTTTCCTCACTACTGTGACTAATTCCTTAGCTAGCATTTGGATGTTGATCTCATTTTCCTGTGTTTTGACTTTTGGGGAGCTTTTAGCTGGACTTTTGTCCTGGTTCATTTTTCCAATGTTTCTACTTGGTTTAACCATTATTACAGTGTGTTATGAGGTCCTTCTTTCAGCACTTTTCATTCCACTGATCACTCATGCCTGGATTGATTTGTGTCTAAGTAAGGTACTTAAAGAGTTCACAGTTGTGGAAATAACAGTTGTTTCATTGTCATTGCAATCCCTGAGTTGAAGGACAGTGACTGTTAAAGCCTCTTTTGTTCTTTTTCTTCCCTGTAGGCTATGGTAGCCTGAGGTCTTTTACCTATAAGTAGGCTTTTTAGCTTCTTCACTCACTTCTGACCAACAGATAAAGCAGGATGGTGGAGAGATAGCACAGTGGTTATGCAAAGAGACTCCCACACCTCAAAGATCCAAAGCTCCAGGCTCAATTCAGCTTCTCTGCCTAGCCAGGCAGCACTTCTGGGCCCTGTGAGTTTCTGAACAAGTCCCATTTATAGTGTGTATGTTCTGAGGCAATTATTCACCATGTTCTCATCAGGAGAACAATGTGGATAGGCTCCATACTGTACAACCCTACCTCTAGACCACCGAGCTATAGATCTTCTTCTGAGTTTCCTGGCCAGTTATCTGCCCCCCAAATGTTAGCACAGGGCCTCCTCCCTGCTGCTCCAGCCCCTGAGGGCAGTAGCAAATGGAGACTTAAAGTTGCATTTGGTTTGTTTTAGTGGAGTTCTCTCCTCCCTTCAGCAGTCTTGGTAAACAGAGTGGAGGTGGTTCCTCCAATGGCAAACTGCCAGACTGTGACTAGCCACTTGGGAGTAGATATGGGCTTCAACCTCAGGAATCTCTTTTTAGGCTCCTCTCTGTCCATGAGCCAGCAGGTCATGTGGGTACAAGCGTATGTACTATATATGTGTGTGTGTATATGTGTTTATAGTTTGTATGTTTATGACATGCATGAATTATACCAATCTACGTGGGTAACATGTATGCATGTATACACAGACTATTTTTCACAAAACACCGACTCTCACAATGACTGATTCACTCTGAAATTTGCTATTTTCCTCCTCCCTGTTCCACACAATCTGCATAACACTTTCAAGACCCATTCTTTCCCACTAAGGAGACTTCTAAAGATATTAACACACAGTCCAGATCCAATGCCTCTGAAGTCCCATCTTTCCATCACCCCAGGGCTTCTGCTCAGCCTCATCTTCTAGCCCCCACCTCACTTGCCCTCCCACATCCTTTCCAAACTTTGTCCCAGCTCCCTCCTGTCTGCCAACTCTGTGCTCATATGTCCTTCTTTATGCTGCTTCCCCCACTATCCCTCCTGTGACTTTCCAGGAGAGATTTTAGAAGCAGAACACAGATACCCCCACTTGACTGTCAGCCTGGCAACTACAGGTAAAGTAGAATTAGAAATCACTCATTTAAACCAGGCATGCTTATGTTGTTCCTTATTCCATCTATGCATATTTCAGACTTTTTTTTAAACCTAATTCTATCAGTGAGATTTTATACTTGCCTCCATAGACCAGATACTTCCTTGTCAGGCTTCCTTTTTAGTAATTCTTAGATTTTGCTGCTGTTGTTACTGTCTATTAATTGTTCTCTTCAAGGATTAATTTCATGTGGCAACTGTTTTTATGTTGCTGTAGTGATCTGTTGGATGCTGTTCTGACGTCTCATTCCCTTGAATATTATGCATGCCTTCTTTGAATCTTCAAGATAGATAATCATATCATCACTTGACATTATCTCTTCCCTCCAACATACTTACATCCCTTATTTATTCTTAGCCCGTTATGGTTGACTCTGTGTTACCTTGTTGTTTTGAAATATAAAGGTACTTGCACACATTTACGCCATGCACATCTGATTTTAATAATAATTCTTCAACCATTGCACATTTAAATATGTGAAATGTTTAGTGTTAGTTTTAGGAAAAGAAATTTCCCTTTTAATATTGTTTACTAAATGTTCTTACCGTGAGCCGTATTGAATTTCTTTCAAAAGCTTTTTCTATACCCATTAACATGATTGAATGCTTTTTTCTTCTCCAGCTTGATAGTAAAGAATTGTAATGGAAAGTGGGTTTTTCCCCCCAATGTTAAATCATAATTTCATTGCTTGAGGAAAGCCTGTTTGAGCATTTAATTCACCACTATATTAGATAGGCCACCAAATTATACAGAATATTTGATGCTGTGAGATTGAACTTGATTTCAGTGTTCTTTTCCTGGGGGTGTGGAACTCATCTGATTTTTTAATCATTGAGAGCTATCCTGGAAGAATGTGTTGAACAATTGCATGTGTGTGTGTGTGTGTGTGTGTGTGTTTGTGTGTGTGTGTGTGTGTTTGTGTGTGTGTTTGTGCACACATTGCCTGACTTTATAGAAGATAGTGATTAGGTTTCCTGGGCCAGGACCATTTGTTAGAGCTGGTCTTAAAAACTGCCCAATTCAAAAATTCTAGAGGGTAATTTGAATTTAAATATGATTTCCAGAAGTATAGTTTGATGGAAGTTGTCTCTCAGTTTGGATCAATGTAGTCAGTCTTTTAAAAAAAGGTTTCAATAACTTTTAATAAGTATCTTAAAAATAACTTTTAAATAAGTATCTTAAATATATGTAGTCTACACATAATGATTTTTTTTCATATGGCCCTTAAAGAATTTTTTTAAAACCTAAAGCGTCTTTCCACACAATCTCATTTCTTTTTTTTAGTGTTTTGGTTGGGAGAAATGGCATGTCTTTTTTTTTTTTTTTTTTTTGCCTTTGAGCTCTGTCCAGCCTGTATTTTCCTGAATTCGGTAGTGTGTCACTCAGCATCTTCGTCTGTCCCCACTACCCAGTTACAAGATGCTCCAGGCACCTTTGGTGTGTTTCTTGCCCCAGTCCTAGAACTGGCCCTTTCTTCAAAGCTCCATGATTCCCCCTTACTGGGTTGAATCATTGAGCCATCTTACTGGGGAATGGTCTTAGAAATCGAGATGTGGGGGATCAGGTGGTAGTGCAGCGGGTTAAGCACACATGGTACCAAGCACAAGGACCAGCATAAGGACCCCTGTTCCAGCCCTGGCTCCCCACCTGCAGGGGGGTCACTTTACAAGCGGTGAAACAGATCTGCAGGTGTCTATCTTTCTCTCCCCCTCTCTGTCTTCCCCTCCTCTCTTTATTTCTCTCTGTCCTATCCAGCAACAATGATATCAATAACAAAAATAATAATAATAAACACAATGATAAAACAACAAGGGCTACAAAAGGGGGGGGAAACTTCCAGGAGCAGTGGATTCGTGGTGCAGGCATTGAACCCCAGCAATAACCCTGGAGGTAAAAAAAGAAAGAAAGAAAGAAATCGAGATGTATATCTTAGGTGTGCTAACTGCCACTGAGAAGCCAACAGCAATAGGAGTTAATCAGATCTTTTGCTGACAGAGCAATGAAATGGATGTGTGTGAATTAGCATGTGTAGTACATTGATGAATATTTATATCTGCAAACATCTGCATCTATGTTAGGACAAACGTGACTTTATACCAATGTTCTTTAATTCATTTCCATAAGAATTACTCTGCCCTCCTCCTCTTGCTTCTCCTAACCTTCCACCCCATCTTTCAGAAATTTGGCTCCTGCCATCTGCCATCTATTGAATTAATGATTCGATTCCAGTGTATACAAGCAGCTGTGTTGGACTTTTTTTTTGTTAGCCCACACTTCTGTGCTCTCTTGGAAAGTAACTTTCTCAATTAGAGTGTAGTACTTAAGCACTTATGTGCTTATTCATTTGCTTTTTGGTCTTGCAAACTCCACTCATTTCCAAGATTACTTGGGTCAGGAATTCCCTCCTCACCTGCTTCACTGCAGTGACTTCAGGCTTTTCTAGTGCAGTTCAGTTCTTCTGTAGCAATTTGATTGTACACTGGTATACTACAATTGCAATTTTTATAAGGTTTGATATTGCCTTCCCTCTTCTATTATGATGTCATCCACAACTAGTTTCCCTACCCTGATAAACACCCACTGTTTAACCCATAAGCTCCTTAGCAACCACTGGTAGGTTAACTTCTTTGTATTTTAAAAATGATTTTATTAGTGATTTAATATTTATTTAAATTTCTTTAAGAATTACCAGTTAAAATGACCAGTTAACAGGGGTTCAACTGCACACCATTCCCACCACCAGCTTCTCTGTGGTTGTTGTCATTTTCCAGGATACTGTATAACTGTATACTGACCATCTATCCTTTTCAGATTTGCTTAATTCACATACCAACATGCATTTACTCCTCATGCATGCCATGGTAGAGAAGTGTAGCTTACCATTTTTATGGATCAGTAATATTCCATTGTAAAATTGTGTTCAAAGTTGGTTTGTTCATTCACCTGACAGAGGTCATCTTGGTTGCTTCCTTTTTGCAGTGATTATAAAATAAACCACTATATACATCCATCACAGTTTCTAATGTGGATGTACTGTTTGAGAAAACACATAGAAGCATGGATTCTGAATCTAGTTGTAATACCAGTCCATTTTTAGAGATTCATTTATTTAGTTTATAAAAGAGAAGAACAGTGCTCAATTCTGGCATACATTGGCACCAAGGATCAAGCCTGAGACCTCAGATTTAAAATACAGTGCTTCTCTGCTGAGTTCTCTCCCCTGCACAGGACTGTTCAATTCTTAAAGAAAGCGACATCTTGTCTTCCAAAATGGTTGTATTATTTTGCATTTCCACCAGCAAGCTATGAGAGTGGATGCAGGCTTTTATGAGCTATTACAATTATTATTTTGAATTTTATACCTTCTAGTAGTCGTGCAGTGACAAATCATTTAGTATACAATTCTCTAATGATAAAAGATAGTTAGGATCTTTTAGGCTGGCAAGAACATGCATCTGGTAGTATACCTGCTTTGCCCTGTGTGTGACCCAACCTGCTGGCTGTCACCACCCCAATCCACACACTGTAGTCTTTCCTCTTTCTCTTTGTCTTTGCTTCTTTTCATCTGAAAGAAATTCAGCCCAGAATGGTGAATCCCCAGTAATAAGGATACAAAAAAGATATTTTAATGCAGCTTTATTTTTCAGCCACACCTATATGCATTCTTTGTTGAAAAATGCCTGTTTGGAAGTCGAGAAAGAATAACAAAAAGGGAAACTCAAAGCAGGATCTGACTAAATTTATAGTAGGGAACCAAAGTAAAAACCCTGGGTGGAAGGTGAGGGTGGATGTTCAGCTTCATGGGGCAGGGGGTGGGAGAAGGGGATGGGACACAGTCTTTTGGTAGTGGGATGGAGTTTATGTACACTCTTATTAATTTGTAGTCATATAAATCACTATTTAAGTAATATGAGGGGAAAACTGATTGAATGTCTCAAACTTCTTAAAGCACAAACTGAGTCTTTTTAATGCATATGTGGAGTCTTTGATATGTTGACTCTCTTAAAAACTTAGTCCAGGGAGAACAAAAGCAACCGGTGGCATAGCTATATGAAAATATTGTCAAAGGACATAAAATATGGTGAGGGTGTGTATGATATAGCAAATCCTAACAAAGGGATGTTTCAGAGTTAGCCCAATTGCCAAACAGTGTGATTATTGCAATAACTATCTATTGTCTTCTATAACTCCAAGACAACAGGAATCTCCTGCTTCCTCTATAGAGTCTATGTTTCTCCCAATCCTGGAACCTCTGGGGTGGGGCTCACTTCTCTGCATGCTTCTCTCAAGTCAGGCCAATTGATATTGCATCCACCGATCCCAACCTAATCAGTGCAACAAGTACCATCTCAGCATGTTTCACCTCAGACTGTGTACAGAGACATCAGACATGGGTTATATATATATATTACATATATATAACATATATTATATATATATATAGTTATAGAAATAATAGTCAATCCATATCTGTGACTTTGGGAGAACTCCTGCAGTTTCCAATGGAGAGAATGGGGACACAGAACTCTGATGGCGGTAACAGTACAGAACTGTAACTCTGTTATCTCATAATTTTAAATTAATATTAAATTACTAGTAAAAATTTAAAAAAAAACAAAGAAAAATGCCTGTTCAAGGCTGGAGATATGGATTGACCTGCCAATGTTCATATTCAGCGAAGGAACAATTACAGAGACCAGAACTCCCACCTTCTGCACCCCATAAAGAATTTTGGTCCATACTTCCAGAAGGGGAAAAATGTTAGGTAAAGATGACTGGGGTGGTGGTGGTCAGGCGGTAGAGCAGTGGGTTAAGCGCACATGGCGCAAAGTGTAAGGACCAGCGTAAGGATCCCAGTTTGAACCCCTGGCTCCCCAACTGCAGGGGGGTCGCTTCACAAGTGGTGAAGCAGGTCTGCAGGTGTCTATCTTTATCTCCCCCTTTCTTCCCCTCCTCTCTCCATTTTTCTCTGTCCTGTGCAACAACTATGGCAATTGTTGTCAATAACAACAACAATAATAACAACAACTATAAAACAACAGGGGCAACAAAAGGGGAAAAATAGCCTCCAGGAGCAGTGGATTCGTGGGCCCTGGATAATAATATCCCTGGAGGCAATAACCCTGGAGGCAAAAGAAAAAAATGACTAGAGGGCTCTGAACCCCAATTCTATCAGAACCCAGAGAGATAAGAGGGAAAAAGGAAGGACATTCAGAAGTAGTTAATAGATGTAGGTGTGAGGAGAGAATTCAGAACCATAGGTATATATCAACCTTTATATGTGACCTTGGGACAATTATTGCAGTTTCCAATGGAGGTAATGGGTCCACAGAACTCTGGTGGGGAATGGTGTGGAATTATATCCCTGTTATCTCATAATTTTTAAAATCACTAATATAAATAATTAAAATAAATAAAGAGAATATAGCTGGATACATAAAAAATTCCTGCTGAGACCATTTACCTCTTTTATTTTAAAGATCTATTTTATTTTTTTAAATATTTGCTTGTCTATTATGAGAGAAGAGGGAAGGGGAAGACAGGACCAGATCATTGCTCAGCTCTGGCATAACTCTGTGCTGAGTGAAATAGCTCGCTTGGATAGTGTGCTGCATTGCCATGTGCTTGACTCAGGTTTGATCCCATCTTCCACCACGTCGAAAGATGCTTAGATGCTATGATCTCTCACTCTCTGTTTCTATTTCTTTTTTTTAACTTTTAAAAAATATTTATTTATTCCCTTTTCTTGCCCCCCTTTTTGTTGTTGTAGTTATTATTGATGTCATTGTTGTTGGATAGGACAAAGAGAAATGGAGAGAGGAGGGGAAGACAGAGAGGGGGAGAGAAAGACACCTGCAGACCTGCTTTACCGCTTGTGAGATGACTCCCCTGCAGGTGGGGAGCTGAGGGCTCCAACAGGGATCCTTATTCTGGTTCTTGTGCTTTGCACAACATGTGCTTAATCTGCTGCACTACCGTCTGACTCCCTCTGTTTCTATTCCTAAATGATGATGATGATGATGATTGTTATAGTGACTGAGCCTGTTGTCCCCAAGCGCTCATGCATTAGAGTCCATGCTTCGAACAATCTGAACGCCGTCTCTGTTCTGTCTCTCTCTCTCTCTTCTGTGTAAGAATAAGGTCTAGCAGTCATCCAGCTGGAAACCAGTTCTCAACACTTCCATTCACTTTTCTCCTAATTGGCCTCTAGCTCCATCCTCCTCGGCTTTTGGTGCTATCAAAGGGGACTTTCTGCAGGTCATGTGTCTTCAGATGTGTCCATCTACCTTTTTCTCCTCCATTACATAGGAATTTCCTAGGCTTCTGTGCCTCATAGGAAGAGATTGGAGGTGAGAAGAAATAGGAGGGGGGGTGATAGAAGCCCATAGACCCTTATAATTCCATTCCACTTTTTACCAGGCAGTTTTGGCCTGGATCTCTAAAGACCCTGGAGACCCTGGATCCATTCTCAATCTTCTAGCTTAGTGATGATAGTAGTTTCCTGCTAGTGCTTCATCTGACATGTATGAATCTTTAGATACTCAATCTATATAGCCAGTCCCTTGCATTTCATTTATTTCTTTGTGAAAAATCAGAGTGTTTTCTGTTTTGTTGTTGTTGATGGACTTTGACAAACATTGCTATAGTAACCTGTCTTAGACTAACTGTGCCTAAAAAATCTCCAGTCACTCCTCTGTACTGACAGGCCAGAGTGTCTTGCTTTGCGGGCTGGTGGTGGGATGGCTGGGGAGAGGACTGCTGCTAGTGTTCGCTTACAAAACAAGAACAAAGCAGCAAGGTAGAAATGGCCTTTAGCTGCTGGCTTGGTTTCATATTTGCTCTGCACAGAAAGGAGAGTGATCTCCCCAAAGCAGCCTTGGTGAGAAATGAAGGCCTCAAATCCCCTGGCAAATAGAAACCAACTGTTTGGAAGCTCTTGATTTAGACACTTGCTATATTCTCAAGAGATTCTGGTTTCAACAACAGATGACCACAAAATATCTGCAAAATAAAGCTGTGGAACTTCTTTATTTTTGTTTGTAGATTTATGATGACTTAAAAAGAGAATTTGGAAAAAATTTCAAAAGCACCTCAAACACAATTGGATTTGTGAAGATTAGGGTATCAGGGCTAAGAGAAAATATAAAAATGTTAAACAAAAGTGCACATAATGCGTGCTGTGATGTCTAGAAAATGCAGTCAAGTTTTTAAAATTTATTTTATTATGGGGAATAGTGGTTTACAGTAAATACAGTTCTTGATACACATTCAAATTTTCTCAGTTTACAGCAAAACAGACTCACCCCCAGCCTAGGTCCACCATCATGCACCAGGATCTGAAACCCCCCATCCTCCAGTCTTTTACTTTGGTGCAATACACCAAACCCACTCCAGTTTCTGCTTTGTATTTTCCCTTTCTGTTCTTTATTTTTCAACTTCTCTCTATGAGGGAGATCATCCCATATCCATCCTTCTCTTTTTGGCTCATTTAATTTCACATGATTCCTTCAAACTTCATCCGAGATGAAGTGAAGAAGGTGACTTCATAATTTTTAATAGCTGAGTAGTGCTATTCTATCTTTTTGTTTATTTTAATTTTATTTAATAGTCAGTAATAAGAGAAATATTATCCATTATATGATCCTCATTCAAAAGAAAAAAAATTCTTGTAGAATCAAACTTATTTCCAATGACATGAGAAAGGTATTGCTTCTGGTGTGTCTTCTTGGAAAGGGCAAGATAGAGCCACAGCGTCAGCAACAACCCCAAAGCTGGATTTTTAAAAGTATTTAATTTATTTATTTTTAGATAGATATATAGATAGATATGCACCCCAGAGCACTACTCAACTCCAGTTTGATGGTGGTGCTAAGGATTGAACCTGGGGCCTTAGAGCCTGAGGCATGCACATAAAGATGTTTTGCATAATTGTTATGCTGTCTTGTTAGCCCACTACAGTTCATGTTTTAAGAGAAGCTTCTGTCTGAATTAGAAAAGGCTTTTCTGAATCCTTGGATTACGTGTGTATGTCCTGGAATTAAAACTTCTCGGGTTAGTATGCATTGCCCTGTTTCTTTGAGGCTTCTGATTTATCACACTCTATGAAGTAGTAATGATCTGAAATCCTTTTGTCTTTGACTCTCCATGTGTTGATATGTCAGGCTTGTGTCATTTGGAAGCTCACTTAATTCGTTCAGTGAGTACTTAATGGGTTCTGGAGCTTCTGCTGTTGAGAAATAGAAATTTAACCTGGAGAGGTAGAAGATAAGTAAGTTGATAAAGTAAATTTATGTAATTATGATGTCTCATCAGAAATAATGCAGAGGAATGGGTTACTATTTGAGGTGTTAGTGTGTATGCTAGCTAGTTTGTAGTAAGTGACCTGGGAAGGTCTTCCTCAGATTTCAGGTTGGAACTCGAGTTGAATGATATAAAGGAAGTGGTCACACAGCATTCTTGGAGGGAAAATTGATGAAAGAGAAGGGGCAATAGACAAAGATCCTGAGGTTTTTACTCATGGAGCCAGCAGTAGAGTAAACCAGGAGGAGATGGGGAGGAGAGGTGAATAGAAAGATAGGTAGTAGCTTGTTCATGTGCTTCAGAGGAGAGTATGGGTTTTATTCTATGTGTGGTGGTCTGGCCTGATTATAATTTTTTTTTGGAGGGCAGGTTGATTTTAATGGTCTCTGGCGGGTGGTCCTCACCCACTTCTGAACAACTCTGGAGAGCGAGGCCCACCCGTTGGGCTTTTTTATTTTTTAATTTTTTATTTATAAAAAGGAAACATTGACAAAAACCATAGGATAAGAGGGGTAAAACTTTGCACAATTCCCACCACCAGGCCTTCGTATCCTATCCCCTCTCCTGATAGCTTTCCTATTCTTTAACCCTCTGGAAGTATGGACCCACGATCATTGTGGGATTATAATTTTTAAAGGTCACTGCTGTACAGAACATGAATTGCAAGCAGGAACTAGTAGAAACATGGCAACAGTGTAACAGGATGCTGGAGCTGGAAGATGAAGAGACATAGTGATGAAAGGTTAGGTATGTGGGATGAAGGGAGAGTGAGGAATCTAGGACGATATTCAGATACTTTGCTTCAACAATTAGTTTGCTGACACAGGGAAGCTCTCAGGAACAATCAGCATGGGAAGCAGGGAATCGAGTGTTCTGCTTTGGACAACATAACACACTTTTGACTGTAAGTGACATAAAAGCCAGATCAAAATCACTCCAACAGTAAAGAAGTAGTAATGGCTCATGGAACTGAAAAAGTCCACACCAGCAAGTCCTCAGGAAGGATTTGATCAAAGCTCTGGGTCAATTGACCTTAATCTCTTGGCACTATCTTTCTTGCCACTAGTCTGAACATTGCATATATTGAGTCAGAAAGAAGAAATAGAGCAGATAATTCCCAGGCAGGAAAAGATTGTTAAGACTACTCCAGTGAGATTGTCCAGGGTCATATACCAACTCTGGAAACAATTAGGAAGGTGCTAACTGATGCTAGTTAGGTCATGCACTCCTGTTCTGGAGTTAGGATCCAAGGTGGATGAGTTAGGGTTTCTAGAGATATAAATATTTTCTCAGATGTCCTCAGAAATTCATAGGAGGTGAGGAATATACTGAGAAGTAGGAGGGAGGGACTGGATGTCAGAGAGAAAAATGACACATATTCAGTACATACATACTTAATTGGAAGTTCCACTAAGAGATCTAAGAGGGACTATTAAAGAGCCAGTTAAAGGAATTAGACTAGAGAGATCTGAGCTGGAACTAGATATGTGGTATTTGTAGGTTTATAGAAGACATTTGGGACCAATGGACTGGCTGGACATTGGAATTCCTCATCCAATGTATGTGTGTTGTATGGACACAGAAATCCATTCAAAGCCACAGATACTTAGGGAATTGTAAAAGCAGAGAAGAATGTAGGGAGGGTTAAAGGGATGAAATCTGGGACATTCTAACATTTAGATGGCAAAAGAACAGGCAAGAGATCCAAACATCATGAAACTTAAGTTCTTGAGGAGGAAAGATGCATATATGAGTATTCAACACTGCAGACAGGTCAAGAAATAAGAGGACATACACTTGACTTGGGATCAGGTAACACACTTATCAGCAAACTTCTCAAGAGACATTTCAGAAGAGTGTTGTGGAGTAGTAAATTTGACTAGAGAGAGTTGATGAGGGTATGAAGTGAGGAAATAAACATGGCCCAAGGACATGATTCTCCAAAGAGATGAGATCTTGCTGTGATGAGGATCAGAAACAAAATTTCTGAGTGCCCTAGGAGGTAAACTTTCTGAGGGCAGAGCTTAGACATGGATTTCCCCACTGCAGAATCCCCAGTGACTGTTAAGATCAGACACTCAATGAACACTTTGGGAATTGGTGATTTGGAGACAAGAGGGGGGTCCAAGAGACTCCTTGGGTGCAAAAGTGCCTGGTAAAGCCATGACTTCCAGTGCTTCTGAGAAGAGGGTCATAACATGTCAAGAATGGGTGAAGGAGACATCTCAGGAGTCACAGTCAGTGGAAATTAGATGCCATTTCCATTATCATAGTGAAGATCTCTCATCTCTTCCACAACCATGGTGCCCATTCTGGCACTGCCAGGCGGGAGACTGACCCTGGAAGGGACCATGACGTTTTGATATTGGGAGCAAGTTTTCCCTTTCTTACATGAGCTATTTATAGAATGTCTGTTTTTCTGGAGATAGGCTGGTGACTTCCATTTCCTGAGCTCCCATGACATCCAGCCAGACAATGTGAAATCAATAAGCTAGCCAACAAATCTGTGAGTCAGAGTTTTATTTTTCTACTTTTTAAATTACTTCAAGACCCTAAGGTGCCACTGATGTCACAGTGAGCACCATGGAAGCAATGGCTCAGATTTTTGTGTAGATTCTTATAATATAGTCCAGGGGAGACAGGTTGTGGACCTGATCCAGGAGAGTGCCAGGGGAGGAGAAGCTAGAACAAACTTGAGCAGAGTTAATTAAGGGCAAGTGAGTAAAATGGACTAACTGCAAGGTTACCTCTCAGACTGGCATTGGTGATGGAGAGGGATGTGACAAGTCACTAGAACAGGACACACAGAGAAGAGTTGATTTGGATGGGGTAATGTGAGAAGGACAAGCCTCCTTTGGAGCTGGTTCACTGGAGCAAAGAGTTAAACATGTGAGTAGGGAGAACTTTGAGCTTCCTGTAGAAGTATGAGTGGAGACAGTGGGAGTCTTGAGCTTACAGGTGGCAGTTGAGACCATCAAAGTTGTGGAGAATATCCTCAAGGATTCAACCCTGAGTAAAAGGGGAAAGGAAGCTGAATTCTGGGTGTCTCTTTCCACCATGGAAATGTAGATAAGCTTCCTTTGTTATAACAGATGACCTGCAGGAGGCAGCTGCCCTTCTCCCACCCATGATCCAGTCCCCTGCAACAACAGAAAATGCTGGAGACAAGAAAACTTTATCCACCTACACAAGCCTTTGTTGCTTAGTTTTCATTCCCTCCCACTGAGGGTGATTTTCTGTCCAAGGAGATCATGCGTGAGACCTTTCCGAGTGTGGGGTGCATTCATGTCTTGCTTTACCAGCACCCACGAAGATCAGTGCAGGTGGGTCTTCTGTCCCTTCTAGTTGTTGCTGTGATGTAAATTTGTCCTCTATATATATAAAGTAATGTCCTGCACTACTTTACATCTATAGAGCATGGAAAAGTTCTGGGTGGGTTGGGAGAGCCCTTAGTGTGTCCTTGTTGGTCCTACTCTTCCTCCTGAGCCAATTTCAACCCCAATGCTGACATCACAAAATGCTGTTCTTTCTTTTACTCCCTGCATGCAGTGTGATCTTTTCTTTTCTTTTCTTTTCTTTTCTTTTCTTTTCTTTTCTTTTCTTTTCTTTTCTTTTCTTTTCTTTCTTTCTTTCTTTCTCTCTTTTTTTTGTTAATGTAGTCTTGACAGAGCTGTGTCTGTCTCAATGATGGGGAGAGGGCAGAGCAGAGTACATCACCAAGTGAGTGGTAAGTAGTGGTGGAAACACTAGGGACAAGTACCTCTTGCCAGGGAGGTGGAAGTGGAGAGTTGTGTAGGGGAAGACACACAATGTTGATTGGAGAATGAAGAGTGAAAGGAGGAGTCCTTCCAGATTGCTGCAATGTGCGTGAATGCATGCTCAGCTTTGGAGAAAAGGAGTATGTGTGAGGGAGCAGTGGGTTGATGGGGAAAGAACTGAGTGCCTGCAGGGCTGGGTGAAGGATGAGGGAGAAATACCTTTAGGTAGAGGGAAGGCATCCTCGTGAGTCTGTTGGGACAGAGAAGAGTAGTTGATCAGAAAAAACTTTTAATGAAGAGCCAAGAAGTCAATGGTCTCAACTTTGTCTGGAAGTAAGGTTCGATTGTTTTCTTCAAGTGTGAGGGGGTGACAATTGATGGGGACACTTGAGGCAAGCAGAAAGGGTTCAGTAGAGAGTGCCCAGCTTCTTAGGCTACACACCTGTCATTTCACTCCGCAGGGTGAGTGGGAACCTTGCTGCAGCCGTGGCAACACCTTATGGGCAGCAAGATTGCATGGAGGGAGGGGAGACCCTGCTTTCTTTCTAATGCAGCTAATCCTGACTGCATACCTTTTGCCCAGAGGGTGGCAGAGCTGAATGAGAAGGAGTTAGGCTGTGGATTATCCTTGTGTGTAGGGCCTGCTCTGTTGGGTGAATCTGGGACTAGGACTGAGTGCAGAGGTGTGGAGGAGCCTGAGATAGAGCTATTCCTCACACCCACCATGCATGGGGGACAAATCTTGGGTGTGAGGGCAGCAGGTGCCCAAGAAGTAGACAGGGGATGCAATCTGAGGGCTGCTGATGACAGCTTAGCTGGGCTTTTGGCATCAGACCTTTTGCTTTATAGACTTATTTTATTTATATATATATTTATTTTTAATTTTTTATTTGTAAAGAGGAAACATTGACTAAACCATAGGATAAGAGGGGTACAACTCCACACAGTTCCCACCACCAGAACTCTGTATCCTATCCCCTCCCCTGATAATTTTCTTAGTCTTTAATCCTCGGGGAGTATGGACCCAAGGTCCTTGTGGGATGCAGAAGGTTGAAGGTCTGGCTTCTGTAATTGCTTCCCCGCTGAACATGGGTGTTGATAGGTCTGGTTGGCATCATGCTAGCATGTGGAACCTGGTGGTTGAAAATAGAGTTAACACACAAAGCCAACGTAATTATTGACCAACCATGGACCTAAAGGCTGGAATAGTGCAAATGAAGAGTTTTTTTTTTTTTGGGGGGGTCCTCCATTTTGTAGATAGCTAGTAGGCATATTTTAGTTATATTCCAAAGGACCTGTGGCTATACTAGTTTTTTTTTTTCCCTGATCCTGAAATCTGATATGCTGTTGGATCCAAATTATTGTCTGGGGAGATGATGTCATGGCTGGAAAAAGGACCAGAAAGCTGGATCAGGCAAGAGAATAGATCCCTAATATGGGAAAGGGGTACAAATATTATTGACTGTAAACCCAGCCAATTTGACGTGATCTTGGGCCCATATTCAGCTTAGGAGCCTATGTGACTTCTGCATCCCTGTAGATCTGAGCTCACATTCTGTGGTCATGAGTAGGAACATTCCAAGCTGCCCCAATATTGACCCATCTTCCTCAGGTGTAGCATAGAGTATGTTGTCCAGCCTCCCTTTGGATGATGGAACATTCTCTACCATTATTGATCCAAGTTAAGGACAAGGTTCTATGGGGGCTCACAAAGGGGTCTATTGTGTTGTTCCTGATAGAAATGACCGGTAACAATAGAAATAGGGATTTATTCGAGGTCTGGACCCATCATATCTGTTTGGGAATCTCAGGACTTCCCAATTAGGGCCCCAGTATAGACATATTTTATTTGTTTCATATGAGCTAGCTTCCCATGAGAAAGAGAGAGGAGACAGAGCACCCCAGTGTCCTTTGCAGATCAGAGCGTTGATTCCAGAGGCATAGGCATGCAAGTCCAGTGCTCTACCTGCTGAATTATTTCCCCAGTCACCATGTGGCTCCACATCTCATTGCCTGTTGTCATTGGCTGCCATTGACTGGTGGTGCCCCCAGGCCTCTCAGAGCTATAGTTGAGCAGCAGGCAATGTGCAAGTGAACTTGGAAATTTCCTATTCTCTCCACAATGGAGTGCTTAGAAGGCTAGAACAATTGGGTGTACAGAATATTTTCCAAAGAGAAAGTCATCCTGCACAGTAATTAAAAGGGAGACTTCTGTCTCCCACCCCAGCTGAGAAGGGTACGTGGACTGGCACACAATGATCTTTTCATTTCCTTAGAGAGAGATGGGACCACTGTGGGGCTTTAACAGGTACAATGGCATTAATTGGGCTAAAATTGGCTCTGTCATAAAAAAATTAATAATCAAATAGGAAACTGGCCAAATTAACAGAGACCTGAGGGCTCTGTGACAATAATTCAGACTCTTAATGACCTGGGACAGAGAAGTCACCAGAGGTATGACCTCAAGTTGCTGGGCCATGCTAACTTGGTGATTTAACAAGTTGACCTGGGTTCCTTGCCAGCCACATCCTGCCAATGGGCCACATGCTGGCTTTGAAGTCAATCAGTCCTCCTGCCCCACAGCTAGGTTGTTGTCACCAGTCCCAATGTCCCCTGGATGTGGTCAGTAGAACCAGTTCTGTCCCTCAATTTCCTGCCAGGACAGACAGAAGATAATGCCTACTTTGCTTTCTTTCCTTCTTCCCCATTGCATTCAATCAATTCTTATGGTGCTTCCTGAACTTTTAGTGTGACTCTAGACACTGGGATTGTTGGTTAATGCACACTGACATAGTAGGTCTGGGGTGAGGACTGAAATGTCCCCACGGGTCTTGAAGATGCTGGTCTGGGAGCCTCACTGTAAGTCAGCCTGGTTTCTCTGTAAGAACATTTGCTTGCTCACTACTTCCCTTTTGGGGGGGAATAATTTGCAGAGACTGGCAAGTGCCCTGCATTGTGCTGGGTGCAGGAGTGGGTGAGAGTGAGATCCCAGTAAGGAGAGAAAAGGAAAGAGCAAGGAAGCTAGGCTCTGTTCTTGCCCCAAGGAAACAAACAAAGACACTCCGTGGGATTGCTGGAGAGCTGGACAGGAGACGGGTTTGGGGGGTGCATAGGTCTGCCACCACACCTACCAGGACTCTCAGTAAGGACTCACAAAGGAGGTGACAAAAATCTGAGTCTGGAAACTGTGGCCTGGGAAGTAGTTGAACAGGTAGGGCGCAGGAGTTGCATGTCTGTGGCTCCCGGTTTGATACCCAGCACCACATGTACTGGAGTAGTGATCTGGCTCCTCTCTCTCTCTGTCTATCTATATATCTATCTGTCTATCTATCTCTTTCTTTCTCTCTCTCGATATGCTCTCCCCTTTCTCTCTCTCATATGAAATAAATAAAACTTAAAAACAAGATGAGTTTGGAAGACTGAGTTGGAGACCCCCAGGCAAATAGACAGAGAGGCTCTGGGCAAAGGGATGCTTGTGCTTGTGCACAAATGTAGACACACCTGCAGGGTGCTCAGCTGAGGGCCAGGAATCCAATGACCACAGTTTTCACATCAGGTGGGCTGGGAGGGAGAAGAGCCAGGTCCCTAAGGTATGATCTAGCAATTGATCTGCAAAACCCTTTGCATGGCCCTATTACCCAGAATGCCAGAAAACCAAATTGTGATTCACCCCACCCTGGCCCCACTCTGTTGTTCAGTCTGAGATGGTGGAGGTAGGGTAGGGCAGGATGGCCAGGAGCTGAATTGGGAATGAAAGGAGAAAGCAAGAATCCTCCTAGATCTTTCTGCCTCCCACCACTCGTCCTGCCATCAGGAACATGGTGCTTCCCTAGAACTGTTTTCAATGGGGCATGACTTTTCTCTGATGTAACTAGGGGTACGGACAACAGGAAGGGGGTGGGGATTAGCATCCCCAAGGCTCTCCTTCTGTTTCCAGAGTTGCATATCAAATGTTGGGGTGAAGTTTTGCCTGATTCATCAGTCCTGACCCCCATGTTCAAATTGAACCCCCTAAACCCAGTCCTTTGGGGGCTGTTGATTTCACTAGTAGAGAAAAGTGAAACTGGAAGGTGGGGCAAGCAGGCATTTCTAGTTACAAGGACTTTCTCTTGCTTGGCCCTCCCAATTGTTCACTCCTCTGCAGCTAGGGTGGGCCTGCCTGGGGAAGATTGGACTGACAGTGGGGAGAGGGGGTTGGGGGGAATGAGTGGAGCCTCCAGGGGCAGGAGCAGCCATCTGCACCAAATCAGCATGCTAATTACAAAAGAGGAAACCTGCCTGTGTATCTAAGCCAACTCCCAGATTCCAAGCTATTGCTTCAGTTCTAATTTGCAGACTGAATCCATGGGCTTTATGTAATTGAAATGCATTGACTGCTTTTCTCTCCAGACTGTGTGTAATTAGACCTTCAACCAATTCATCTAGCCCTCCATTTCCACCCAGTCCCCCTCCACATAGCCTGATCCCAGTTATATGAAGGGGAGAGAAACACAGAGAGAGGAGGGGAGGCAGAAGGGAGAGAAGGGGGGGGAGAAAAGGCATTGCAATAAAAACAAAACAAAACACCTAGATATTTAACACCTGGGGTGGGGAGGGGGATACTAAACAGTGTAGAACATCCTTACATTCATTTTATTGTTTGTACAGTAGCTAATATTAACTTTTAATTGCATGTGAGAGAGGTGGCATGACCTTTTCCTAATTTGGAGCCATTTAAGCACACAATCAAGCACTTCTGGTAAGTTCCATGCCTAGAGTGTGAGCACATGCAGTACAGTGTGCTGGCAAGCTCACCTCTCAGGCCTCAGCCTTTTGCTGCAGTGTTTGTCCACTTGTTTTCAGCCTCAACCACCCCCCCTCCTTGAGACTCTGCCTCAGATTTACAAATGAAGTTTATTGGATTGAGTTGTATCTGAGCACACACCTTTTCTTTGCTTCCTGGCTGCCTGGGGTTATAAGATTGACTTGATTAAGTCTTCCATTGTTTACCAGTTTCCTTGGGCATGATGAAGCCATCCCACACTTCCAGAAGAAACTGGGAGTAAGTATGTGACCCAGGGAAGCCCTGGAGACAGCTGACACTGTGAAGGCAGGGCTTTGCAAAGGCATGGAGAGGTACGTGACTTTTATGGGAAGTATGATATGAAGTCACCGGAGCACGTCAAGCAGGGGAAAAGATGAGTTGGCTTAGCTATGTATGTAAAATATCCCTTTGCCTGCTCTGGGGTGAATGGATTGGAAAGACAAGGAGAGACTACAGAGTGGCCATCACAGGCAGAAGAGTGAAATCCTTAGGGCATGTCTTTATTAGTACTTGTATTATTATTATCACTGTTATTATTTTTCCTCTAGGGGTATCGCTGGTGCTTGGTACCTACACACGAATCCACTATTCCTGTGGCCATATTCTTTTAATAGGATAGGAGAAATTGAGAGAGGAGGGGGAGATAAAAAGATAGACATCTGCAAATGTGTTTCACCACTTGTGAAGTGACCCCCTGTAGGTGGGGAGCTGGGGGCTCAAACTTGGATCCTTATGGGGATCCATACACTTTGTACTATGCCCTTAACCCAGTACCTACCACCTGGCTCCTAGCACTTGATTTTTAAAAGATATATATATATATGTTAATTTTATTAGTGATTTAATATTGATTTACAAAATCATGAGATAATAGGGGTACCATTCTACACTGTTCCAGTCACCAGAGTTCTGTGTCTCCATTCCCTCCATTGGAGACTGTAGTAGTTCTTCTTCTTTTTTTTAATATTTATTTAATTTATTTATTCCCTTTTGTTGCCCTTGTTGTTTTATTGTTGTTGTTGTTGGATAGGACAGAGAGAAATGGAGAGAGGAGGGGAATACAGAGAGGAGGAGAGAAAGACAGACACCTGCAGACCTGCTTCACCACCTGTGAAGCGACTCCCCTGCAGGTGGGGAGCCGGGGTTCGAACCGGGATCCTTATGCCGGTCCTTGTGCTTTGCGCCACCTGCGCTTAACCCGCTGCGCTACAGCCCGACTCCCTGTAATAGTTCTTCTAAGGTCACAGATATGGGTTGACTATTATTTCTATAACTATCTATGTATATATATATATATATATATATTTGCCCATTTTTATATGGTCCTGCCTTCTCTTCCTTTCTAAATCATACCTACACTTATTACTACTTCCAAATGTCCTTCCTTCTTTCCTCTTCTCTCCCTGGGTCCTGATGGAATTGGAGTTCAGAACCCTCTGGTCATCTCCCCCTAACATCTTCCCCCTCTGGGGGTATGGACCAAAGCTCTTTATGGGGTGCAGAAGGTGAGAGTTCTGGCTTCTGTAATTGCTTCTCCACTGGAAATGGACATTGGCAGGTTGATCCATACCCCCAACATATTTCTGTCAATCCCTAGTGGAGAGGTGAGACTTGGGGACACATTGGTGAAGTCGTGTGCCCAGGGAGGTCAGCCTAGAACAGTCTTTTGTGGCCAGTAGCTCCAGCAAAACTGTTATGGTTCATACTGGGGCAGGGCTCTGAAGGGAAGTCAGGGTGGAATCATGATAGTGTCTGCAACTTGGTGGCTGAAAGGTGGCAAGATATGAAGTGGGACAAAATGATTAATGAACAGGAACCAAAAAGTAAGAGTAGATCATATGAGAATAGGAATCTTAGGGTGTAAAGAAGCTAGAAAGTCTATTCTAGGCATGTTCTTAGGGGCCCATGTCTATTGTAGTTTTTTGCTTGAGTTTGATTCTGACAGGGAGTTGGACAAAACTGTTTTCTGAGAAGATGGTGTCAGAGTATAGAAAAGACTAAAAAGTTGGATTAGGGCAGAGAGTAACTTCCCTTCTTGAAAAAAAAAAGCCTATGAATAAAATTGACTGGTTACTTTATCCACCTGATCCAGGGCCCATATCTATTTATATTTAGCACAAGAGCCTATGTGACCTCTGTGTCCCTGTCAGTCTGAGCTCACAGTTCATGGCCATAGTTGGGAACATTTCAGGCTTCACTCATTTCAGGACCAGTCTTCCTCAAGTGGCAGAGCAGGTGATCTACCTACTTACCACACCCACCAGCACCCTATTCTAAATCATTTCCTCTTACTTAGACTTCTGCAAATGCCTTCTCATGACTCTACTTCCACTACTGTGCCACTACAATTCACTCTCTGTATAACAGAGGGAAAATTGATTATTCTAGAGATTTATATATTTGCTTATTTATGAGAAAGGGGGGCAGAAGAGAGCGAGGAAGAGGAACAGAGTATTACTCTGGCTCAGGCTATTCAGGGATTGCACTTGAAACGTCATGCCTGAAAGTCCCATACTTTCGCCACTATGACACCTAACAGCCCATGAAAAAGGATCTTTTCAAGAACAATTTGGATCATTTTTCTCTCACACTTAAAACCCTCCACTGACTTCCTCCAGTACCTGCCTCTCTAGCCTCAACTCAACAACTCTTTTCTCCCAGTGAAGACCTCTGGGCCTTTATTCTGGAATTTGGACCTCACCTACTTGATGCAGTTCATTTAATGTCATGATCACCTCTTCCCACTTCCTCTGCTGCTCAGAAGGGGTGACTAGCCTTGCATGAGTTGGCCCAGGGGAATGAGATAGGCAGAAATTCCTAACCTCTACTG
Organism: Erinaceus europaeus; assembly: GCF_950295315.1. Classification (NCBI taxonomy): domain Eukaryota; kingdom Metazoa; phylum Chordata; class Mammalia; order Eulipotyphla; family Erinaceidae; genus Erinaceus; species Erinaceus europaeus. Next base: position 3,980,934 of record NC_080185.1, read on the forward strand.
GTACTGGCAACTAGCAACTAGCTTCAAGTCTTTTTCCTGGCCTAAGGGTGGTCTAGGGGAGAAGGGGAAGGGAAGCATGGTCATACTGGGGAAGATGGCATCCCACCTTTCTAGAGACATCTGGTCTCATGTCACCTTCCCTCTCTCCCTGTATCTACACTGAAGCTGGAGCTCCATTTCAGCTCTAACAGTTACCTATCATGTCACTGTTAGCTGGAGCTATAAGGGGACAGTGTTTGGCCGGCTGATTTATTCCTGACCAACTCTTTGAACTTGATCATGGGAGAAAACTGCTATGGACTGAAGAAATAGAAAAGCACAAGCACAATCCATATTCAGTGTGGTTTCAAGTTCATGTGAGGGCTCCAGCCACTCCCACCAACACTGCTTTGAGCAACACATGCTACCCAAGTCTCCTTGGCAATCCCGTTGCCTTGGAAACACAATGATGCCAGGAATGACACATATAGCTAATGGTTGCTGCTTATCCCTATCAAATGAGATGCTTCCCTCATCAGGATTTTGAAAATTCTGGCCCTTTTATCTGTATGCCCCTGCCTGGCAAATCTATTCTTTTGCCAGGAGCCAGCAGCAGCCAGTGGCAATCACTAAATGATGCAGAGCCTTTATCTGGCCTTATCTTTTGCGCCTCTCTAATTGGCTATTAACTTTTGCCACCAGGCTGTTCTTTGTAGCACACCAGGTGACAAATTAAAGGTGTAGAGTCCACAGAACTTGTCCCTGTCCATCCTAGCCAAGAGCAGATTGAGCTAAGAGCCTGTGGAGTGTGTGGAAAGCCTCTCTCTTCTCATCAGTACTACTCACAGACTTGTGATCTGTCCTGGGGTAGGACAAAGTTGCTTACACCTGCCCACTTCAACCTCATCCTCTGACTGGATTTTGACACTCCCCCACTGACCCCACCTGTGGAGGGGGGATACACTCCACTCACTACCTCCTCTAGATCAAAAAGCCTCGCTTCGTATCTCCATCTCTCTAGCACATACACCAGCCTCAGATCCCTGGAGAACAAATCCAGGTGTGAAGTGCTAACCACCCCCAAAAGAAAGTCTCAAGGAAGGAGTGAGCAGAGGATGGGGATCAGGCCTGGGCACTTGGTTGGCATGTCAAGAAGTACCATCCTCTGGCTCCTTAGTACACCTGCCCCACATGTTGTCTGCTCTGCTACATCACTTCTTCTGATACTTTTCCCCCATAGTCATCAGTGTGGGTGTGTGACAAAGAGGCCTCTAGAGTTAGAGTTCCAGGAACAGCATTCCAGCCCTATCATCAATTAGTGTGTCGTTGAACAGGTTACTTGAGCCTCTGGGGCTCAACTGCTTCCTCTGTGCAGTGGGGATAACACCAACATTGCAGTGGTGAGGACTGAATGAGACAGTGTACTCTACACATCTAGCCTACAGCCTCACTGCATCTTGTGTCCCGAAAGTGGCCACGCATACTGCTCTTATTATTAAGAAATGCTGAAGGAAGTGGGCCAAGGTCCCAGAAGTTGTAGGTTCAATTCTTGGCATTACTTTATGTCAGAACTTAACAGTGCTCTGGTCTCTCTCGTCCTGTCATTGAGCAATGAATACATGCATGAATCTTTTGTAATAATATGTAAGTTGTTGAAAAGAAGCTGCTAACCTCACCCAAAGTCCTTTTTCACAAGTGCATCTGACCACTCAACCTCTCGACTCTTCTATTCACTCTTGATTCTTTTTCTTTGTCCTCCAGATACATAGAGACCCTTTTGCCTCTCCCACTGAGTAACCACTCTAACCCAGACCTCCAGATGCCAGGCTACTTCTAATTCAGACTCAGTATTCCAGCCACACGTTGAAACAGTACCCCACCTGTGCCAGGCAGAAGCTAGGAAATGACAATGAAGAATATCAGAAATGAAAAAGGAGGAACACATGTTTCAGTCAAATAATCTTGTTCACAGGCAGATCTAGATTCTGTTGCTATGAAATAATTACCACCAACATCACCCTTTAACCAGTTCTTATCAAAGTGCTGAACTTTAAGTTCTCCACTTCTGTCTGTTCTGACTTTGAGCCCTCTAATACTGTCATAGATGTGAGTCATCTTTTAAAAAAAATTTTATTTATAAAATGGAAACACTGACGAGACTATTGGATAAGAGGGGTACAATTTCACACAGTTTCTACCACCGGAACTCTGTATCCCATCCACTTCTCTGATAGCTTTCCTATTCTTTAACCCTCTGGGAGTATGGACCCAGGGTCATTATGGGGTACAGAAGGTGGAAGGCCTGGCTTCTGTAATTAACTTCTCCTTTGAAAAACAAACTCATCTTTTCAGGTATAATTTTCTATTTTATGTATTTCCTACCATTTCACAGAGATTTATATGCTCTGTGGTTTCATCAATTTGGGTCAACATGTGAGAATTAGTAGGGAACTATTCATTCTTTCAATAAGCATCTCTTAAGTATCCTTTGGGAAATGCTAGACTATACCACAGTAACATGTAATGCGAAACAATCTTAGTGGCCTATTTTAATTATTTTATAGAAGATAGAGAGGGTGAGAGTGAAAGAGGGAGAGAGAGGGAAAGACATAAATAGAGACTGAGATTAGAACACACTTCTTCTGTTTATAATGTTCTATTTGTTTGTGTCCTGTGTTTAAGTGACCTTCCAGATGGAACCCAAGGCCTTACACGTGCACAGCATGCACTTTACCACTCAACTACCTCCCTGGCTGGCTTTTTTTCTTTTTAAAAAGTATTTATTTATTTATTCCCTTTTGTTGCCCTTGTTGTTTTATTGATGTTGTTAATGATGTCATTGTTGTTGGATAGAACAGAGAGAAATAGAGAGAGGAGGGGAAGACAGAGAGGGGGAGAAAAAGACAGGCACCTGCAGACTTGCTTCACAACCTGTAAAGCGACTCCCCTGCAGGTGGGGAACCAGGGGCTCGAACCGGGATCCTTCAGCCAGTCCTTGCGCTTTGCGCCACCTGCGCTTAACCCACTGCACTACCGCCTAACTCCCACCAAGTTTTTTTCTTATTCACATGACATAGTCATTGTGAGAGATTAGGAGCCTGATCCATATCCATTCACTCTAGAACACAGGCTGGCACTTCGATTATCACCTTGGACACTTCTGGTCATAATACAAAGGCAAGGAGCTCTGGACACTTTTCATCAGATGTCAGGTGCTCAGCACTGGAAGTGACACATGTAGTTTTCACTAGAAACACATTTTGCTGAGTTATTCACGTGTTCAAACTCACCTGTGTAAGGGCCAAGAGGTATGATTGTGTTAGATGTCCCACCAGAGAGGCAGAAATAGCTGGTGATCAGCATTGAGCCAGTAATGAGGTTGTGCGATCTAGCAGGATGTGCCTGGTGGACGGCCTCTGTTCTCTTAGTATGTGCATGTGCTGGCCATGAGCTTGAATGAATGAGAGCAGGACATGGCAGGGGACCCTCTCATGGGACTTCAGCTTCCTGCCTCTTCTTTTCAATGGCTGGCTAGGTGCTGCTAAGATCTGGACACTGATAGGGCTAAGGACACCCCATAAGACTGAGCACCAGGTTTTCTGATAACCTGTCTTCTAAGAAAAGGCTGACTTGGAGACACAGCCCCCTGCAGGCTATTAACAAGACTCAGAGTAGCAACTTCTTAGAATAGCTAGTGTTGCTTTATTTTCTGAGCACTATGTCACAGTGTCTGTGCAGACTGCTCAGAAGCCAGAACTCCAACAGTGAAGTTCAGGCATGGAATAAATAAGAGAAAATTCAGTGAAAGCAACTATGTGGGTCCCACAGCTGTCTCAGTGGATAAAACATTGGACTCTTAATCATTAGATCCTGAGTTTGGTCCCTGACATCACAGGTGCCAGCATGATGTCCCTGTTCTCCTCCCCTACCCCACCAATCAATCAGTCAATGAAAGGCCAACATCAAAGTTATTACCAGACCTGCTCTTCCAAGTAGCACTACCTGACCTCTCAGAGGAGAGGATCCCAAGGATCCCAATATGTGTATGTGGGCCTTGGGGTCTCACCTTAATCTAAGGCACTTCAGCTGAGTTAGAAGATTTCAATAAATCATGCTCTAGCTTCTCTGAACATTTTATCCTGGGAAGATTCATGAGAAATGGCATGCATCCCAAGGCCCACATACACTTGAGTGGACCAGTTACCAGGTGGCGAGGAATTAGTCAAAGGTGCCATGGTAGGGGGCAGGTGAAGAGCGCCAGGGCCTGATTGAGGCTGTCTCTGTCACTAAAGTGATAACCATCTCTTGCTTAAAGAAATCTTCTTTCAAGTTTCATTTTAGAGAAAGAGCAGCTAACATAGAAATTTTCCATGCTCTGATATATATGTTTGTATGTAAAAAAGAAGAATGAAAGAAAATTGGCAGAAGACGAAATAAGAGGCTGGAAAGATTACAGAAAACTGACTAGAGGGACAGGGCAACGGCACACCCGGTTGAGTACTCACATTACAGTGCTCAAGGTCCTGGGTTTGAATCTGCAGTGGGGAAGCTTCACAAGCAGTGAAGCAGGGCTCCAGGTGTCTCTCAACCTCTTTATCTTTCCATATTCTCTGGCTTTCTTTCTTTCCTATCAAATGAAATTTTAAAAAAAAAGTGGAAAAATGGCTGCTGGAAGTGACAGATTTGTAGTGTCTGCACTAAGCCCCTGTGATAACCCCTAATGGCAATAAAACAAAATAAAAATAAATAAAACTAAAAACTGATTGGAACTAGGATTTTGGTTGAGCACCAGGAATGGAAAATGGAGTTCTTCCTTTGAGTAGCATGTGGCTCATCTGTGTCCCACCAGGAATAGGTGCTTGAGTGGCCTCTTAGGGGACAGGCTCCCGCATGGCTGAGACCCAAAGACACCAGTTCCCTGTTGGTTCATTCCCAAGAGAGGACTGCCTAGGTGTCTTTGGAGTTCTCTCTCCCCATAGGACCACAACCACTGGGTGGAAAGTCTGGCTTCATAAACTTGGACTTGTGGCAGCTGCTTTGCAACTAGTTAGGGTGAGGAGTACAGTGGAAGAAGATGCAACAAAAAATGGTGTAGGGTCAAGAATATCATGCTGAGTGTCAAAACTGGGGAAAAACTGTGTTCTCCCCTTGGGTGAGCCCTAGCACATGTCTGGACTTTGATGCCCTTACTTGAATGTTGGGGGTGATCAGTGAGGTAGAGTACGAGAGTTTGTGCAGTCTATACTGCATTTCTGGGGTGTCCAAAAGTGACAGCTTCCTTGCCTTCTTTGTCACAAATGCCACACAGTCCCATCCCAGCTACAAGCAGACTCAGATGGCCTGGCCTTATTTGAGTTCCAATCAACCCATCAACAATTCTACAAAAGCCCAAGGGAAACCATTTAATCCCTGCAAAAGGGTTTGATCTTTCCATTACTGAGTCCTGGTAATTGCCCCTAAAGTCTTCTAAAAGCTGCTAAAATCATCCTATTACTTTGGGGGTGTTTCACCAACAAGAAAATGAACAAAATTGATGCTTTCATTCTGCAGGCTATTTAAGTGAAGTCACTCCTTAGCAGAGCCAGGATGAGGATTAGGGCCAGTTTGGGAGCCTTTTGGGATTGGCCACTTGACAAGGCCCTCTCCACTCCCCATGGCTACCACTCACTCTGCCAGCTGGGGGAAAGTGAGCACAGCCTCACCTGGGCTCACACTGGCAGAACTGGGCCTTTCTGGGTGGGCCCCTCCTCTCCTGGCAATGGTGCACTGACTTGTTCTTCCAAATGGCCAATCCTAAACCATGAACTCTGCTCCAGCCCTCTGCTCCTGCAGCCTCCCCAGCTCAGAATAGCACCTCCTCTTTGCAGAGTGAGTCATGGAGACATCCTGGGATCTTCCCTTGCTCTACTGTCTCTTTTGGGCCAGGCAGAGAAAGGCAGTCCATTCTGTCACCTGTGTCACTGTAGTCCACTTTCTTTTCCCTAGTTCCGCTGCCAGTGCAGCAACCAGACCTTCATAAGATCCTACTGAAATCTCCCCCAAATCGATCTCTACCTGCTAGTATGTAGGATTATGTGAAAGCATGGTAGAGCATAGCGGAACTCCCCCATCCTTGAGATGGAGGTCTGAAAAGAAACCCCACCTGTCAATCTCTCCCTTTCAGGGATAGAGCTTGGTGGGAAACCTGACTTGAATTCCCTTTTGTCAGTCTCCCAGGCTTCACAGAGACCTGCAACTTCTAACACTTAGCTCATTCCCCTGCTACAAACCAAATGGCTGCCTGCTTGAATACTCCGTCACACTGCCTTGTCAGTAACATAACAATGGGATCCACACACACCTCTTCCCAGTTCTATGTTCATCATGACTTACATCAATACTCTGCCATTCTCTGTTTTATCTCACTCTGCTGGTTTAACAACCATGTTTCTCTTAACACCTTTAGATAATTAACATTTCTTGCCTCATGGAACCTAATTGTTTTGAGCTTTTTGTATCTCATCAATTCCGGTCATTCCTTAGCCCTCCCCACCACAGGGGTACTGACCTTTTGAAAACCTGTGATTACTGACATATGTGAAAAATGTTCTTTGTCCCACCTTGCTATATAAGCCTTGTCCTTTTTGGAATAAACTGGAAGTTCATACCTGAATTTCTCCTGGCTGTCCTTTCTGTATCACGTGATCCCTAGAATCCGTGACGGGAAAGCCAGTGGCTTACCTCTGTTGTGAGGCCACCCACGTGAGCACCAGCACTGGTAGATCTCTGTTCTAGAGTAAAAAGTGCTTGCTCTCCAGATGGGATTTTCCTAAGTGCAGGCCTTTTTTGCACCTGGGAAAATGCATGTGGTCATGGTTCTCTTGCAGCCCACATGACTGCTGAGCTCTGGTGGGTTGTCCTGCCTGGCCCCTCTTCACCCTCAGCCACTTCTGCATTCACCCTGCTGCCCGAAAAGACTCTGCTTGGTCGCTTCTTCATCTTGCTGACATAGTCCACTGCATCACTAATGCCCTGAGTTCCATCACCAATACTCTAAACAATCATTTCAAGTAGGACTCTGCTCAAATGCCACCTCCTCAGGCAGGGGAGCCAGAATAATGGTTCTGCAAGAGACTTCCTTGCCTGAGACTCTGAGAGAGGTCCCAGGTTCAATCCCCAGCACCACTATAAACTACAACTGAGCACAGCTCTACTGTTTGATCTTTCTGTATCTCTCTCATGAAAATAAATTAAATGATTTTTAATGCCACCTCTTCTAGGATGCCTTGGTGAATTGCAAACCTTTTGGCTATTTAGCTGCAAAAACAACTTGTAGGTTTGGGTAGCTAATAAAACAGTAATGCATAGGACTTGCATTGAGAGGTCCCAGGCTCCATCCCCAGCATCACTAATAACCAGAGCTGAGCAAGCTTGAGTCATACACACACACACAAAATCACTTTGGGCAGAGGACCTAGGGCCCATTTCTTTTATAATCATTCAGTGGTCATGAATCTACCTGTCCCTGCAGACTTTGAACAGCAATAGGTCAAGAAGCAGGCATGGCCAGTCACAGTGTGCCCAGGAGGGCATATGAGGCACTGAAACTAACCAGAGCCTCACACAAGCACTAGGGGCATGACCTCTAGCCCAGCCTGTTTTGCCTCAGTTCTTGCCTCTGACACTGATGCATAGGCAGGGGGAGGCCTGGAAGCCACGCGCTGTGCAGATTCTGTTTGACCTGCCCCTGCTCAGTTGGTCTGTTTGCACAGGTAGTTGGACCTTGCCTACAGACAAAGCTGCAGTGTGGGCAGAAAATTACTCATCCGTTCAGCACACAGCTGGGATGCTCCCAGACCAGAGAGCTTGGCAAGGGTACAAATAGCTCCTATTTCCGGATCTTCAATGACTCGGCCCGAGTAATAACTTAGACCTGCCTTACAGCTGCCTGCAGTGAGGGCCTGAAAACCGAAAGCTTTATGTCTGCGATGAGACTTGTCCTGCGCATTAAACTTAAATCCTCATGGCTCCAGACAGAGGCCTGATGAATAGGTTGATCCTTGGGGCTCCTTGCGAAGGAGAGAGCATTGCAGAGCCCCAGGCCAAGTAACTGAGGCAGAGAAGCCAATGCACAAAGCACAGGGCAGACAGGGACAGTGAAGGCATGGTGACATTCAACCCTGGAGCCTTCAGATCAGCACATAGTGCTGCTCCTGCCTCTACTACACACCCAGAGACCTGCATTCAGGCCTCAGCTTTGCCTTGGGCTTATGTTTAGTCACTTGCTCAGCTAAGGTCTCCTCTTCCACCTCTTTAATAAGATGAGCCATCTTATTAAATCACATCTCCCTTCCAATTGCTCCCTACCACACGCACACCAAGTGCTTGGTAATAACTAGGAAACTGACAAATGCACGCTCACTCCAAAGAAGGCAGAATTAAATCTGTCCTATTTGCTGGCCCATAATATCCTCAAATTCAGCATGTTCAAACTCCAATTAATCTTGTCCTCCCAAACCTTCTGTTCCATAGTCTCCCTCTTAGCAGAATGCCAATGTCATTTACCCAATTATTGAAGCTAGTAACTGATGAGTCCTATATGAATCCTCACTCTGCCTCCCACTTCTCACCCATCTCATTATCAGTTACTTCTGCACTACCTGCCAACGCTCTCTCCAACATATCTCCTCCCTTTCCTTAACCATTGCCACCCTGGCCCAAGCAGACATCAATTCTAGAATAAGTTCCCCCACCAGCCGTCCAGTTTCTGCTCTTATCCCCTCAAATACATCCTCATTTAAAGCACACAAATATCACTACCCTTTTGGAGTCCTAAATTCTGACTGTGATCTACAAAACAGTCTTGCACAGGCATGTCTGGGGTTTTATTTGGAATTCCCAGTCCCAGGACACTAAGAGTGAGGTGAAAACAGTGAAATGAGTTACGAAAGGAAAGAAAGAAAAGGGTGAGTGGTAAACTTTGGAAGTGGTCAGTTAACAAGAAAATTATCCAGTTATTGAGTTCCACTTGACATCTGCAGACAGGTGGAGTAAAATCACCTTGCATCCAAATATTCTGTCCTGTCTTCTGTTACTTCTTGTTGAAAGGCCAATTCTAGAGCTCTTACCCTGTCTGCATTTCCAGGCTGTGTTATTTGACTCCTCAGGCATCCCTTGCTTACAGAAGGGAGACTTCATGTTACATAAGGCACTTCTTCTGAGTCTAAAAGTTTCTTGGGTTAAGTTAGATCCGTCTAGTCACTGCCACAGTGGGCTCAATGCAGGTATTGAAGCCTGGTCCTTTCCTTGGGGTTATGGCCTCAGAGGTGAATGAAGCATCTGATAGTGTTATGTGACAAGGCAATAGCAGCAGACACAAAGGCTTTTCATTGAGAAAATATTCTCATTACAGGAAAATAGGTGAGACTGAGTGAAGCTGGTGTTATTACTGATAGCCAAGATTTATTTACTCTCTGCTTGAAGATAAGAGACGACGGCTGGTAGAAGGAAAAACAGGCTTATTTGAGCGCTAGAAACCCAGGGAGATGGCACACCCATGCCTCAAAACCATGTTACTCTCAGCATCAGGTCTACGATTTATTTAAGAAAGAAAAAGAATGATGGCTAATTGGGAGAGTGAACAAAACAAACAAACAAACAAAAAAAGCAGGCACATGTCTCCAATTGACCTCATTATTTTAATGAATTGCCAAGGTCTAATAGGCATAGCATGGTAGTTTATTTGGCACAAAACTTTGAGATGCATTGTAAATGGTATCTGGCCCTGATATCTACATGGGAACCTTTTAGACTTCTATGGTAGGGTCTGGTACTTGTTCCTGTTTGCTCTTTCCTAGCCATCAATGGTTGGCTCCTAGATAATTAACACTGAACTCACAAAGCATGAAATCATTCTACAGTTAAAATACAAACAAGGTAAAGGCCAAGGTACAGGAGTGAGAGATCATGGGAAGAATGCGGTTGGTTATCTAGTACATGCTCTCTTACAAACACAAAGAATGTATAACATCCCAGAGAGCTGAGATGAAAGTGAGACTCTGGGAAACCAAAGACAGCTAGAGTCAAGAGTCAAACTATTGGAGGAATCTGCTCAGGATAGGGCAAAGTGATGTAAAAAGGTGAGAATGAAGAACACAAGCTTCACACAGAGTCTGGAACAGAACCTTCCTTTACCTGCCAAACTGGAAAAGCTCACAGTTTTCCTGACATTGCGTAGGGTGTGTAATGTGTTGTTTCAGAAGTGGGAAATTATTGGCGTATAGACTGAACTGTGACCCACCACTCCATAAGAAATATTAAAAGTGGGGAGTCTGGCAGTAGTGCAGCGGGTTAAGTGCACGTGGCATAAATCGCAAGGACTTGTATAAGGATCCTGGTTCAAGCCCCCGGCTCCCCACCTGCAGGGGAGTTGCTTCACAAGTGGTGAAGCAGGTCTGCAAGTGTCTATCTTTCTCTCCCCCTCTTTGTCTCCCCCTCCTCTCTCCATTTCTCTCTGTCCTATCCAATAATGATGACATCAGTAACAACAATAAAAAACTACAACAACAATAAAAACAACAAGGGCAACAAAAGGGAAATAAATAAATCTCTAAAAAATTTTTAAAAAAGAAATATTAAAAGTATGTTCCAAAAGGAGGTATGAAATATAGCTCACCTGGATAGTGCACCTATGTTGCTATGCACACATCCTAGGGTTGAGTCTGGCTCCCACTGCACTGTGGAAAGCATTGGTATCTATCTTCCCCTCCCCAACTCTAACTCTCTCTCTTTTCCTCTCTGAAAAAGGTTGGCTCTGAGCATTGAAGCTCTGGTAATAAAAACAAAAGCTCCCTGAGAATAAATGCATTTGTAACTAGCTATATTCCACAACAAACTTGAAGGACATCTACAGGAATACATAAATATCTAGCACCAGACGAAATAGTGTTCCATTCCGACTGTCTGGTTCCAAACAATCATTAGCAAGCCTGAGAGGAACCAGGGGAATCTAAGCTAGTAATAGCAAAGAGATAAGTCAGTCCGTTGAAGCAGAACTAGAACTGACACAGATGTCAAAATTAGTAGTCAAGAACATGAAAACAATTATTATAATTGTGTTCTTCTAGTAATAAGGCTACATATAAATGTGGAAGATATTAATGAAGCCTCTACAGAAGAAAACTACAATCTATGACATGAAACAATAAGCTGGAGGAAATTAACACATGATTAGATGTTGTAGACAAAATACAAGTACCCTTGAAAACATAGCAACATACTTCATCTGAAGATTAGCATAGTATCACTGAACTGTGAAGCAGCTTCAAGTGGCCCTAATGAGCATACAATAATGGTCTCTAAAAATGATAGGGGAAGAAACTATATGATAAAATAATGCCTATTATTATTTTTCAAACTTGATGAAAACTATAAATCAAAAAGTGGAACACTCATCGAGCACAAGAAACATAGAGAAAACCACATTGAGACAAGAAGACCAGTGACAAGAAGACATTTGTAAAAAACAGAGAGAAAACAGTAAAAAGAGACAGCGTGTATCTAGAGGAACAAAGAAAAGACACCACAAGGTTTGGGAGCATACCAACTACATTTAAGAGTGCTCTGAAAAAAGGTTTTTTTTAAATTAAAAAAATCTTCTGAAATAAAAAGAAAGCAGTGAACCAATGCTGAGTACCACCAAGTTGCAGATGCTACCATGATTGCATCCTGACTTCACTGAGCAGACACATTCACTGATGTGTCCAGTACCCTACCTCACTGGAGAAAGATAGGAACAGGCTGGAGGGGTTGATTCTACCTGCTAATGCCCATGCCCAATGAAGAAGAAATTGCAGAAGCCAGACCTTCCAACTTCCGCACCCCATAAAGAATTATCCACAATCCCAGAGAGGTAAAGAATAGGGAATTTTCCAATGGAGAGGATGGGACACAGAACTCTGGTGGTGGGGACTGTGTGGAATTGTACCCCTGTTATCTTACAATCTTGTTAGTCATTATTAAATCATTAGTAATTTTAAAAAAAAATTCCAAGAAAAATAGACTCACCAAATGAAGTACTAAATAAGCATTTCCAGATATGAGTGACACACAAAAAATTGCATGATGAGCAGATCCTCCTGTAAGACAGGTTATAAGAAGGAAGCAGAATGACAACCTTGACAACAGGTAGAAAAGTGAAAACAAATGCTAGAATGCAATGAAGATAGTGATGATGTGAGTAAAAATTCAGGGCACATCTTACTGAAAGTTTTTTGAAATATCATCACAGCTTAAACAGAAATAATAACAATGGAATTTAGGTCTTATATAGAGGGGAAGTGTGTGTGTGTTAGTAAGGGCAAAATCATCTGGGAAAGGTCCAGTAGGAATCCATCTCTATGGGTCTTGTGTACTCTCTGTCAATGGTAGAGTATTACTTGAGAGTAATCACTATCTTGCAATAAGCACTAAAATAACAAGACCTAAGGTTCCATCCGAAGCTAAGAAGTTTGAAAATGGTAAAGATGATGGAGTCATGAAGTTCACAACCAATTCAACAGAGGAGAAAAGTGGCATAATGTGACCGAAGAACAGATGAGAAAAACAGAAAATAAAGAATAAGATGATAGAGTTCAACCCAACCATAAAAATAATCCCATCAAGTGTGATGTCTAAATATGATAAAAAGCAAAGATTATCAGAGTGGATGAGGGACAAAATCCAGTTTTATATCACATACAATAGACACATATTAATTGCAGAGACACACATAGGATACAAGTAAAGGGTGGGGAAAGATAGAGCATATATTGCATGATAAGGTAGAGTAGCACTATTACTATTAAACAAACTTCAGAGTAAATAATATTGGTGATAATTTAATATTATTAAATAATTTTAATGACTGATTTAATGATTATCAAGAGCTAACTTAGCCAATAGTATGTCAAGATAAAACATTTATGTCACCTTCAAAAATGCATAAAGAAAAATAGTGTTTCAAAGAGAAAAAGATACATAGGCAATTATGTTAAGAAATTTTGATACAATTCACTCAACTAATAGAAAAATGATAATTGTGGTCAGGGAGGTGGCACAGTGGATAAAGCACTGAATGCTCAAGCATGATGTTCTTTTTTAATTTTTTATTTATAAAAAGGAAACATTGGGAGTCCGGGGGTAGCTCAGCGGGTTAAGTGCACATCGCGCAAAGTGAAGGACCGGCTAAAGATCCCGGTTCAAGCCCGACTCCCCCATCTGCAGGGGAGTTGCTTCACAAGCAGGTCTGCAGGAGTCTGTCTTTCTCTCCCCCTCTGTCTTCTCCTCCTCTCTTCATTTCTCTCTGTCCTATCCAACAACAAGACATCAATAACAAAAACATTAATAACTACAACAATAAAACAACAAGGGCAACAAAACGAAATATATATATATATGGAAACATTGATTAAACGATAGGATAAGAGGGGTACAACTTCACACAATCCCCACCACCAGAACTCTGTATCCCATCCCCTCCCCTGATAGATTTCCTATTCTTTAACCCTCTGGGACTATGGACCCAAGGTCATTGTACGATGCAGGTGGAAGGTCTGGCTTCTGTAGTTGCTTCCCTGCTGAACATGGGTGTTGACAGGTGGATCCATACTCCCAGCCTGCCTCTCTCTTTCCCTAGTGGGGAAGGGCTCTGGGGAAGCAGAGCTCCAGGACACATTGGTGGGGTTGTCTGTCCAGGGAAGTCTGGTTGGCATCCTGCTAGCATCTGGAACCTGGTGGCTGAAAAAAGAGTTAACATACAAAGCCAAACATATTGTTGAACAATCATGGACTTAAAGTCTGGAATAGTGCAGATGAAGTGTTGGGGCAGGTCCTCTATTTTGTAGATAGCCAGTAGGCATATTTTAGTTATATTTCAAAGGGCCTGTAGTTTTTTTTTTTTTTTTTTGGTTGTTTGTTTTTTCCTGAGCCTGAAATCTGATATGCAGGTGGATCCAAGTTATTGTCTGGGGGAGACGATGTCATGGCTGGGAAAAGGACCAGAAAGCCGGATCAGGGAAGAGAGTAGCTCCCTAATATGGCAAAGTGGTATAAATATTGTTGGCTGTAAACCCCATCAATTTGATGTCATCTGGGGCCCATAATCAGCTTAGGAGCCTATGTGACCTCTGCATCCCTGTAGATCTGAGCTCACATTCTGTTGTCATGAGTAGGAACATTCCATGCTGCCCCAGTATCAACCCACTGTCCTCAGGTGTAGCATAGAGTATGTTGTCCATCCTCCCTTTGGAGGATGGAACAGTCTCTACCATTGTTGATCCAAGTTGAGGACAGGGTCCTATGGGGGCCCACAAAGGGGTCTATTTTGTTGTTCCTGATAGAAATGACCAGTAACAATGGAGAGAGGGATTTGAGTTCTAGGCCCATCAAGTCTGTTTGGGAATCTCAAGATTCCCTGATTAGGGACCCAGCTGGTGGAATGGCCTGATAGTGACTAAAGAGTCATTGTTAAATTATGCCAGTTTCTTGCCCTTATTCAGCTTTTGCAGTCCTTGCTTTGATAAGGTTAGCTTTGGAGTGAGGGAGTGAGTGAGAGAACTGTAATAGGAAGTAGGTGAGGAGGGTAACTAAGTCTAAGTGGACTCTATTTCATTATGAACTTGATACTGACTCACTACAGACTATTGTGTATTTTTACTTTCAGGTATATATTTTGCCCTAATTTGTAGATACATGTGAACATATGTTCTATCTCATGGGACCTGGTCTATACCTAGGTTTTGGGCCTTTGTTAGGAGGTGAACCTCCTGGAATGGAATTAGAAAATACTATGAAAGGAAAGGTCTCATCCGAGTAATGAAGCTGAAGGGTTGACATTCCATGCCTGAAGTCTCTGGACACAGTTGGAAGTGAAGCATGCTGGGGTGGTCCTCATTGCATTGATTAGGTGGGGACAAGCAGATACAATATCATTTGGTATTAACTGAGAGAAGCATGCAGGAAAGTGAGCCCCACCCCAGAGGTCCAGGCCTGGGGGGAAATATAGGCTCTATAGAGGAAGCGGGAGGTTCCTGCTGTGTTAGGTTTTAAGAAGACAATAGATAGTTACTGCTATAATCACATTATTGGGCAATTGCGTTAACTTTGAAACATCCCTTTGTTATGATTTGCTGTATTATACACAACATCACCATAATTTATGTCCTTTGACATTATTTTTATATAGCTGTACCACCAGTTGCTTCTGTTCTCCTGTCTCTAAGCTATTAAGAGAGTCAACATAACGAAGACTCAGCCTATGTATTAAAAACTCTGATTTAAAAAGTTTGAGACATTCAATCAATTTTCCCCTCATATTAATTAAAAAGTGATTTATCTGACTACAAATTGATAAGAGTGTACATAAACACCATTCCCGTCACCAAAAGACTGTGTCCCATCCCACCCCCTCCCACCCCATGAAGCTGAACATCCACCCTCACCCTCAACCCAAGCTTTTTACCTTTGTTCCCTACTCCAAATTCAGTCAAATCCTGCTTTTACTTTCCCTTTCTGTTCTTCTTTCTCAACTTCTGTTGATGAGTGGGATCATCCCATAGTTATCTTTATCTTTCTGACTTAGCTCACTTAACATAATTCCTTCTAGCTCCATACAAGTTGGGTCAGAAAAGGTGGGTTCATTGTTCTTAACAGTTGCGTAGTATTCCATTGTGCATATATACCACCAATTTCTCAGCCACTCATCTGTTGTTCGGCACCTAGATTGCTTCCAGGTTTTAGCTATTAGGAATTGTGCTGCTATGAGCATAGGTGTACACATAACTTTTTGGTTGGGTATTATAGAGTACTTGGGGTATATCCCTAGGAGGGGGATTACTGGGTCATATGGAAGGTCAAATGTCTAGCCTTGTGAGAGTTCTCCAGACTGTTATCCACAGAGGCTGGACCAATTTACATTCCCACCAGCAGTGAAAAAGGGTTCTTTTGTCTCCACAGCCTCTCCAACATTGGTTGCTGCTGTCCTTTTTGATGCATGCCATTCTCACAGGGGTAAGGTGGTATCTAAATGTTGTCTTTATTTGCATTTCTCTGACAATCAGTAACCTGGAGCAATTTTTCATATGTTTGTTAACCTTTTGGGTCTCTTCTGTAGTGAATGTTCTCTTCATACCCTCTGTCCATTTTTGAATGGAGTCATTTGCTTTTTTGTTGCTAAGATTGCCGTGTTCGTTGTATATTTTGCTTATTGGTCTCTTGTCTGGTGTATGGCATGTAAAGATCTTCCATTCGGTGAGGGGTCTCTGTGTGATAGTTTCTTTGGCTGTACAAAAGCTTTTCGATTTGATGTAGTCCCATTGGTTTGTTTCTCCTTTAGTCTTCCTTGCAATTGGGTTTATTTCATCAAAGATATATTTGAGGTTTAGGTGGCAAAGTGTTCCACCAAGGAATTCCTCTACGTATCTGATAGTTTCTGATCTAACATCCATGTCCTTGATCCATTTAGAGTTGATTTTTGTTTCTGGTGAGATAA
Source organism: Erinaceus europaeus (assembly GCF_950295315.1). Taxonomy (NCBI): domain Eukaryota; kingdom Metazoa; phylum Chordata; class Mammalia; order Eulipotyphla; family Erinaceidae; genus Erinaceus; species Erinaceus europaeus. Next base: position 3,997,420 of record NC_080185.1, read on the forward strand.
GGTGGTTCAGTTTCATTCTTCTGCATGTTTCAACCCAGTTTTCCCAGCACCATTTATTGAAGAAAGCTTCCTTCCTCCATTTAATACTTTGAGCCCCATATCAAAGATTAGACGTCCATAGGTGTGGGGGTTTAGTTGTGGCCTTTCAGTTCTCTTCCACTGGTCTGCTGGACTATTTTTCTTGCAGTACCAGGCTGTTTTGATGATGATGGCCTTATAATATAGTTTGAGGTCTGGGAGTGTGATGCCTCCATTTCTGTTTCTTTTCCTCAAGATTGTTTTGGCAATTCTAGGTGTTTTCTGGTTCCATATAAATGATTGTATTTTTTGTTCTATTCTCTTAAAGACACTTGGTGGAACGTTAATGGGTATCTCGTTAAATTTTTATGTGGCTCTGAGGAGGATATTCATTTTGATGATATTTATTCTTCCAGTCCATGAGCATGGGTTGTCCTTCCATTTCGTGGTATCAGTTTCTATTTCCTCGAATAGTGACTCATAGTTTTCAGTATATAAGCCTTTCACTTCTTTGGTCAGCTTTATTCCTAGGTATTTTATTGATTTTGCTGCAGCAGTGAATGGGAGTGATTTCTGGATGTCTTCATCTTCAGATTTAGTGTTTACATAAAGAAATGTCACTGATTTTTGTGCATTGATTTTGTAGCCTGACACGTTGCTATGTTGCCTAATCACATCAGGTAGTTTTCTTCTGGATTCTTTAGGTTTTTCTATGTATACTACCATATCATCTGCAAATAGTGATAGCTTGACTTCTTCCCTTCCAATCTGTATTCCTTTGATTTCTTTATCTTGCCTTATTGCTCATGTCAAGAACTTCCAATACGATGTTGAAGAGTAATGGTGATAGTGGACAGCCCTGTGTAGTCCCCAGTCTGAGGGAGAATGCTTTCAGCTTCTGTCCATTGAGTATGATGTTGGCTATAGGTTTGCTATATATGGACTCCACTATGTTGAGGAATTTCCCATATATTCTCATTTTTTGTAGTGTTTTGAGCATGAATGGGTGTTGGACTTTTTCAAAGGGTTTCTCTGCATCTATTGAGGTAATCATGTGGTGTTTGGTTTTGCTTTTATTGATGTGGTGAATGACATTGATTGACTTACTTATCTTGAACCAGCCTTACATTTCTGGGATAAATCCCACTTGGTTATGATGAATAGTCTTTCTGATATGCTCCTGTATCTGGTTGGCCAGGATCTTGTTTCATATTTTGGCATTTATGTTCATCAGAGATATTGATAAGTAGTTTTTTTTTTGTTGTTGTTGTGATCCTACCTGCTTTTGGTATCAGGGTGATGTTGGCTTCATAGAAGGTGGAAGGGAGTGTTCCTGTTTCTTCTATCTTGTGGAAAAGCTTTAGATGTATGGCTCTTAACTGTTTCCTGTAGGTTTTGTAGAATTTGTTTGTGAAGCCATCTGGTGTAGTACTTTTGTTGTTGGGAAGATTCTTAATAACTATTTCAATTTCTCTGTCTGTGGTTGGTGCATTTAGGTTTTGTAGTTCTTCTTGGCTCAGTTTTGGAAGGGCATGTGTTTCTAGGAATTCTTCCATTTCTTCCATATTTTCTAGATTTGTGGCAAACAGTTCTTCATAGAAGTTTCTCATGATTTTCTGGATTTCAGTGGTGTCAGTTTTGATCACTCCTCTATCATTTACAATTATATTTATTTGAGTCTTCTCCCTTTTTTTTAAATGAGTCTAGCTACAGGTTTGTCAATCTTGTTTTATTTTTCAAAGAACCATCACTTGGCTTCATTGATCTTTTGTATCAATGTTCTTATTTGTTCTTATTTTCGATGTTGTTTATTTCTGCTCTAATTTTAGTGACTTCTGTCTTTTTGGTTGCTTTAGGTTTCATTTGGTCCTCTTCCTCTAATTCCTTAAGGTGTGCAGTAAGGTTGTTTATTTGAGTTTTTTCTTGTTTTCTAATAAGTGATTGTACGGCTATGAGTTTCCCTCTCAATACTGATTTAGCTGTGTCCCAATATTTTGATAGCTTTTGTCTTAATTTTCATTGGTTTCCAGGAACATTTGAATTTCTTGCTTGAGTGCCTCTCTGACCCAGCAGTCCTTAAGAAGCATGTTGTTGAGTTTCCAAATTCTGTGTCTTTTAGTAATTTTTGTGTGTTGTTAAATGTTAGCTTTACTTCACTGTGGCCTGAGAAGATACTTGGGATGATTTCAATGCTCTTGAATTTGTTGATACTGTCTTTGTGGCCTAACATGTGGTCTATCCTTGATTATGTGTTGTGTGGATTTGAAAAGAATGTGTATTCCAGTTTTTTGGGTGAAGAACTCTGAAAATGTCCAGAATGTCTAGTCTGTCCATCTCTTCGTTTAATTCTCTTGTTTCTTTGTTGATTCTCTGCTTTGTTGATCTTTCTAAGTGTGAAAGTGGGGTGTTAAAGTCTCACACTATTACAGTATTCCTACTGGTGTATTTTTAAAGTTCTTTCAATAGGTCTTTGATGTATTTAGATGGTCCCTCATTGGCTGCATAGATGTTAATAATTGTTAAATCTTCTTGGTTGATTAATCCTCTAATCATTATGTAATGGACTTGCCTATCTTTAATTACTTTATTAAATTTAATGTCTATTGTGTCAGAGATGAAAATGGCTGTTTTGGGCTTTTTTGTGGTCCATTAGCTTGTATGATAGTTTTCCATCCTTTCACTTTAAGTCTGTGTTTGTCTTGTTGGGTCAGGTGGGATTCTTGCAAGCAGCATATGGTTGGGTTATGTTTTCTGATCCATTCTCCCACTCTGTGCCTTTTGATGGGTGAGTTTAAACCATTGACATTTACTGATATTATGGATTGAATGTATTGTAGTGCCATTATTCAACAATTCTTTATTTGCTATGATATATGGCAAGGATTATGGTGATGTTCTTGTTTATAAGAGGTCTTTTAGAACCTCTTTCAGGGCAGGCTTGGTGATGGTTGCCTCCTTTAACTGTTATCTGTCTGAGAAGATTTTGATTCCTCCATCTAGTTTGAATGAATGTCTAGCAGGATATATTATCCTTGGTTGAAACTCTTTTTCATTTAGAGCTCGATAGATATGTTGCCATTCTCCTCTGGCTTTTAGAGTTTGAGTGGAGAAGTCTGCTGGTAGTCTTATGGGTTTTCTCCTGTATGTGACTTTTTGTTTTTCTCTTGCATCCTTTAGAATCTTTTCTTTATCCTTACTATTTTCCTTATTACTATTATCCTGAGTATTTTCCTTGAGGGTCTCATTTGTTGTTTCCCTAATTCTGCTAGCTCTTTTCTCCATATTTGTCTTCATTTCTGTGATCATTAGGTTTACTATTGCTTGCATAATTTTCTTATCTATGGTTAATTCTAACTGATTTGGAGCTTCTTCTGGACTCCTGTCTTTATTCATTATAGTAGCAGTTTTATTTGCTCTTGGTTTAATCATTTTTATTGGTGTTTTTTTTTTCTGTTCTGTTTTTCTTCAGTTGTTGTGTTCTGAGTACAAGCCATGCTATACTAAATACCTTTATGACAAATGCAGTCATCAACCTCAGAAATTACAATAGTAACTGAAGCAAGGATAGATGCAGTTTAACCAATACCAGTTAGCCAAACAACACCTCCAGTCCAAGAACAAGTAGTGACCAAATCCAAATAAAAAAGAAAGAGAAAGGAAAAAAGGGAAAGCAATAATAGACAATTATGCAGATCTACTGTCAACTGTAATATCTAGGGGTAGCAAGAAGAGAAAGGGAAGTAGAGAAGACACACACACACATACACACACACACACACACACACACACACACACACGAACTACAAAACCTAAATGCACCAATCACAGACAAAGAAACCAAAATAGCTATTAAGAATCTTCTCAATAACATAAGTCTTGGACCAGATGGCTTTACAGATGAATTCTACAAAATTTTCAGGAAACAGATAATACCTATACTTCTAAAGTTTTTCCACAAGATAGAAGAAACAGGAACACTCCCTTCCACCTTCTATGAAGCCAACATCACCCTGATACCAAAAGAAGATAGGGACATGACAAAAAGGGAAAACTACAGACCTATATCTCTGATGAAAACAGATGCTAAAATATTGAACAAGATCCTGGCCAAGCATATACAGCAGTATATCAAGAAGTTTGTTCATCACAACCAAGTGGGGTTTATTCCAGGAATTCAAGGCTGATTCAACATACATAAATCAATCAATGTCATTCACCACATCAATAAAAGCAAAACCAAACACCACATGGTTATCTCAATAGTTGCATAGAAAACTTTTGACAAAATCCAACACCCATTCATTCTCAAAGCATTACAAAAATGGGAATATATGGGAAATTCCTCAAGATAGTGGAGTCTATATATAGCACACATATAGCCAACATCATAGTCAAATGACAGAAGCTAAAAGAATTCTCCCTGAGATTGAGGACTAGACTCAGCTGTCCATTATCACCATTACTCTTCAACATCATATTGGAAGTTCTTACCATAGCAATCATACAAGAGAAAGAAATCAAAGGAATACAGATTGGAAGGGAAGAAGTCAAGCTCTCACTATTTGCAAATGATATGATAGTATACATAGAAAAACCTAAAGAATCCAGCAGAAAACTACTGGATGTTACTAGGCAATATAGCAACATGTCAGGCTACAAAAAGAATGTATGAAAACCAGTGGCATTTATTTATGCAGAGACCAAATCCAAAGAAGGGGACATCCAGAATTCAATCCCATTCACTGTTGCAGAAAAATCAATAAAATACATAGGAATAAAGGTGATCAAAGAAGTGAAAGACTTCTATATTGAAAACTATGAGTCACTATTCATGGAAATAGAAAATGATGCCAAGAAAATGAAAGGCATCCCCTGCTAATGTATTGGAAGAGTTAATATAACCAAAATGAATATTATTCCCAAAGTCATATACAAGTTTAATGCATTACTGATCATAGTTCCACCAAGAGTCTTTAAGAGAATAGAGCAAAAATTACAATCATTTATCTGGAACCAGAAAACACCTAGAATTGACAAAACTATCATGAGGAAATGAAACAGAAATGGAGGTATCATACTCCCATATCTCAAACTATAAGGCCATCATCATCAAAACATCCTGGTACTGGAACAAAAATAGTCTAGCAGACCAGTGGAACAGAATTGAAAGCCCAGAATTAAACCTTCACACCTATGTACATCTAATCATTGATAAGGGGGCTAAGAGTATTAAATAGAGGAAGGAAGCTCTCTTCAACAAATGGTGCTAGGAAAATTAGATTGAAACATGCAGAAGAATGAAACTGAACCACTTTATCTCACCAGAAACAATAATCAACTCCAAATGAATCAGGAAACTAGACCAGAAACTATCAAACATTGGTGGAAAACCTTCCCAACTAAACATTTTAATGCACAGACCATAGGCTATCTTTGATAGGTTGACTCTTAAAAGCTTAGACCAGGGAGAACAGAAGCAACCGGTGGTACATCTATATACAAATAATGTCAAAGGAAATAAATTATGGTGATGTTGTGTATGACACAGTAAATCCTAACAAAGGGATTTTCCAAAGTTAACCCAATTGCCAAATAATATATAGCAACAGTTATCTATTGCCTCCTTAAACCCTAAGAAAGCAGGAACCTCCCAATTCCTCTATAGAGCCTGTATTTCCCCCAGTCCTGGAACCCCTAGGGTGGTGCTTACTTTCCTGCATGCTTCTCTCAATTTATACCAAATAATATTGCTTCCACCGATCCCAACCTAATCAATGCAATGACTACCACCCCAGCATGCTTCACTTCAGACTGTGTCCATAGATGCCAGGTATGGAATGTCAGCCCTTTACCCCTATTACTCAGGTGAGACCTTTCCTTTCATAGGATTCTCTAATTCCATTCCAGATGGTTCAATTTCTAACAAAGTCCCAAAAGCTAGATATAGTCCAGGTCTCATGAGATAGAGCATATGTTCACATGTATCCATAAATTAGGGCAAAATATATACCTGAAAGCAAAAGTACACAATAGTCTGCAGTGAGTCAATGTGAAGTTCATAATGATATAGTGTCTAATTAGACATAGATATCCTCCTCACCTACTTCCTATTACAGTTCTTTCACTCAGTCCAAAGCTAACCTTAGCAAAGCAAGGACTGCAAAAGTTGAATAAGGGCTAGAGACTGGCACTATCAGGCCACTCTATCAGCTGTGGCCCTAGTCAGGTTGTCCTGAGATTCCCAAACAGACGTGAGGGGCCTAGTCCTCAAATAAATCCCTCTTCCCTATATTACCAGTCATTTCTATCAGGAACAACACAATAGACCCCTTTATGTGCCCCCCCCCATAGTACCTGGCCCTCATCTTGGGTCAACAAAGTTAGAGAGTGTTGCGTCCTCTGAAAGGAGGATGGACAACATACTCTATGCTCCACCAGAGGAAGATGGGTCCTGAAATCAGGGCAGCTTAGACTATTTCTACTCATGACCACAAAATGTGAGCTCAGATCTATAGGGATGCCGAGGTCACATAGGCTCCTAAGCTGAATATGGGCCCCAAATAAGATAAAATCGATAAGGTTTATAGTCAATATTTATACACCTTTCTTATATGTTAGAGCTACTCTCTTGCCTGATACAGCTTTCTGGCCCTTTTTCCCGCCATGACATCATCTCCCCAGACAATAACTTGGATCCACCTGCATATCAGATTTCGGGCTCAGGGAAAAAAAAAAAACTAGTACGGTCACAGGCCCTTTGGAATAGAACTAAAATAGGCCTAGTAGCTATCTACAAAATGGAGACCCCCCCCAACTCTTCATCTGCACTATTGCAGCCTTTAGGTTCATGATTAGTCAACAACTTGTTTGGCTTTATATGATAACTCTCTTTTCAACTACCAGGTTTCAGATGCTAGCATGATGCCAACCAGACTTCCCTGGAAAGACATCTCCACCAATATGTCCTGGAGCCCTGCTTTCCCAGAGTCCTGCCCCACTAGAGAAAGAGAGAGACAGGCTGGTATTGGTATGCTTCTAGTTCTGCTTCTGGGATCCCTTCTGTTACATTGCTTGACGTTATGGTCTATTTACATGGTCATTCTTTTACATTGGTTTGGTCTCACTCCCCCTACCTCCAGGAGATTTGGTCTAGACCTTGCTAGTTTCGCGCTTTTTCCTTCTTCCCGCCCCCTATCCTATATACTTCCGGAGTTTCTGCAGCTGCCGCTGGAGAAAAAGGATGCAGGACAGATTTGTGTGGTGATTAGATTAGTTTTTTGAACTGTTCTCTCGTGAATAAATAAATATAGTTTTTCCGCTCAGCCGTGTGTCCCTGGTCATCTGTCTACCACCGCGAAGCTAGCCTGGCATACTGGCGCCGTGAACTTTGACGACAGGCTGGGAGTATGGATAGACCTGCTAATGCCCATGTTCAGTGGGGAAGCAATTACAGAAGCCAGACCTTCCACCTTCTGCACCCCATAATGACCCTGATTCCATACTCCCAGAGGGGTAAAGAAAAGGAAAGCTATCAGGGAAGGGGATCAGATATGGATTTCTGATGGTGGGAATTGTGTGGAGTTGTACCCCTGTTATCCTATGGTTTTTTCAATGTTTCCTTTTTATAAATTAAAAAAATTAAAAAAGAGAATGCAAAGAAATGTAATAATATTTCTTGGTCCTGGGTTGGAAGGAGAAAAATTATTAAAACAACCATCCTACCAAAAGCAGTGTGAAGATACCTATGATATTCTTTATGGAAATTGAGTGTTTTTTCTCAAAGATTTCTGTGGAACCACCACCATCACCACCACCACCACAGCAACAACAACGACAAAAAACCTACAAATAACTAAAGCAGTTCTGAGTAAAAAGAAAGAAAAGGAGGAATAATGCTTTTCAACTTCATTTTATATTACAAAACAATAGTAACCAAAATGTCATGGTACTGGGGTGAAAATGGAAATTTGGGTCAGTAGAACAGAACTGAGAACCCAGAAATAAACCTACACATATACAACCACCTAGTATATGATAAAGGGATCAAAAACATTTAATGGGGTAAAGAAGATCTCTTCACCAGATAGTGCTGGGATAATTAGACAGTCACACATAGAAAAGTGGAACTAGATTAACACTTAACACCATTAAATCAAATCAAAATGTCTATAAACTCTAAAAGCATATAGAAGAAAACATCAGTGAAACATTGCAGAACCAGAGATGTTTTTAGATACTCAACTTTATGCATATGGGGAATGAAAACAAGAGTAAACAAATGGGACTATATCAAACTAAAAAGCTTCTATACATCAAGATAAAACTATACAAGGATAATCAGACAACCTAGTAATTAGTAGAAGATATTTGCACATTACACTTCTGACAAGCAATATAAGGAACTTGTACAACTCAACAAAAGAAAAAAAATAACAACCCAATGAAACATTGGTCCAAATAACTAGAATGTTTTCTAAAGACTAGATACACATATCTCCCAGACACATGAAGAACTGCTCCACTTCATTTATCATAAGAGAAATACAAATTAAAACTACACTGAGATTCCATCGCATGCCTGTGAGAATGACCTACATTAACAAACCAGGAAATGACAGGTGTTGGAGAGGTTGTGGGGGAAAAGGCACTCACTCTGCTTCACTAGCTGGTAGGAATGTAAACTGGGGCAGCCCCTTTGGAAGACTGTATGGGCATTTCATAAGGAAATAACAGTGGAATTACCTTATGGTCCAGCAATCTCACTCCTAGGCATTTATCCAAAGGGCGTGCAAACTCTAATATGAAGGGACCCATTCACCCTTATGTTATTTTTATTTTATTAAATTTTTTTTATTTATAAAAAGGAAACATTGTCAAATGTTGGTATGCTTCTAAATTCTGCTTCTAAGACCCCTTCTGTTGCATTACTTATGATGTGGTCTATGTACATAATCACTGTTTTACCTGGGTCCTGCCCTGCGTGCAGGGTATTGGTTTAGTCCCCACTGGTTAGATGGAAGCTTTCTATGTTCTGTTTGGCTCTTTTTTTGCTCTGCCCCCTCTCCTAGTCATTTCCTTTCCCTTGTCACTTCCGGTGAAGAGATGCATAAAAGGCGATGTATCTGATTAATAAACAAGATACTGCTTCCCAGCTCAGCCATGACCAAGTTCCCTGGTCGTCTGTCTCCCACCTGCGAAGCTAGACCGGCAGTCAAAACCAGAGGAAAGCTATCAGGGGAGAGGATGGGCCACCCCTATGTTTTTAGCCGAATAGTGGAAGCAGTCTAAAAATTCATTGACAGATGACTGGATAAAGACATAATAGGATACATACTTTGTGGAATACTACTCTGCAATCAAAAATATGATATTATGTCCTTTGGGACAAAATGGATAGAACTAGAGGTGATTATTCTTAGCAAAATAAATAGATGAAAGATGACTATGGATAGTTTCATTCATGTGGAATCTATAGATCTGATACACATGAACTTGCAAAAGAAGAAAAGCAGTCTCTAAAACTTTATGAGAACTTTGGTGGTTATTATTGGGAGAATGGGGCCACAGAACTCTGGTGGTGGGTGTGGTGTGGAACTATACCTCGTAATCTTACAATCATGTAACCCACTATTTAATCATAAATAAAAATAGTGTAAATAAAATTATAAAGAGAAAAAAGAATAAAGAAAAAATATAGAGATTACACTACCTACCAACATGTTCTAATTGGCACTTATAGATAATTTTATTCACAGCTATAGGAATGGCCCTGTTCTGAAGTCTCAGTTAAGTTCAGTTTCTTCATTTTTATTTAATTGTGTAGTAGATATTCCAGACAACATATTACTCACCAAATGAAGGGAAATAAGTAAATAAAAATGCTTAGATCAGAAAAGGAAAAGAATGTCTCTTACAAACGATATGTGTCTACATAGTAAATACGATTTTCAGTCTGAAGAATTGCTTCTAAAGCTACATGATTTTGGTATGTGTTAGAACAATAATCCTTGGGCAGGGGTAGATAGCATGATGGTTAGGCAAAGAGACTCTCATGCCTGAGGCTCCAAAGTCCCAGGTTCAATCCCCTGTACCACTATGAGCCAGAGTTGAGCAGTGCTCTGGTTTTTTTTTTTTTTTTTTTTTTAAAGAACAATAATTCTCTTCCCTGGAACCTGTGAGGATGTGACCTCCTGTGTCAAAAAGAACTTGGCATGTAGGATTAAGTTAAGGATTTTAGGTGTGGACATCATTTTGGATTATCTGGACATGCTCAATAAAACCCCCAAATCACTTCTCAGAGGAACATAGACTGGTAAGAATCAGAAAGGGAGAAACTGGAAATGTTTTTCTCTGACTTTGAAGGTGGAAATCAGGGCTCTGAGCTAAGGAGCATCTTCGTGGCATCTGGAAGCTAACAGGAAGGGAGTCAGACCTGCCTCCAAAGTCCCCAGAAGGAATATAGCCTGATGATGCCATGGCTACAGCCCCCTGATACTGCTTTTGGGCTTTCTGATCTTCAGAATTGTAGGATAACATATTTGTGCTGATTTGAGATGTTGAGTTTTTGAGGCTTTGTTTCAGTGGTCAGAATTAATACAGAAAATTTACAGGATACAATATCAATATACAAACACCAACTATATATGTTGACATTAAGGAAACAAGTTGATATAAAAAGACAATCACATTCATCATAGCTCCAAAGTGTAGTGTTATTTTTTGTCTTTAAATAAAATTAAGAACAGAGGTCACTAGATTCTTGATATGGTAAAAAATTCCATGCCTGCAAGAACCTGAAAACAGTACATATTTTAAAGATCTAAATATGTATTGTACATGATCTGTAATTTATTATTTATTTTGTATAGGGACAAAGAAATTGAGAGGGAAGGAAGGGAAGGGAGGAGAGAGAGACAGAGAGAGGAGGGAGACACCAGCAGACCTTCTTCACCACCCCAACCCTCCCCCCTCGATGGTGAGAGACAGGGGCTAGAACCCAGGCCACTGTTCATGCTAACGTGTATGTTCAACCAAATACACAGCTATCTTCTGTAATTTATTTTAGGTTATCATTTCTTATTTTCACATTATCAATAAAATATGTCTAATACAAGGAAGCATGAAACATTTAAAGATAAATCTGACCAAAGTAAAAAAAAAATCCCAAAGGAAACTCTAAAAAACATAAAATCTTTCAATAAACAATGAGCACCATAAAAACATTTAAGCACTTATACATTGAAAAGTCACAAAACATTGCTAAGAAAATAAGAAAGGTCACGGGGCCAGAGAAATAACCCACTGGACAGGGGGTGCATGCCTTGCCATGCCCAGGGCTCAGGTTCCAGTCTCCGTAGCATATGGAACACGTGAACCCACCAGGGGAAGTTGTGGTGAACTGATGGCTGTCTTTTTTTTTTTTTTTTTTGCCTAGCTCTCAGTCTGTCTATCTGAATGAAAAAATGGCCAAGGAGCAATGAATTAGCATATGTGGGAGGTCTGGCTCTGCAACAAAAATATAAATAGTGGGGGTTGTATTGTTATGTGGAAAACTGAGAAATGTCATGCATGTACAAACTGCTGTATTTACAACATGAAATCCCCAATAAAGGGAAAGTGTGTGTGTGTGTATATATATGAAGAAAGGAAGGAAGGGAAGGAAAAAGGAAGGAAGGAACAAAGGAAGAAGCAAAAGGAAGGAAGGAAGGAAGGGAGGGAGGGAGGTATAGAGAGAAGAAAAGAAAAGAAAAGAAAAGAAAGAAGAAACTTCATCATTAAGAATACAATTTCTGGAAAGGGATGACAGAGGACCTAGTGGGGGTTATATTGTTAAATGGAAAACTGAGAAATATTATGCATGTACAAACTGTACTCACGGATGTGAGGATGATCTGTCACCCCATTGATCACCAGGGTTGATTCGACTGATCTGGCTGGCTAGGCAGTGTCCCCTTCCTCCCTCACAACTCCATGTCCATCCCTCCGGAAGCAACACTCTCCGTGGAAGAGGAAGACCTCCCCCGAATAGAGATGGACTGGTCTTCAGTTGAGGGTATATGAGTAGCTGCACTCCCCTGCTAGAACCTCCAAACAAGCTCTCAAACTGTATTTACTGTTGAATGTAAAACATTAATCCTACAATAAAGAAAAAAAAGAAACATAAAAAAGAAGAAACTGCAACAAAGATGAACAAGGTTCTTAGGGGTCCCTTGGGAAGAAAATGTTGTTTTCAGATGATGGGACCCAACCAGCACTCACAGCAGTGAATGATGACCAGAATACACTGATGACGCCTCTACTGTGGCCTGCTGGAGATCTAATGTGTCTGGAGGGGGGGGGGGCTCAGTCCAGTGTAAATTAGTACTGTGACCCAGTTACTCCCCAGGGTCATGCCCCTCTAAGTTGGCTGAGGTTGCTGTTGATTTTGCTGAGACAGAACAACAATCTATTGTCACGAAGTAATGCATTACAGACTGATGAATCTACCACAGATGTCTAACTATTTAAAAGCAAAATTCTCTAGGAACAGCTTCTCAAAAAACAACATATGTCTTGCTTCTCCTGATGAAATAGCAGGTTAGGCCCCTTGGGAAATGTTGCTTCCCCCCTCACATTTCCATAGCATACTATCCAAAAACAGAAGCAAGAAGGATGTGTGGGTGTCAGCCACTCTGTCCATTCATATATATTGCTAATTAGCCTTTGCCTCTGTAACTGTCTCCTGATTTGGAAAACAGCTGGATCCATTGCCACCCAATTTTAGACAGATTGAGAGGAGACACAACTTCAGTTATACGCACTGTGCAATGCATGAGAATGACATTTGCGCTGGCCATTAGGATGGGACACCTGTGCTTCTAGGAAATCTCAAAAAACAAAACAAAAAACAAAACAGGGTGTCAGGACGGTAGCACAGCAGGTTAAGCGCACATGGCGCAAAGCGCAAGGGCCTGAGTAAGGATCTTGGTTCAAGACCCAGCTCCCCACCTGCAGGGGAGTTGCTTCACAAGCAGTGAAGCAGGTCTGCAGATGTCTATATTTATCTCCCCCCTCTTTCTTTCCCTCCTCTCTCCGTTTCTCTCTGTGCTATCCAACAATGATGACATCAATAACAACAACAATAATAACTACAACAACAATAAAAAACAAGGGCAACAAAAGGGAAAATAAATAAATATAAAAAAATTAATTAAAAATAAAAAAACCAATAGTAAATGTCTCCAAATGGGAATGCTCACTAAAAAGCCATATATATACATTGTTTCTACTGGATTGAAATAGAACTGGAGGTGACTATGCTTAGTGAAATAAGAGGTAAAGGACAACTAGGATGCTTTCATTTATGTGGAAAGTTGAGAATTGTAACACATAACCGTTCAAAAAACAGAACAAACAACAACAATAAAACCAGAAATAAACAAATTGCCTCTAAGAGTTTTTGTGTGAATTATGGTGATTGTCATTCTAAGTTAGGGGGGACAAAGTACTTTGGTGGTGGGTGCATTGTCAAACTATCCTGTAATTTCACAATCTTGTAAACCACTACTGATCACAAATAAAAAAAGAACTTATAAAGAAAAGCAACAAGACCATAAAACTATCTCAAAACAGAAATCAGAATAGCTATGAGTAAACCACGTATGTAGATAATCACCCTAAATGTGATTGGATTAAATTCGCCAATCAAAAGGCTCAGAGTGACTGAATAGATTAAAAGCAAGATCCATCCATTTCATATCTCCAGGAAACATATATCCAAAGGAAAGACGAACAGAAGCTCAAAGTGAAAAGGTAGAGCAAGGATTTCCAAGCCACTAACTTAGGAAAAAGGTAGGACTTTCAAGCAAAGATAGAAATCAGATTATTTTTTTCTTTTTTGAATTGTCATCTAAAGACTGAAATAAATATTCATACTTTACATAGAAAGAAGAAAGTAGTAAGAGTCAGATGCAAGACATATCAGGACCAAGCACAGCTTAGTCATTCAAAAAATTCCTGGTACCACATGTCTACTAGAATGCCTATGAATGTCTTGATAAGAAGATCAACAAAACAAGTACTAGAAAGAATGGGAAGTGACAGTCACCTTCACACACATTGCTGGTAGGATATCAGTTGACATGTAAACATAGGAAACTGATGGTCTCATAAATAAAAGATAGGGTGATTTTATAGCCCAGCAATTCTATTCCCAGGCATTTACTCAAATGAAATAAAGACATATATCCATACAGTGACTTGTACTCAAATGCTTATAGTAGCATTATGCCTATTAGCTTTAGACTAGAAATAGTGGATGGCTAAACATATGTGGAGCAATGGAATGAGAAAGCAATGGAATGAGAAACCCATCCCTGATGCAACCTGCAATGTGGATGGGGCGCTAAATTAGTGTGCCCTGTGACAGAAGCCAGACAAAGAGACAAATGGTTGATTACTTCTATGTGAAATTCTAGGAGAGACCAGAACATCCCAATGAGCAGCAGGAAGTCAGATTAGTTTCTGGCTTCTTCTCTGCATCTACACACTGAGGATTCAGGCTGAGGAGATGGGAGTAACAGAACAAGCAGAAATGACACATTTCTGTCTGTAAGGCTCCATGTTACCCACCAAAACTGTAACCATCATCAATTGATCTTAAAAAGTTGCAAGGCCATCTGTTCCATTCAGGGACTCAAACTTCCCATGCAGTCCCGTATACTCTGCAGAAATCATCTCTCCAACACAGCAGAGCCACTCAAGGTCCAATGCAGGGAAGGAAGATTTGCCCCAGGCAGCGTCTGTTGCCAAAAACACAACACAGACCACTGCACATGTGCATTGGGCAAAGAGTCACCCTTCCAGGGCCTGTGCAAGCTGGAATCACACTGAATGCCAGGAACGCCTTGCCGAGCTCTGAGTAGGATGTTTACAGTACACTAAGTGGACATGTCTGTCTGTCCGTTGTGTTACTGGAGTTTTTCTGGACTCTCTAGGAATTCACAACCTGGAGAACAGTCAAGGTCACAAATACTTTTCTTCATCAACCCTGAGCACCTATGGTTTAATCTCCCTTGCCCTGGATGCTGGGAATACCCCTATTCTGCTCCTCCAGGCCCCTCCACACTAGACTGGGATCTGACGCCCACAGACTGTGTCCCTTTTGGATTCTCATGTACTCTTATCTTTTGAGACTATCGAATATGCTCAACAAAAATAAATGAACAATTGGAGCACAGTGAGTGGAGCAAGCACTGGCCCATGAACCACCCAGTTACAAACTGGAGCTGCCCCAACAACATTCCAAACCTCTTCCTTTGTGTTCTATCTCATTCCATCCTCCCTCCTCACAAAGCTGAGTATGGGAACAAATCCAGGCTGTAACAGGCTCTTGTCTTTTATTTCATGTGTTCTAAAATCTGTGCTATTGCATGCATAAACAATCTATGTCTTTCTGCCTTCTACAGATGGTATCATACTCAGTGTAATATGCCATGTTAATAAAACAAAAGATGCAGTCCACATAATCTTCCTGGTAGGCACTGAAAATGCAATTGACAAAAATGTTACCTCCTTTGCCAATGAAAACACTCAACAAACTGAGTAGAAGGGAAGTGTCTCAACCTCACAGTGGAGCAAGGTGGACTTTGATTTGTTCAGTTAGTACCTGACATGCAAAAATAGTAATAAATATCTGTTGGATGAGAAATTCCATGAATATATGTTTCATCCATCTCTGCTGAGGAGTCTCATGTACACAGAGTATAGGGAATTCAGCTATGTACTTTATCACAAACAAAGATGCAGACTCAAGTGAGGATACACATTGTAAGCTTGACTTGCTTCTGAATTCTATTTCCTGAATTCCCATTGTGATCCATTGCTGTGTTGTACACTAATGCATGAGTAGACACTGAAAGATTGATTAACTCTGCTGCTAAAATTACAGCATTCACACTAGTTATTATATAAGGGATGAAAATGTCTATTAACTGAGTGGATAAATAAAATGTGGTATATCCATATAACAGTGTTATTAAGTTTTTTAAAAGTATAAAGTGCTGACATCTGCTACAACATGGTGGATGTTGAAAACTCATGGCAGGTGAAAGAAACCGGGCACAAAGGCCACATATTACATTACTTTATTTGTGTAAAATGTCCAGAACAGGCAAATTTGTAGAGACAAAAATTAGATTAGTTGTCTAGGACAAGTGCAGGACTAATGGAGAGTCACTGCTTAAAGGAACAGATTCCTTTTGGGGTGTTGTAATGTGCTTGAGTTAGCAGTTGTTGAGGGTTGCATAATACTGTATACTCGATGCATTGTGTAGCAGATGCCCATTTCTGCTATATGTCTGATTGGAGCTTGTCAAAATTCAGGGCCACTGGACCCCTTGATAGTCCATATTCTCACTTCCCTTACTATGTTATGACTCTAGGTGAGTTGCCTTCACTGTCTTGTTCTGTGAACTCCACTGTGATGGGGAAATAATACTTGGACTCGATCACAACCTCAGTAGCTTCCCAGGTGGTATCTGAGATCAGCTCCTGTGTACAGAGAACAAGGTGAGACTAAATGTTGAGGCACACCCCTCCAGAGCAATGGACATAGTCTTCATAACCACAGGAAAGTGAGAGACTTGGCCTTAGGATGTTTCAAGACAACCACTATCCTGTATTCACCCTCAAATCTTAGAAGTGTATATAGAGGCTTTAATTACAAATACCATATAGATGGGCTCAATGACATGTGTTACTGCAGGGCTATATCCCTGGGAAGTTTCTGGGATTTTCAGGAGGCATGGCTATTGGCTGACAGTGAACAACAAAGAGTCTCACCCAAACCACAAATATTGACAACAAAGAGTTTCACCCAAATCACAAATATTGACAACTATCAAACCCACAAACCTCACTAAATTGCAGCTGACACATCCACAGATACTCAGGATTCAGGTGAGCACTGGTATTTGTGGATGAGGTGAGATAGGGCACAGGACTGAAGCCAAGGACCCTGATTCTGGGATCTCTGGCAACAAACAGTTCCATATTGTCTCTGAGAAACAGCAGTCAAGGCTGTTGACTGAGTACTGACTGTGACAGGGGGTGACATAGGAGCTTTGGCCAATGACCCTGGTGGTGATAGTCTGATTATATAGTGATGGGGTCACACCACAGTAGCAGTGAACTTGCCAGACCAGTCTTGTCTGGCTCCCTAGTCTATGGCAGACATTCAGAAGGTAATTTATGGTAGTTGGTAATAATTGGTAATAGGTAACAGCTGACGGCCAAATGGGAACTTGAGCTCTACTTGTTCAAACACAACTAACACCTAGTAGCAAACCTCATGTCTTGCATTTAGACTGAAATCTTACAGAGAAGTCATATATACACACTACATAGAGTTACAAACAGCTCAAGGGAATAATAAGAAACATATCTCCAACCTACCCCCCATCATCTAATATATGAACAAGTGAAATCTAGTAATTATTATAATAGCACCACTTGTTGGCTCAGCAATAAGCAACATAATAAATGTGCAAACAAAATAGAAATAAAAAACACAGAACTTCAGAGCATGACTACTCAAAAAGATAGAAATAAAACAAAAAGACTCCAGAAAAATTTAGTTATAGAGGGACTATCAGAAAAAGACTATAGAAAACTCATTATGAGGTCTCTCCAAGAGTATAATCACAGTATTACAAAGCATACTCAAAAATTGAAAGAGTGTCTTAATAAGGAGTTAGAAAACACAAAGGAAGAGCTCTGAACAGAGTTCTCCAAGCAACTAAAAAAATAAAAGGAAAACTTCAAACAATTCACCAAGCAGTTAGGAAGCATAAAGGAAAACATCAGGTAGAACTGTGGGATGTGAAAGACACTTTGAGCATAGTACAAGTAACAGGTTCAACAAGTAGACTCACTCAGGCAGAGGGAAGGACATCTAACTAAAAGATACAATCAGTTCACTCTTTCAATTTAATATGATGGAAAATAAAAGTTTAGAAAGAATGAAGCAATCCTCTGTGAAATAACAGACTCCATCAAAAGGTCAAACGTAAGAGCTATAGGAATTCCTGAGGAAGAGGACAGGTTACAAGGAACAGAGACTATATTCAGAGAAATTGTAGCTGAGAATTTTCCTCACCTAGGTAATCCTCAGAACATAAACTTCTTGGTATCAGAATATATACTGAGGTAACTAAATACAAAAGATCAACACTAAGACATATCACTGAAACTATCAAAACTGAAGGACACCCCAGAGCTCTGCCTCACTAGGGAAAGAGAGAGATGAGCTGGGAGTATGGATCCAACTTCCAATGCCCATGTTCAGTGGGGAAGCAATTACAGAATCCAGACTTTCCACTTTCTGTACCCCATAACGATCCTGGGTTCATGCTCCCAGAGGGTTAAAGAATAGAAAAGCTATCAGGGGAGAGGGTGGAATATGGAGTTCTGGTGGTGGGAATTGTATGTAATTGTACCCCTCTTATCCTATGGTCTTATAAGTGTTTCCATTTCATAAATAAAAATTAAAAAGACAAAACAGAAGGACAGGAATTAATTTTGCATTTTGCTAGAGAAAGGAAAGAAATAGCATAAAATTATGAGGGTCTCATCAGATTTCTCTTCACAAACCCTGGAAGCAAGGAGAGAGTTGAATGAAGTATTTAAAATACTAAAGAACTGCCAGGTTTGCATTCTCTATCCTGCAAAGTTGTCCTTAAAATATGAGAGGAAAATAAAGTTCTTTTCAAATATCCAAAAGCTAAAGGAATTTGCCACAATCAATCCCATCATGCAGGAGATTCTGAAAGGAATCTCATGGGAAAAGAAGAAACAGAGGATTACACATTTAAGTGAGGTTAACAGAAGCAGAATAGATGAACTAAGAACAAAACAAATATAA